>NC_134571.1:236159985-236467021 GCF_050947875.1 Dermacentor variabilis
TCAGATCTCAAGTTTTCACGATTGTCACCTCCACGTGACATAGAATCCGTCTGGTGTAAACTTTATCTAGACAAAGCACATGTCGTGATAGGCGTCGTTTATCGTCCACCAAGTTCCTCTGTCGACCACGTTCTAACTCTTAGTCGCTATATTAAAGAGCAGCAGCTAAATACGGGTAACCTCATTTGCATGGGTGTTTTTAATGCCCCCGGCATTCATTGGCCTACTTTAACACTTGTGAAAGAGACTTCCATAAATAGAGAACTAGTGGCCTTTTCTCTTTTATTAGACCTTGTCCAGATTACCAATAAACCTACACGATGCGGTGCTCTGGTCGACTTGGTTTTCCTTAGTTCTAACATTGTTGCAAAGGGTTACAGAAGTGGTCATCGAGGGAATTGCTGATCACCAGGCCGTTCTTTTCTCTCTAAATTTCTCGGTCACTAAGCAAAATTTTGTTTTCTCTACATTTCCTGATTTTAATCGCACTGATGATGTTTCAATAATGGACGCTCTGTCTGCTGGTGTTGAAGAATTTGGTGCACTGAGTACTACTTCTGATGTTAACGCATTGGTAACTTATTTAGAATGCTTGGTTAAAAAAGTATTCAGTGTTTTATTTCTTTCAAAACAAAGAAAAAAAATGCGAAAATTCTCTGGATGACGCGAGATATACTATATCGGACACGTCGTGTAAATAGACTAAGGTGTAAGAGGCGCTTTACCAATCAGGCAGCCATGACGAGTTTCATTAAAGAAAAAGAGGAGCTTAGGCTGAAAATTAACTGCGCTAAAGATTTCTTTTTCGGTGTGATGCTGCAGGGCCTACTAAAAACCAACCCGCGTAAATTTTGGTCGTCTGTTTTTCCAACGTGATTCGACGGCTACTTCTATGGTGATTAACAATAGTTCTACCAGTGATCCATTTCATATTTCAAACGCATTTAATGAGTATTTCAAGTCCGTTTTCACTCGCGACAACAGCGTCATCCAACCAGACATCATTGCTCGTAGTGACGTACCCATCAATGACGCTAACATTACCGAAGAAGGTGTGTTGCAACTTAATATTGAAGCTTGATATTAAGAAGTCTGCTGGGCCAGATGGCATTCCGAACTCGTTTTTGGTACGGTACTCATTACGTTACGGTACGGTACTCATTATGGACCTGTCGCTACCTCACTGTCACATTTCGCAAGTCGCTGGCATCCTCTACAGTACCCTCATCCTGGAAAATGGCTAAAGTTCTTCCTTTATTCAAGGCCGGTGAAAAACACGTCTTATCTAATTATCGACCAATTTCTATAACCTCTCATTCGTGTAAAATGTTAGAGCATATTATTTACAAACGCATTATGGAATACCTTGAGTCACATAAATTACTAATTTCTAGCACGGCTTCAAACGTGGGTTCAGCACATTAACACGGCTAATTGAATTTGCACATGACATTTGTATTAACCTCGATCGACACGGGCAACCAAATTGACGCAATCTTCATTGACTTTTCAAATGCATTTGATACAGTGATTCATTCGGAATTAATGTATAATCTTGACGCCATCCTTAATAATCCCCACATTCTCAGCTGGCTTTCTAGTTTTCTTTCCGATCGATCTCACTTTGTGTAATTTAACAGAGCTAATTCCAGGGTGACAGAGGTGCCTTCAGGAGTACTACAGGGTTTCGTGCTGGGTCCATTGCTTTTCTTGATATTTATAAAAATTTGCCTCATCACATAACATCAAATATACGTTTGTATGCTGATTACTGTGTATTGTATCATAAAATTTCCTCCTTTGATGACCATTTACAGCTTCAAAAATCATTTTCTAATTTTAGCTCTTGGTGCGCTACCTGGCAAATGACAATTAGCATTCGTAAAACCGTTGTTATGACTTTCACTAATAAAACGACCCCTTCCGCTTTTACTGACAAAGTTAATAATACACCAATTCAGAGCGTTAGTGAATATAAATACCTTGGTCTTGTTTTCACACCCAGTATGTTTTGGTCGAAGCACATAGATTTAATAACCTCAAAAGCCCTGATAAAGTTAGGCTATCTGCGCCGTGCATTCACCACAGCCCCAAGAGATACTACAGTACTGACTTATAAATCACTAATCCGGCCTATACTCGATTATGCTTCTCCCGTCTGGAATCCACACAAACAGTGCCACATTAATCAAATTGAGGCAATCCAAAAGAACGCGATCCGCTTCATATGCCGTAGGCACGATAGCGATTTTTCGCCGTATACAGCGCTTTATTCCCTAGGCTTAGAACCGCTCTCATATCGCCCACGTACGGAATCAATGAAGTTTTTGCATTGCATTATTAACTCTTCTTGCCGTATATCTTCGGATAACTAACTACCTCCTGCAAAACCATCTAATACTAGAAGTCACCATCACATAAACTTCGCACCTTATTTCGCCCGTACGGAGACGTTTAAATACAGTTTATTTCCCCGTGTAATCGAGTACTAGAATTCTTTGCCTGGTCCTACTCGTTCTCTTCCTTTAAATTTATTCTTGGCGGCCATTGAATAGCTTTAGTTTGCGTTTGTTTGTATTGTTCGTATTGCCTGTTTTACTATTTTCATTTCTCTTTGTTTCACATTTACTCCTGCAAAAGCCCCATCGGGCTGCAGTATGTACAAAAAAAAGACAGATTACTGTCGGCATTAGCTTACCTTTCTTCTTGCACAGGTGCTTTTTGGATCGCTCCGATTCCTTGGCCCGGCGGCGGTTTCTACGATGTGGCTGGGCTCCAGTTTCAACGTGCCGAACGGACGCGTGTTTC
This sequence comes from Dermacentor variabilis, assembly GCF_050947875.1. Taxonomy (NCBI): domain Eukaryota; kingdom Metazoa; phylum Arthropoda; class Arachnida; order Ixodida; family Ixodidae; genus Dermacentor; species Dermacentor variabilis. Next base: position 236,162,794 of record NC_134571.1, read on the forward strand.
GCCGCACAGTCATCGCCTTTCCCGGATATCAACGAACAGCCGCCCACCTTGGATACAAAGATATATCTGCCCTGGCAACCGCCTATGGCAACTAATACAAGGTGGTGGAGGCACTACTTAAGCTGTGCTTCGATGGATGGCTGCCGGGGTGCGACATCGCTGTCGAAATGGGCTTACCTCGTCTTCTTGCGCAGGTGCTTTTCGGAGCCCGATTGACTCCGTGGCCCTGTGGCGGTTTCTACGACTGGGTTGGGCTTCAGTTTCTACGTCGCAAACGGTCGCGTGCTTCACCGCATAATCATCGCCTTTCCCACGATATCAACGAAGAGCCGCCCACTTTGCATACACCCATTCATCTGGCCTAGCAACTGCGTATGTCAACATATACAAGGAGGTCGGAGGCATTACATAACTTGTGCTTCGACGGACTCCTGGCGGGAAGAGCCATTTCTGACGGCATGAGCTTACCTCTTTTTTGCATAGGTGCTTTTCGGATCGCTACTGACTCCTTGGCGCGGCGGCGGTTTCTACGATATGGCTGGACTTCAGTTCCGACGTGCCCAACAGACGCGTGCTTCGCCGCACAGTCATCGCCTTTACCGGATATCAACGAACACACGCCCACTTTGGATACATGCATACATCTGTGCTGGCAACCGCCTATGTCAACTGACACAAGGGGGCGGGGCACTACTTAAGCTGTGCTTCGATGGACGGCTGCCGGGATGCGACATCGCTGTCGTAATGACCTTACCTCGTCTTCTTCCGCAGGTGCTTTTCGGAGCCATACTAACTCCGTGGCCCTGCCGCGGTTTCTATGACTGTGCTCGGCTTCAGTTTCTACGTGGCAGACAGGCGCGTGCTTCGCCGCTCAATAATCGCCTTTCCGGATTTCAACGAACAGCCGCTCACTTTGGATACATTCATTCGTCTGGCTTGGAAACCGCCTATGCCAACTGATACAAGGGGGTGGAGGCACTACTTAAGCTGTGCTTCGATGAACTGCTGCCGGGGCCCGACATCGCTGTCGACATGAGCTTACATGGTATTTTTGCATAGGTGCATTTCGGAGGCCAAATGATTCCGTTGCCCGGCGCCGGTTTCTTCGATTTGGCTGGGCATCAGTTTGTACGTGGCAAAGGAATGCGTGCTTCACCGCATATTCATCGCCTTTTCATGATAACAACGAACAGCCGCCCGTTTGGATACATCTATTCATCTGGCCTGGCAACCACCTATGTCAACATATACAAGGAGGTCGGAGGCACTACTTAACTTGTGCTTCGACGGACTGCTGCCTTTGGGCGACATTGCTGTCGGCATGAGCTTACCTCGTACTTTTGCGCAGGTGATTTTCGGACCCCTTCGGATTCCGTGGCCGGGTGGCGGTTTCTTCGATGTGGCTAGTCTTTAGGTTCAACAAGCGGAATGGACGCGTGCTTCGTCGCACAGGCATCGCCTTTCCCGCATATTAACGAATAGCCGCCCAATATGGATACATCTATACATCTGTCCTGGCAACCGCCTATGTCAACTGATACAGGGGGGGTGGAGGCACTACCTACTCTCAGCTTCGACGGACTGCTGTCGGGAAGAGACGTTGCTGTCGGCATGAGCTTACCTCTTTCTTGGCATAGGTGCTTTTCGGAACCCTACTGATTCCTAGGCCCGGTGGTGGTTTCTACGATGTGGCTGGGCTTCAGTTTCAACGGGCCGAAGGACGCGTGATTCACCGCATAATCATCCCCTTTCCCATGATATCAACGAAGAGCCGCCCACTTTGGATACAATCCTTCAACTGGTCTGGCAACCGCCTATGTCAACTGATACAAGGGGGGCGCTGGCACGACTTAAGCGGCGCTTGGACAGACAGTTGCAGGGGTGCGACATTGCTGCCGACTTGAGCTTACCTAGTATTCTTGCGCAGGTGCTTTTCGGAGCCCTACTGGCTCCGTGGCCCGGCGGCGGTTTCTTCAAAGGGGCGGTGCTTCAGTTTGAACGTGCCAAACGGACGCGTGCTTCGCCGCACAATAATCGCTTTTACCGGATTTCAACGAACAGCCGCCCACTTTGGATACATCCATTCATCTGGCCTAGCAACTGCCTATCTAATCTGATACAAGGGGGGCGGAGGCACTACTTAAACTGTGCTTCGACAGACTGCTGTCGGGAAGAGACATTGCTGTCGGCATGAGCTTACTTCTTTTTTTGCATAGGTGCTTTTCGGATCTATACTAATTCTTTGGTCGGCGGTGGTTTCTACGATGTGGCTGGGGTTCAGTTTCAATGTGCCGAACGGACGCGTGCTTCGTCGCACAGTCATCGCCTGTCCCGGATGTCAACGAACAGGCGCCCACTTTGGATACATCCATTCATCTGGCCTGGCAACCACTGATGTCAACTGATACAAGCGGGGCGGAGGCACTAAGAATGCTGTGTCTCGATGGACTGCTGCCGGGGCGCGACATCGCTGTCAACATGAGCTTAGCTCGTATTTTTGAGCAGGTGCCTTTCTGAGCCCTACTGATTCCGTGGTCCGGCGGCTGGTTCTTTGATGGGGCCTGGCTTCAGTTTCTACGTGGCAAACGGACGCGTTCTTCGCCGCACAATAATCGCGTTTTCCGGATATCAACGAACAACCGCCCACTTTGGTTACATTCATTTCTCTGGCCTGGCAACCAGCAATGTCAACTGATACAAGGGGGGCGGAGGCACTCCATGTGCTTCGACGGACTGCTCCCGGGAAGCGACATTGTTGTCGGCATGAACTTACCTCTTCTTTTCGCACAGGTGCTTTTCGGAGCCCTACTGATTCCGTTGCGCGGCGGCGGTTTCTTCAATGTGGCTGGGCTTAACTTGCTACGTGGCAAACGTGCGCGTGCTTCGCGGCACAATCATCGCCTTTCGCGAATTGTGCCGCGAAAGGCGATGATTGCCGCGGATTGTGCCGCGGATTGCTGGCGGCATGAGCTTACCTCGTATTTTCTCGCAGGTGCTTTTCGGAGCCCTACTGATTCCATGGCCTGGCGCTGGTTTCTTCGATTTGGCTGGGCTTCAGCTTGGACGTGGCAAAGGGATGCGTGCTTCACCCCGTTATCATCGCCTTTTCCAGGATATCAACGAAGAGCCGCCCACTTTGGATACATTCATTCACCTGGCCTGTTAATCGCCTATGTCAACTGATACAAGGGGGGTGGAGGTATGACCTAGTTTATGCTTCGATGGACTGCTGCCGGAGAGTAACATCGCTGTCGAAATGAGCTTACCTCGTCTTTTTGCGCACGTGCTTTCCGCAGCGCCAGTGATTCCGTAGTCCGGCGGCGGTTTCTTCCATGTGGCTGGGCTTTAGTTTCTACAGTTTCTATGTGGCAAACGGACGCGTGCTTCGCCGCACAATCATCGCCTTTCCAGGATAGTAATGAACCGCCACCCACTTCGGAAATCTCTATTCATCTGGCGTGGCAATCGCCTATGTCAACTGATACAAGGGGGGTGGAGGCACTACTCAAGCTGTGCTTCGACGGACTGCTGCGGGTGAGCGACATCGCTGTGGACATGAGCTTACCTCTTCTTTTTGTACAGGTGCTTTTCGGAGGCGTACTGACTCCGTCGCCCGTCGGCGGCTTATTCGATGGGGCTGGGCTTCAGTTTCTGCGTGGCAAACGGACGTGTGCTTCCCCGCATAATAATCGCCTTTCCCGGATTTCAACGAACAGCCGCCCACTTTGGATACATTCATTCATCTGGCCTTGAAACCGCCTATGTCAACTGATACAAGGGGGGCGGAGGCACTACTTAAGCTGTGCTTCGACGGACTGCTGTCGCGAAGAGACATTGCGTTCGGCATGAGCTTAGCTCTTTTTTTTGCATCGGTGCTTTTCGGATACCTACTGATTCCTCGGTTCCCCAACCTCAAAGACCCATGATCAGTTTGCAATCAAAAGTGTTCTGGTCAGTGATGCACAAGAACTATCTAATGTCTTCAATGCACATTTTAAGTTCGTATTCACTAATGTCAATGACATCTTTCCAAAATTTGAAGCCTCACTGGTACCTTTGGAGTATCTTGTCATTAGTCAGCATGGTGTCTTAAGTATGCTGCTGAACCTCGAGGGAAAGAAATCACCTGAACCGGACAACATGCCTAATGCCTTTTTTGAAAAGATATGCACAATGAACATCTAAATATTTGTTTGTTGTTTTTACAAGGTCCATGTGTGAAAGTCAAATCTTGAGAGACTGGGGGACTGCCAGAGTGAAACCGCTTCACAAAAGTAGAGACAAGCGATTGATCAAGAACTACCGCCCAATTTCTGTAACATCGGCTTCTTGTAAACTAGTTGAGCACATAATTCACAATCACATATCAAACTTCGTCGAAGCTAAAAATTTCTTTACTAAATTTCAAAGGTATAAGGAGGGGTTATTCAACGTGTACACAGCTAGTAGAAACTATTGATGATTTTTCCTCTTCAAATAACTATGGAACACAGGTTGACGGCGTATTTATTATACTCCCGAAAGCTTTTGACAGGGTCACTCCCGGAAAGGTAATTTATAGGTTAGACACAGCACTTCAAAACAAACCATTAGTACAGTGGATTTCAGCCTAGCTTTTAAACAGAGAGAGAGAGAGAGAGAAAGAGAGTAAAAAATCTTTATTAATAATATTTGGATGGCGAGGGCAGTGTGGGAGGAACCCTCAGTCCAGGGTCCCTAAGATGATTGATTCCGGCGATGTTTTGAGCCCGTTGTCTCACAGCTCGGAGGACCTCGCGAGGTCCGTCTTGGAGGGCTTCGTCCCACAGCTCTTTGTTGCGTAGGGGGTAAAGGAGACTTGGCAAGGGAGGAATGAGGTTTGCATTCAACTCAATCATGATATGGACGATTGTGGGCGAGCTGCCACATCCAGGGCAGCGATCTGCATAACAGTGTGGGTAGAATTTATTGAGACAGACAAGATTAGGAAAAGTTGCGGTTTGTAACTGGCGTAATGCCACTGCTTCCTCCCGCGAGAAGGACGGCGGTGGTGCGGCGTGGGTGCAACGAATGCGTGTATAATGACGGAGTATGTCTTTGTAACGGAGCAAGGGATCCCTCCACTCTGAACTAGTCGCCTCACCACGCCGAGTCGCCCGGAGGGAAATTTCTCGGGCAACCGCATGTGCGCGTTCGTTATCTGGCGGCGAGATGTGACCAGGGGTCCAGAGTTTTTGGATGTGGGGAGATGTGGTTGGTGTATTTTGCGGGATCTGTTTGAGAATTTGGTGCGCCGCTGTCCGGATGCCATGTCCTGAAAGGAACGCCCGGCATGCCTGTTGCGAGTCCGTCAATATATGCACTTCCTCAGGAACACGGATGGCGTATCGAATTGCAAGAGCAACACCGAGAATTTCTCCGTAAGCGGCATTTGTTCCGCGCATTGCAGCAGAGTCTCTCAGGGATTCGGTGCCATCCAAAACTACCGAGGTATAGCCCTCTTGAGAGCGTGATGTGTCCGTGTATAAAGTATGTGTTTCCGGGATGTGTTCAAGCATGCGCCAATGTATCGTACATGGGCTTTGCGCCGCCCTTTGTCATGCTCGGGGTGCATATTACGTGGCAATGGCTGAATACTTAGTGCTTGGCGTACCGCTGACGACAAGATCGTTGGACGGGTTTCAGACTCAAGAGGTGGGACAGAGTATCCTAGCCGTGTGAGAAGATGCCGGCCAGTAGGAGTGAGTAGGAGGCGCTGGCGATGGCTGACCCAATGGGCCTCTAGCAGCTCGCCTAGTGATTTATGTGTCCCGAAGTGAAGGAGATGGCGTGTGGAAGTATAATTCGGGAGGCCATGGGCCAGCTTCGTCGCTTTGCGAATCATTGCGTCTATGCGAAGTTGTTGCGCTTGGGTCAACCGCTGAAATGGGAGATGGTATGTAAGGCGGCTGATCACGCATGCCTCCACCAAGCGCAGCAGCTCCTCTTCTCGAAGGCCCGAGCGCCTGTTGGAGACCCTCCGGATCATGGCCAGAATTCGCTCAATCTGTCTGGTTAGAAGGGAAACAGTGTAGTTTGACCTGCCATCTGCTTGGACGTGTAGGCCGAGGATACGAGCACGATTAACCAGTGGTATCGGTGTGCCATCCACGTGCACAGTGATAGGGGGAGTAGAGGAACGGCTGTGGGGGCGAATCATTATGAGCTCCGACTTTTCTGGAGCACATCTTAAGCCGCATTTTCTCGCGTACTCGGAAACTGTATCGACTGCTTGCTGCAGTCGGTCCTGGATGGCTCCGTGGAACCCCGTGTCGACCAGATGGTAATGTCGTCCGCATATATAGCGTGGGCGACATAAGGGATCTGGTCGAGTAGTCGGGGGAGCCCTGCGAGCGCGATATTGAATAGAGTAGGGGAAAGACCTGAGCCCTGGGGTGTCCCACGTCCTACAAGGCGAATCGTACCGAATCGATGCGGTCCCATTCCTACGGTGGCTGTCGAATCTCGAAGAAATGCGCGGATATAGTTGTACATACGCATTCCACAGTGTGAATGTACAACATTGCGAAGGATGAGGTCATGTTCAACATTATCGAATGCCCCTTTTAGGTCAAAGGCGATGAGTGCTCTCGTTTGGGCGGACGACGGAGGTCCTATGACTTCCTCCCGCAAGTGTAAAACCACATCTTTGGCAGACAGACCTGCCCGATATCCGAATTGAGAGTTAGAAAATAATGATTTTTCTTCGAGGAAGGGCTGCAGACTCCGCAAGAGTACATGCTCCGTGAGCTTACCAATACAGGATGTTAGGGAGATAGGTCTTAAGTTTTTAACCTTAACAGGCTTGCCCGGTTTGGGGATCAGTGTGATGACGGCGTGTCGCCATGCTTGGGGAATCATGACCTTGCGCCAGCAATCATTGAAGATATGGGTGATGGGGTTAATATCCGCGTCAATGAGGTTACGAAGGGTGGCAAATCGGAAGTGGTCCGCTCCCAGTGCCGTGCTGCCGCGTAGGTCTTGTAGGACCACCCGCACCTCGTCAGATGTGATATCTGCATCGAGAAATTCGTTCGCCTCGCCTACATAAAGATAGTCAGGGTACTGTGGCGACGGGCTTGTTGGTACGAAATGCTTCTCTAGCTCTCTGAGGAGTGTCCAGACATCGTCCCTGCTCTCGTGCAGCTGTCGCAATGTCTTTCCCTTTGTTGTGGTGGGAGCTGTGAGTGAGCGAAGAATCGACCACGTTTTTGCTGTGCTCAATGTGCCTGAGAGGCGATCGCAAAATCCTCGCCAGTTATTCCGCGTAAGGATCTCTGCATACTCCTGAGATTCCCGTGTAATTTTATCTATACGTTTCCTAAGTTTGTGGTTGAGGCGTTGTTTCCATCGTCGTGTCAACCCTCTGCGGGCGTTCCAAAGATGAAGTAAATGCGGGTCTACGTCTGGTGTCTCGGTTGTGGTGCGCAGTGTGCTCGTGGTGGCCTCTAGATCTTGTGTGAGAGAGTCAAGGCAGCGTTCGTACCCTTGGCGCTCAGGTGGGTCCTGGCGACATTCCATGAATGTCGCCGAATCCGTTATACGCACATTTCGCTCGGGCCTGCGCGCACCCCGAAATGACAAGGTGGTCGCCACAATGTAGTGGTCACTACCAAGGTGCTCTTCTAAAGGCCCGTGCGCAACGACTGGGCCAGTATTGCACAAGAAGGTAAGATCATTGCAGGTGTGACGAGATACGCTGTTGCCTATCCGAGTGGGGTACTCTGGGTCGGTAAGCAGTGTGTATCTCATGTTACAGATGGCATTCCATAAGCGGGTCCCTTTATTCAGCGATTTAACGTAACCCCATGCAGTATGCGGAGCGTTAAATAGCCGGCCACCACAAAAACCCGTCCAAACCTACCAAATTCTGTTAGTAGGTGCTGAAAACAGTGCCCTCGCGAATGGAGGGAACTGTATGCATTGAGTATAAACAGACTCTCGCTGCGTTTGCCTTGCGTAATTATTTCCAATATTTGGTGAGGAATGTCAATGTTAGCGGTATGCATGCCACATGTAACATGTTTCGAAACTAAGGCTCCCACAAGAGGAGAAACACCCGAGAGCGTGCTGTAGCCGGATAAAGAAGGGGTGCAATTGGCTTCCTTTTAAGAGGATGACATCGGGAGGGTTCGTGGATGTGGCGATATACTGCTGTAGGGAACGTCGTTTTCGGCGAAATCCCTTGTAATTCCACTGCCACACCACTAGTTGCTCCGGTTTACGCGGTGCCATCATCATCGCGAAAGGAAGCAGGTGGTCGTGGATAGGGATGCGGGCGCCGGGTGCCCACATTTGAAGGTTGCGGCCGAGAGCCCTGATCGGAAAGCGCGCTTTCGTTGTTACCACTAAGCTCAAGAACTTGCAAGCGTGCGAAAGTGCACTCTATACATGATTTCACTTGCTCCGTAATCCCTATTTGAAGGGCCTCCATTTGGCGTTCTATCCTGTCCAGAGCCGCCTGCATACTAGTGCTCATATCTGCCACCAGCGCGTCCATTTGTTTTTGCAGGCGCTCACAGCGCGCCTCCATGTCACGACGTAGGCGGGCTATTTCTATTAGGGGATCGGGATTTGATAACGAACTGGTAATAGAGGAAGGGGTAAGGAGAGATTTACGGGGCGGAGCGAGCTGTGGGGACCCTTCGGCCGACCTACCTCCCGAGGCGCCTCCATTGCTGTTTTCTTCTCCGGGGTCCGCTGCACCCCTGAAGGGACCAGGGTCACCTTGGCTGGGGCGTTGGTCTGCAGGGTCTTCTTGTAGGGTTGTTGGGAAGATGGGGAAGGTGGGCGCCTCTCTGGGAGGCACACCGATGCCTCGCAAGATCGGGACGGAGACTTGGAGTGGGTCCGGATCTTCTTATGCATCCGTATGCAAACTGCCGGCATGTGTTGCGATCACTGCCTTTACGCATGACCCCGACGCCCCACCACGACACGTGCATCAATATCCGATATGGATGTTAATGGCTCAGCTGCATCGTCGCATAACGTCAGAAGGCACTTAGCGCTTACTGTGGGACTTGCAGGTTGCGTGACTGTGCCGAGATTCTATAAAAGGACTCCCAACAAATTTCCTTGCCGCTGGCCACCGCGGCTTCTAGAACATACGGCTGCTTCACAATACGGGTCTCTTCTTTAAACAGTTTCTTTGTCTTGTTATGCAACCGTATGCCAACTGTTGGGATTTCGTTGCGATCCATGCCTTTGCGCATGACGGCGACGCCCCACCACGACACCTGCATCACAATCCGACATAGATGCGAATGGATAACCTGCATCATCGCATAACTTCAGCAAGCACTGAGCGTCTACTGTGGGACCTGCAGGGGGAGTCACTGTGCCGAGATGCTATAAATGGACTTCCTGCAAGTTTCCTTGCCACTGGGCACTGCGGATTCCAGGACCTGCGTCTGCTTCACAATCCGGTTACCTTCTTTACACAGTTTCTTTGTCTTGTTATGCAACCGTATGCTAACTGCGCAGATCTAAATGTGATCACTACCTTTGCTCATAACCGCGATGCCCCACCAAGGCCCGTGTATCACATTCCGGTATGGATGCCAAGGGATCACCTAAATCATCGCATCACGTCAAAAAGCAATGAGCATTTCCTCCGGAACCTGCCGGGGGCGTTACTCTTCCTTGACACTATAAAAAGACTTTCAGCAAATTTCTTTGCCACTGGGCACAGTGGCTTCCTGGACATGAGGCTGCTTCACAATCCGGTTCTCGTCTTTACACAGTTTCTTGGTCTTCCTATTCAACCATATGCCAACTGACGGGATGTCGTTGCAATCACTCCGTTTGCGCGTGACCGTGACACCCCACCACGACACGTCCAATAATATTCGATACGGATGCTAAAAGATCACCTGCATCAGGGCAGCACGTCAGCAAGCACTAACCGCATCCTGAGGGACCTGCAGGGGGCGTCAGTGTGCCGAGACGCTATAAAAGGACTTCCAACAAATTCCTTGGCACTGCGCACAGCAGTTTCCAGAACATGCGGCTGCTTCCCATTAAGGTTCTCCTGTTTACACCGTAGCTTGGTCTTCTTCTGCAACCGTATGTCAACTGCCGGGATGTCATTGCGACCACTGCCTTTGCGCGTGACCGCGACACCACACCACGACACGTGCAGCAATATGCGATATGACTGCCAAGGGATCACCTGAATCATCGCATCACGTCAACAAGCACGGAGCATTTCCCCTGGAGCCTGCCGTGGGCTTCACTGTGCCAAGACGATCTAAAAGCACTTCCGACATATTTCCTTGCCACTATGCACAGCGGCTTCTAGAACACACGTCTGCTTCAAAATCCGGTACACTTCTTTACACAGGTTCTTGGTCTTGCATTGCAATCGTATGACAACTGCCGGGATGTCATTGCGATCACTGCCTTCGCGCATGACCGCGACACCCCACCACGACACGTGCATCAAAATGCGATATCAATGCCAAAGGATCACCTGCACGAAGGCATCAAGTCACCAAGGAGTTAGCGCTTACTGTGGGGCCTGCAGGGGGCGTCACTGTGCCGAGACGCTATAGAAGAGCTTGCGGCACATTTATTTTCCACTGGACACAGCAATTTCCAGAACATGCGGATGCTTCAAAATCCGGTTCTCTTCATTACACAGCTTGTTGGTCTTCCTACGCAACCTTATGTCATCTGGCGGGATGTCATTGTGATCACTGCCTTTAAGCATGTCGGCGATGCTCCACCACGAATCGTGCATCACAATCCGATATGGATGCGCTGGGATCACCTGCATCTCGCATCACGTCAGCAAGTCCTGAACGCTTACTGTGAGGTGCTGCAGGGGCGTCACTGTGCCGAGACGCTATAAAATGACTCCCAGCAAATATCCTTGTCACTGGGCACAGTGCATCCAGAACATGTGGCTCCTTAACAATCCGGTTCTCTTCTTTACACATTTTTTGGTCTCATGCAACCGTATTGGAATTGTAGGGATGTCACTACAATTACAGCCTTTGCTCATTTCCGCGACGCCCCACGACGACACGTGCATCACAATCCGATATGGATGCTGAGGGATCACCTGCATGATGGCATGACGTCAGCAAGCGCTTAGCGCTTCCTGTGAGAAACTCAGGGGCGTCACTCTGCCGGGACGCTTTAAAAGGACTTCCAGCAAAGTTCCTTTTCACAGGGCACAGCCGCTTTTAGAACATACGGCCCCTTCACAATCCGGTCCTTTTTTTCAGTTTTTTGTTCCCCTTATGCAACCGTATGTCAGCTGCCGGAATGTCGTTGCGATCACTGCCTTTCTGCATGACCGCGACAACCCACCACGACACGTGCATCAAAATACATTATGGATGCGAAAGGATCATCTGCATGATGACATCACGTCAGCAAGCGCTTAGCGCTGACGGTGGGACACTCAGGGGGCGTCACCTACCGCGACGCTATAAAAGGACTTCCGGCATATATCCTTGCACTGGGCACAACAGTTTTCAGAACATGTGGTGCCGGCGCTGGGAGCGGCGCCGGGCCATCGACGACAGCAGCCAAGAAGAAAGAAGTCCTGCAGGCCGACCCCAACGCAGCACCCCTTCGCGGAGCCGTTCGAGAACGCCGGCCCGCAAGGGCAGCCACCCAAGCCGCCAACGATCGAGATCCCGTTCCCGGGATGGCCCGAACGGGGCCGACCAAGCGCCATCGGCTGGCTCCAAGGACTGCCGCCGCTGGGAGACGATGGGGAAAGGAGGCAGTCGTAGCTCGAGCGGAAGACGCCGGGGATCCCCTTCGAGGTCCCGGACCAGATCGATAGCCCGGGTCGAGTCCAACCAACGAAGGATACTCGCCGAAAAAAAGGTGGGCTGGACCAAAAGGTCTTCCGTCGCTCTAGGGAATGACAGAGAGTTCCCACCCCTCAACCCTACTCCACCTCCCCCCTCTAACCAAAACGCCGCAACACGCCAAGAGTGCGGCGAATGTACGCAACTTAAAAGAATAATCGAAAAGCAAATCGCCCAGATTCAGGAACAGAATGTGCAGATCAGAGCACTCATGAGTAAAATAGAGGCGCTAGCTAGCGGCAGCTCAGCGAATAAAATAACCAAAACGAGCACGGCGCCCGAGGACGCCAACGAGAAACGCAAGGTGCCGCGGAGGGACCTCCTCCTCTCGCCCCGCCAAGAGCAGAGAGGAGAGGCGCAGCCCATGCAACAAGCATTGAACATTCAAGAAGCGATGGACGCTGAAACCACCGTTGACTGCAAGACGGCAGCAGCGGCACCGCAGGCGTCACATCAACAACAGCAACGGCCTCAAGAGGGCAAACTGGCAGCGATACTCGCAGCCATCAATCAAATCAATGAGAATCTCGGTAATATGAATGCCAGGTTAGAGATCTTCGAGGGTCAAATAAAGATCCTGTCAGTCAAGCACGAACGACTGGCGGTGAAGACAGCGACGATAACCGTGAAGAACAAGTTCGCAGCGCTGAGGAAAGAACACGACAATAAAGCCAAGGAATTGATCGCGTACAGGTGCGGTCGCATCAAAACGTCAAAGGAAGATGGCGCAGACGCCGAACAATAAAAACCAAATCCGCAGGGGTGAAACAACGATCAACGATGCGACCAGTGGAATTGCAGGGGCATCCGCACCAAGGAAGCCGAGTTACAACTTCACATAGATGGGCTCGACCAGAAACCGGATATGATCGCGTTACAAGAGACACACGGCAGACCCAGACTCCCAGGTTACGTGACCTACACGGATCCGACGGAAGGCGGGACGGCGTTACTGGTGCGCACCAACATAGCAGCCACCCAGCACCTCACGGCGCAAAAGGGCTGCGAACACACGCTGGTCGAGGTTCACACAAGGACTACTGGCAGTGCCGCAAACCTGTTTGTGATGAGCGCATACTGCAGGCCATCACAAAGGCAGCGCGACTTTGAAACAACAGTGAGCCAGATGAAGAGGTTGGCGGGGAACCGGCCGCTCCTGGTCCTAGGCGACTTCAACGCCCCTCACACTACATGGGGTTACAAATACCAATCTAAACGAGGCAAGGCTCTAGCAAAGGCAATGGGGGACCAAGAAATGGCGCTCCTTAATGAACCGGGCGTCTTCACCCGAAAGGGAAACAGCGTCAACAGGGACACCACCCCGGACCTGTCGTGGATGGCGGGCTCCCTAGAAGTGGCCTGGCGGAACGAACACGTAGACCTGGGCTACGACCACATGATCATAAGTGTAATGATCAAGGGACCAAGGTACCGGGCAGCCCTCAGCAAAGCCCGGATCACCGACTGGGACCGAATGTACAAGCACACGGACGAAGAAAACGAGACCTCCGGAGAAAACGCGGAGGAGGGCAGACATCAAACGTACGCAGAGTGGGCGCGAGAACAAAAGATCGCGCTCGACAGATTTACTCAAGAAGTTGTGACAACGATGCAGACGCCCTTCGTCGACACCAACTAGCACACATGTGGGAGGCGCGGCACTCGCTCACGCGAAGATGAAGGCGTCAACGTCGAAACAAGAAGCTCGTCAAACGCATCGCGGTCCCCAACAAACAGATCGCTGAATACGCAACCAAGCTGTGCCGAGAGAACTGGATGAATACGTGCGACGGGCTGCGGGGAGAGCTGTCGGCGCGCAAGACCTGGTGCCTGCTCAGACACCTGATCGGCCCGTTGAGCAGCAAGACCGCAACCAACCGCAACCTCACCAAAGTTCTGAACGCTTACCATGGCAACGGCCAAAGGCTCATTGAAGACCTCAAGGCGATCTACCTCAAGACGGATAGAGGGCGATTTCCGATACCGGAGGAGTACGGGGGACCGGAAAATCCGGCATTGGATGAACCGTTCACCATCACGGAGTTATTAACAGCCATAGACGAGAGTAATAAGACGAGCGCACCCGGAACGGACGCCATTACCTACAGGCTGCTTAGTAACATGAGTGATGGGGCTGCACGCGGGCTCCTGGGTCACATCAACAGAACCTGGGAAAGCTCGATGTTGCCCGCAGAATGGAAAGAGGCCGAGGTACGGTTCATACCTAAACCCGTGACGATCGAGAACATGCCCCCTATCTCGCTCACGTCCTGTGTGGGCAAGATCATTGAACGCATGGTTCTCAGAAGACTTCAGGCACACCTGGACGAGACAAATCAGATGCCGGCGACCATGTATGGATTCCGCCAGCACCTGAGCATCCAAGACGTCCTGATCCAAATTTACGAACTAGTGATTAAAAGAGCTACCAGGCACGTGCCCCGGGGTATACTGGCTTTGGACCTCAAAGGGGCCTTCGACAACGTGTCCCACGCCAACCTGCGCAAGACGGGGTGTGGCCGCAAGACCTACGGCTATATTAAAGATTTCCTAACCAATAGAACTGCAACTATCCGGATAGGAAATGAACGGTCAGAGCCTATGGAGCTCGGAGACAGGGGTACCCCACAGGGCTCTGTCCTGTCGCCTCTGCTTTTCAACCTAGCACTCCTACCCCTGCCCGACCTACTCAATCAGATCGAGGGCGTGGACCACGCGTTTTATGCCGCCGATATTACGGTGTGGACGAACCGCGCGGGGTCCGATGCCTGGGCGGACGAAGCCCTGCAGAGAGCGGCAACGACCGTCCACGAGTATGCCACGACCTGCGGCCTAAGCTGCGCTTCACAGAAACAGAAATCGGAGCTGCTCATGGTACCGCCCGGAAGACCAAAAAAAGAGCCGCCGCCGAACATAATCATCACCATGGACGGCACAGAGACCAAACCAACGCAGCAGATCCGGATACTGGGCCTGCTGTTGCGCAGCGACGGCAAGGCGCACGCAGCCGTCAACAAAATCAAGACAACATCAAAACAAGTCCTAAGCATGATCCGGAGAATCACCAACCGGAACAGAGGAATCAAAGAAGAAGACGCACTGCGCCTGGTGCAGGCATTCGTCGTGTCACGCGTAACGTACTCCGCCCCGTACCACCAGCTTGCGAAGGTGAACCGCGAGACGCTGAACACGACGATAAGGAAAGCAGTCAAACTGGCCATGGGCATCCCAGTCTACACGTCAACGCAGAAGCTGCTGGAAATGGATGCTCACAACATGGTGGAAGGGCTGGTGGAAGCACACCTATCCCACCAGAGAGTAAGGCTGAGCCGGACAGAGCACGGTCGGGCCGTCCTACGCAAGATAGGATGGCAAATTGAACAGCAACCGACAACGGAGCCGCTCTCCACAACGTGGAGAGACATTATTAAGACCAAGCCCCTCCCCCGGAAAATGCAGCCGTGGAGAAACAACGAGAGACGCTCTGCGCGGGCCAAGGCACTGGCTCGACAGCTGGAAGATGACCCCGAGGTGCTCTACGCGGACGCCTCGCTTCCCAAGCACAGAACCAGAGCAACGGCGGTCGTCACCACCATCGATAAACTGGTCACAGGCGCGTCAATACGGACGACGAATACAGCCGAAGCAGAAGAAGTGGCCGTGGCCCTCGCACTCGCACAACCGGGAATGAGGACCGTGGTCACAGACTCCCAGACCGCCTACGCAAGCTACCGCAAGGGGAACATCCCTCCCGCGGCACTAGCGATCCTCACCAAATGCAAATCACCGGGACGGGCCGTTGAGCTCGTGTGGGTCCCGGCTCACTCGCAAGTGGAAGGCAACGCACTCGCCGACCACTATGCCCGAGAACTGTTAATCCGGGCCGAGGACGAGCCAGAGCTACCGCACCCCGTGACAAGTTACAAAGAAATCACGCAAATGTACAGAAGCGGCAGATGTAGGCTTCCCTGTCCGCATCCGCAACTCAGCCGAATGCAGCAAACGATCGTGCGACGCATGCAAGCGGGGTCGCTAGCGCGTCCCGTGCTCTTGCACAAGATGTTCCCAACAGAGCATGACACTTCATGTCCTTTTTGCAGACGGTCAAAAGGCACTCTAGCACACATCGTTGCAGAGTGCACTAAGCTCAAGATTCCACCCCATCTGGTACCAGCGCGCACCAACCGTCACTAACGGCTCAGCACAAAAGTTGTTTCTCTCTCTCTCTCCTTCACAATCCGGTTATTTTCTTTACACAGTTTCATGGTGTTCTTATGCAACCGTGTGGCAACCACCGGCATGTTGTTGCGATCACTGCCTTTGCACATGACCGCGACACCCCACCACGACACGCGCATCAATATCCTTTATGAATGCGAAGGGATAATCTGCATGATGGCATCATGCAGATTAGTACTGCAGGGGGCGTAACTGTGCCAAGATGCTCTAAAAGGACTCACAGAAAATTTCCTTGCCACTGGGCACAGCGGCTTCCAGAACATGTGGCTTCTTCACAATCCGGTTCTCTTCTTTACACAGATTCTTGGTCTTCTTATGCAACCGTAAACCAACTGCCGTGATGTCATTACGATCACACCGCGGTACGCGCATCAAATTCCTATATTGACGCCAAGCGATCACCTGCATCATGGCATCACGTCAGCAGGCACATAGCATTTCCTGTGGTACCTGCAAGGGGCGTCACTGTGCCGAGACGCTATAAAAGGTCTTCCAGCAAATTTCCTTTCCACTGTTCACAGCGGCGTCCAGAAAATGCGGCTGCTTCACAAACCGGTTCTCTTCCTTACACTGTTACTTCGTCTCCTTATGAAGCCTTATGCCAACTGCCGGGATGTAATTGCGTTCAATCCCTTTGCGCATGTCGGCGATGCCCCACCACGACACGTGCACCAAAATCTGACATGGACGCGAAGGAAATACCTCCATCATCACAGCACGTAAGCAAGAACTGTACGCTTCCTGCAGGATCAGCACGGGGCGCCACTGTGCCAAGTTGCTATACAAGGACGTCCAGCAAATTTCATTGCCACCGGGCACTGCGGCTTCCAGAACATGCGTCTCCTTCACAATCCGGTTCTCTGCTTTACACAGTTACTTGGTCTCCTTATGAAACCTTATGCCAACTGCCGAGATGTCATTCCGACCACTGTCTTTGCGCATGACCACGACGCCCCACTAGGAGACGTGCATCAAAATCCGATATGGATGTCAAGGGATCACCTGCATCATCGCACCATGTCGACAAACACTGAGCGCTTCCGGTGGGACATGCAGGGGGCGCCACTGTGCCGAGACACTATAAAAAGACGTCCAGCAAATTCTTTTCCACTGAGCACAGCGGCTTTCAGAAAATGCGGCTGATTCGCAATCCAGTTCTCTCCTTTACAGATTTTCTTGGTCTTCTGATGCAACCATATGCCAACTGCCGGGATGTCACAGCGATCACTGCCTTTGTGCATGACCGCGACGCCCGAACACGACACATGCACCAAAATGCCGTATGGATGCCAAGGGTTCACATGCATCATCGTATCACGTCCGCAAGCACTGAGCACTTCCGGTGGGAGCTGCAGGAGGCGTCACTCTGGCGAAATGCCTTAAGAGGACTCCCAGCAAATTTCCTCTCCACTGGGCACAGCGGCTTCGAGAACCTGCGGCTCCTTCAAAATCCGGTTCTAATTTTTACAGAATCTCTTGGTCTTTTTATGGAACCGTATGCCAGCTGCCGGGATGTCGTTGAGATAAATGCCTTTGCGCATGACCGCGACGCCCCACAACAACACGTGCATCAATATTCGATATGGATGCCAAGGGATCACATTCATCATTGTACCATGCCCGCAAACACTGAGCGCTTCCTACGGGATCTGCAGGGGGTGCCACTATGCCAAGATGCTATAAAAAGACGTCCAGGAAACTTTTCGCCACCGGGCACAGCGGCTTCCAGAAAATGCGGCTGCTGCAAAAACCAGTTCTATTATTTACACAGTTACTTCGTGTCCTTATGCATCCTTATGACAACTGCCGGGATCTCATTGCGATCACTTCGTTTGGGCATGACGGCCATGCCTCACCACGACACATGTAGCACAATCCGATATGGATGCCAATGTTCACCGGCGTCGTCGCATTACGGCAGCAAACAATGAACACCTCCTACGGGAAGTGCATGGGGTGTCACTGTGCCGAGACGCTATAAAAGGTCTTCCAGTAAATTCTTTGTCACAGAGCACAGCGGCTTCCAGAACAAGCGGCTGATTCACAATCCAGTTCTCTTCACAGGGTTACTTCGTCTTCTGATGCAACCGTATGCAAACTGCCGGGATGTCACTGCGATCTCTGCCTTTGCGCATGACCGCGATGCCCTACCAGGACATGTGCATGAAAATTCGAAATGGATGCCAAGGGATCCCCTGCAGTATCGCATCACGTCCGCAAGCGCTGCACGCTTCCAGTGGCATAGGCAGGGGGCGTCACTGTGCCGAGACGCTATAAAAGGACTTCTAGCAAATTTCTTTGCCACTAGGCGTACCGGCTTCCAGAACATTCGGCTGATTCACAATTCGGTTCTCTTTACGCAGTTTCTATGTCTTCTAATGCAACCCTTGGTCTAGTGCAGGGATATAATTGCAATCACTGCCTGTGCGCATAACCATGACGCCCCACCGCGACACGTGCATCAAAATCCTATATGGAAGCCAAGGGATCACCTGCACCAGGGCACCACGTCAGCAGCACTTAGCACTTCCTGTGGCACCTGCAGGGGGCGTCACTGTGCCGGAACGCTATGAAAGGACTTCCGGCATAGTTCCTTGCCACTGGGCACAGCAGCTTCCAGAACAGGCGGCCGCTTCAGAAGAGGGTTCTCTTGTTTACACAGTGTCTTGTCTTCTTATGCAACTGTATGTAAACTGCCAGGATGTCACTGCGATGACTGCCTTTGCGCATGAACGCGACGCCCCATCACGACACGCGCATGAAAATGCACTATGGATGCGTAGGCACCACGTGCATCGTCGCATAACGTCTGCAAGCACTGAGCGCTTTCTCTTGGACCTGCAGGGGGCGTCACTCTGCCGAGATGCTATAAAAGGTCTTCCAGAAGATTTGCTTGCCACTGGGCACAGCGGCTTCCAGAATATGCGGCTGCTTCACAATCCGGTTCTCTTTTTTACACAGTTGCTTGGTTTCTTATGCAATCGTGAGCCAACGGTGGCGATCTCAATTCGATCAATGCCTTTGCGCATGTCGGCGATGCAACACCTCCACACATGCATCACAATCCGATATGAATGGGAAGGGCTCGCTTGCATCATCGCATCACATCAGCAAGCAGATAGCGCTTCCTGTGGGGCCTGCAGAGGGCGCCACTTTGCCGAGATGCTATAAAAGGTCTTCCAGCAAAATTAATTGACGCTGGGCGCAGCGGTTTCCAGAACATGCGCCTGCTTGAAATTGCCGTTGTCTTCTGTAGAGAGTTTCTTGGTTTTCTTATGCAGCCGTAAGCCTTCTGCCGGGATGTCATTGCGATCACTGCCTTTGCGCATGACCACGACGCCCCACCGGGACCCGTGCATCCAAATCCTATATGGAAGCCAAAGGATCCCCGGCAAGGGGCGTCACTGATCCGGGACGTTATATAAAAGGACTTCCGGCATAGTTCCTTGTCACTGGCCACAGCAGCTTCAAGAACATATGGCTGCTTCACAATCGGGTTCTCTTGTTTACGCGGTATCTTGTCTTTTTATGCAACCGTATGTAAACTGCCGCGATGTCAATGCGATCACTGCCTTTGCGCATGACCGCGATGTCCCGCCACAATACGTGCTTCAAAATCTCATACGGATCTTGGTCCTATGCAACGATCACTGTCCTATTGCGATCACTGTCTTTGCACATGACCACGACGCCCCACCGCGACACGTGCATCGAAAAACTATATGGAAGCCATGTGATAACCTGCATCAGAGCATCATGTCAGCAAGCGCTTAGCGCTTCCTGCGGGACCTGCAAGGAGCGTCACTGGGCCGGGACTTCCGGCATAGTTCCTTGCCACTGGGCACAGCAGCTTCCAGAACAAGCGGCCGCTTCACAAGAGGGTTCTCTTGTTTACACAGTATTATGTCTTCTTATGTAACCGTATGTAAACTGCCAGGATGTCACCGCGATGACTGCCTTTGCGCATGACCGCAACGCCCCAGTGCAACTAGTGCATCAAAATCCGATATGGATTCCAACAGATCACCTGCACATCGCATAACGTCAGCAAGCAATGAGCGCTTCCTGCGGTACCTACAATGTCGTCACTGTGTCGAAACGCTATAAAAAGACTTCCAGCAAATTTCTTTAGCACTGGGCCCTCTTGCTTCCAGAACATGCGTCTGCTTCACAATCCGGTTCTTGTCTTTACACAGTTTCTTTGTCTTCTGTTGCAACCCTATGCCTACTCCCGGGATGTAAAGGCGACCACTGCCTTTGCGCATGACCACGACGCCCCACCGGGACAGGTGCATCAAAATGCTATATGGAAGCCAAGGGATCACCTGCATCAGGGCATCACGTCAGCACGAACTTAGGGCTTCCTGGGGGATCTTCCGGGAGCGTCATTTTGCGGGGACGCTGTAAAGGACTTCCGGAGTAGTTACTTGCCACTGGGCTTCCCGGCTTCGAGAACATGCGGCTGCTTCACAATCGGGATCTCTTTTTACACAGTTTCTTGATCTTTTTTGCAACCGTATGCCAACTGTGGGGATCTCAATGGGATCAATGCTATTGCTCCTGTCGCCGATGCCCTATCCTGTCACGTGCATCACAATCTGATATGGATGCCCAGGGATCACCTGCAGCATGACATCACGTCAGCAAGCACATAGAGGTTCCTGTGGAACCTTGAGGGAGCGTCACTGTGTGTAGATGGTATAAAAGTACTCCCAGCAAATTTCCCTGCCACAGGGCACAGCGGCTCTTATTACATGCGACCGCTTTCCAATCCGGTTCTTTTAGCGCAATGCCCTACCACGACACGTGCAGAACAATCCGATATGGGATCACCTGCATCATCGCATCACCTCATTAAGCACTTAGCACTTTCCCTGAGGCCTGCATGGGTCGTCGCTGTGTCGAGATACTCTAAAACGACTTCCAGGAAATTTCTTTTCCTCCGGGTAAAGAGACTTCCAGAACGTGCGTCTGCTTCACGATCCCGTTCTTTTCGTTACACCGTTTCTTTGTCTTCTAATCCAACCATATGCCTACTCCCAAGATGTCATTGCGATCACTGCCTTTGCGCATGACCGCGATACCCCATCACGACACGTGCATCAAAATGCAATATGAATGCCAAGGGATCACCTGCATCATGGCATCCCGTTAGCAAGCAATCAGCGCTTCCTGTGGAACCTGAAGGGGTCGTCACTGTGCCGAGACGCTATAAAAGGACTTCCAACAAATTTCTTTGCCACTGGGCACTGTGGCTTCCAGAGCATGCGTCGGCTTGACAATCCGGTTTTTAATTTACAGTTTCTTTGTCTTCTTATGCAACCCTATGCCTACTGCCGGGATGTCATTGCGATCACTGCCTTTGCGCGTGACCACGATGCCCCACCGCGACACGTGCATCAATATCCTATATGGAATCCAAGGGATAACGTGCATCAAGGCATCACGTCAGCAAGCACTTAGCACATCCGTTGGGGCCTGCAGGAGGCGTCACCGTGTCGAGACGGTATAAAAGGACTTCCAGCTATTTCTTTGCCCATGGGCACTGCGGCTTCCAGAACATGAGACTACTTCACTATAGGGTTCTCTTACCTCGACGCCCGCAATGACGCGTACATCACAATCCGATATGGATGTGAAGGGATCACCTGCATCATTGCGTCACGTCAGCAAGAAATGTGCATTCATGTGGGACCTGCAGGGACAGTCACTGTGTCGAGAGGCTATGAAAGGACTTCCAGCAAATGTTTTTGCCCCTGGGCACTGCGGCTTCCTGAACATGCGCCTGCTTCCCGGTCCAGTTCTTTTCGTTAAAGTTTCTTTGTCTTGTGGTGCAACCCTGTGATTACTCCCGGGATATCATTGCGATCACTGCCTTTGGGCATGAAAACGACGCCCCACCGCCACACGCGCATCAAAATCATACCTCGAAGCCAAGGGGATCACCTGCATCAGGGCATCACGTCAGCAAGAACTTAGCTCTTCCTGGGGCATCTGCAGGGGGCGTCAATCTCCCGGAACGTTATAATAGGATTTCCGGTATAGTTCCTTTCCACTGGACAAAGCGGCATCAAGAACATGTGGCTGCTTCTCAATCAGGTACTCTTGTTTACACAGTATCTTGTCTTCTTATCCAACCGAATTTAAACTGCCGGGATGTCATTTCGATCACTGCCTTTGCGCATGACCGCGACACCCATCACGACACGTGCATCAATATGCAATATGCTTGCCACGGGATAACCTGCATCATGGCATCACGTGAGGGAGCACATAGCGCGTCTTATGGGACCTGCAGGGGACTCCCAAGAAATTTCCTTGTCAGTGGGCACAGCGGCTTCCAGAACATGCGGCTGCTTCTAAATTCGCTTCTCTTACAGGTACGCCCCAGCACGACACGTGCATAACAATCCGATGTGGATGCCAAGGAATCACCTCCATTATCGCATCACCTTAGCAAGCACAGAGCACTTGCAGTGAGACCTGCAGGGGGCGTCACTCTGCCGGCACGCTATAAAAGGATTTCCAGCATAGTTCCTTGCCACTGGGCACAGCGGCTTCCAGAACATGCGGCCGCTTCGCAGTGCGGTTCTCTTCTTTACACAGTTCCTTGGTCTTTTTACGCACCCATATGGCAACTGTGGGGATGTCGATTCGACCAATTCTTTTGCGCATGTCGGCGATTCCCCACCACGACACGTGCATCACAATCTGATATGCATGCCAAGGGATCATCTGCACGATGGTACCACGTCAGCATGCACTTAGCGCTTTCTGTGGAGCGTGCAGGGGACGTCACTGTGCCGGGACTCTAGAAGTGGTATTCTTGGAAATTACCTTGTCACTGGGCACAGTGGCTTCGAGAACATGCGCCTGCTTCACAATCCGGTTCTCTTCTTTACACAGTTTCTTGGTCTTCTTATGCAACCGTATGCCAACTGTGGGGATGCCAATGCGATCGCTGCCTTTGCGCATGACCGCGACGCCCCACCAAGACACATGCATCAACATGCCATATGGAATCCAAAGGATAACCTGCATGAGGGCATCACGTCAGGAAGCACTTATCGCTTCCTGTGGGACCTGCTGAGGGCGTCAATGTGCGGCGACGCTACGAAATGACTTCTGGCATAATTCCTTGCCACTGAGCACAGCGTCTTCCAGAACATGCGACTGCTTCACAATCCGGTTCTCTTCTTTACACAGTTTCTTGGTCTTGTCATCCAACCCTGTGCCAACTGCTGGGATTTCAATGCGATCACTGCCTTTGAGCATGAACCCGACGCGCCACTACGACACGTGCATCAAAATCCGATATAGATGCCAAGGAATCACATGCATCATCGCATCACGAAAGCGAACACTGAGCGCATACTGTGGGACTTGCAGTGGGCGTCACTGTGCCGAGATGCTATAAAAGGACTTCCAGCAAATTTTCTTGATACTGGGCACTGCGGCTTCCAGAACATGCGTCTTCTTCACAATCCTGTTATCTTCCTCACAAATTTTTTTTGTCGTCTTATGCAAGCGTATGCCAACTACCGGGATATCATTGCGATCACTGCTTTGCGCATGACCGCGACACCCCATAACGGCACGCGCATCAAAATGCAATATGGATGCCAAGAGATCACCCGCAACATGGCATCACGAAAGCAAGCAGATTGCGCTAATTTATTGACATGCAGGGGACTCCCAACAAATTTCCTTGGTACAGGGCACAGCGGCTTCCAGATCATGTAGCTGCTTCACAATCCGGTTCAATTACCCGGACACCCCAGCACGACACGTGCATAACACTCCGATGTGGATGCCAAGGGATCACCTCCATTATCGCATCACCTTAGCAAGCAGAGAGCACTTGCTGTGGGACCTGCAGGAAGCGTCACTTTGCCGGGACGCTATAAAGCGACTTCCGGCATAGTTCCTTGCCACTGGGCACAGCGGCTTCCAGAGCATGCGGCTATTTCACAATCGGCTTCTCATGTTTACACAGTATCTTCTCTTATGCACATGTGTGCCAACTCCTGGGATTTCATTGCGATCAGTGCCTTTTCGCATAACCGCGACGCCCAACCACGGCATGTGCATCATAATCGTATATGGATGCCAAGGGATCACATGCATCATCGCATCACCTCAGCAAATACTGGGCGCTTCCTGTGTGACCTCTAGGGGGCGTCGCTCTGCCGAGACACTATAAAATGTCTTCCAGCAAATTTCCTTGCCACTGGGCACAGCGGCTTCCAAAACGTGCGGCTGCTTCATAATCTGGTTATCTTCTTTACACATTTTCTTTGTCTCATTATGCAACCGTATGCCATCTGTGGGGATCTCAATGCTATCAATGCATTTGCGCATGTCGGCGATGCCCCACCACGACACGTGCATCACAATCCGATATGCATGTCAAGGGATCCTCTGCACGATAGCATCACGTCAGCATGCACTTCGCGCCTTCTGTGGAGCCTACAGGGGGCGTCAATGTGCCAAGACGCTGTAAAAGGTATTCCAGCAAATTTCATTGCCACTGGGCACAGCGGCTTCCGGAAGATGCGGCTGCTTCACAATCCGATTCTCTTCTTTACACAGTTTCATGGTCTTCCCTTGCAACCGTATTCCAACTGTGGGGATGTCATTCTGATCACTGCCTTTGAGCATGACCGCGATGACCCATCACGACTCGTGCATCACATTCCGGTATCAACGTGAAGGGATTACCTGATTCATCGCATTATGTCAGCAAGCAACGAGCGCTTCCTGTGGGAACTGAAGGGGTCGTCACTGTGCCGAGACGCTATAAAAGGACATCCAACAAAATTCTTTTCCACTGGGCACTGCGGCTTCCAGAGCATGCGTCTGCTTCGCAATCCGGTTCTTTTATTTACAGTTTCTTTGTCTTCTCATGCAACCCTATGCCTACTGCCGGGATGTCATTGCGATCATTGCCTTTGCGCATGACCACGACGCCCCACCGCGACACGTGCATCAAAATCTCATATGAAAGCCTAGGGATCACCTGCATCAGAGCATCACGTCAGCAAGCACATAGCGCTCATTGTGGATCCTGCAGGGCACTCGCAACAAATTTCCTTGCCACAGGGCACAGCGGCTTCCAGATTGTGCGTCTGCTTCAAAATCCGTTTCTCTCACCGGGATGCCCCACCACGACACGTGCCTAAATATGCGATATGGATGCCAAGGGATGACCTACATTATCGCATCACGTCAGCAAGCTGTGAGCACTCCCTCTGGGGCTTGCAGGGGGCGTCGATGTGCCGAGACGCTTTAAAAGATCTTCCAGCAAATTTCCTTGCCACTGGGTACACCGGCTTCCAGAACATGCGGCTGCTTCACAGACCGGTTCGCGTCTTTACACAGTTTTTTGGTCTTGTTATGCAACCGTGTGCCAACTGCTGGGATTTCATTGTGAGCACTGCCTTTTCACATGACCGCGACGCCCAACCACGGCATGTGCCTCAAAATCCGATATGGATGCCAAGGAATCACGTGCATCATCGCATCACATAAGTAAGTACTGAGCGCTTCCTGTAAGACATACAGGGGCGTCAGTGTGCCGAGACGCTATAAAAGGACTTCCAGTTTTTTCCTTGCCTATAGGCACAGCGGCTTCGAGAACATGCGGCAGTTTCACAGTCGGGCTCTGTGGGGGCGTCACTGTGCCGAGACACATTGAAAGGTCTTCCAGCTAATTTCCCTGCCACTGTTCACAGCGGCTTCCAGAACATGCGGCAGCTTCACAATCCGGTTCTCTTCTTTACACAATTTCTTGGTGTTCTTATGCAATCCTATGCCAACTCTGGAGATCTCAAAGCGATCAATGCCTTTGCGCATGTTGCCGATGCCCCACCACCAAACCGGCATCACAATCCGACATGCATGCCAAAGGATCTTATATACGACAGCATCACGTCAGCATGCACTTAGCTCTTTCTGTGGAGCCTGGAGGAGGCGTCCCGGTGCTGAGACACTATGAAAGGTATTCCAGCAAATTTCCTTGCTACTGGGCACAGCCGCTTCCAGGAACATGTGGCTACTTCAAAATCCGGTTCTCTTCTTTTCTCAGTTCCTTGGAATTCTTATGCAACCGTATGCCGACTGTGGGGATGTCAATGCGATCACTGCCTTTCAGCCTGACCGCCACGCCCCGCCACGACACGTGCATCAAAATTCGATATGGATGCCAAGGGATCACCTGCATCTTCGCATCACGACATCGAACACTGAGCGCCTAATATGGGGCTTTCAGGAGGCGTCACCGTGCTGAGATGCTATAAAAGGACTTCCACCTAATTTTCTAGCCACTGGGCACTGCGGCTTCCAGAAGATGCGTCTGTTTCACAGTCCGGACCGGTTATCTTGTTTACACATATTCTTTTACGCATGGAACCGTGTGCCAACTGCCGTGATGTCATTGCGATCACTGCCTTTGTTTATGACCGCGACACGCCATCACGACACGCGCATCAAAAAGCAATGTGGATGCCAAGGGATCACCTGTATCATGACATCACGCCAGCAAGCACATAGCGCTAATTGTGGGACCTGCTAGGGACTCCCAACAATTTTCCCTTGGTAGAGGGCACAGCTGCTTCCAGAGCATACGGCTGCTTTACAATTTGGTTCTCTGACTGGGACGCCCCAGCACGACACGCGCGTAACAATCCGATGTGGATGCCAAGGGATTACATCCATTATCGCATCACCTCAGCAAGCACAGAACACTTGCTGTGGGACCTGCAGGGGGAGTAACTGTGCGGGGACGCTATCAAAGGACTTCGAGCATAGGTCCTTGCCACTGGGCACAGCGGCTTCCAGAACATGCGGCTGTTTCGCAATCGGGTTCTCATGTTTACACCGCATCTTGTCTTCTTATGCAATCGTATGCCAACTGCTGGGATTTCGTTGCTATCACTGCCTTTTCGAATGACCGCGACTCCCAACCACTGCATGTGCATCAAAATCTTATATGGATGCCAAGGGATCACGTGCATCATCGCATCACATCAGCAAATACTAAGCGCTTTCTGTGGGACCAGTAGGGGACGTCAGTGTGCCGAGACGCTATAAAAGGTCTTCCACCAAATATCTTGCCTATAGGCACAGCGGCTTCCAGAAGCTGCGGCTGCTTTACTATCGGGATCTTTGTTTACACAGTATCTTGTCTTCTTATGCAAGCATATGTAAACTGCCGGGATGTCATTGCGATCACTGCCCTTGCGCATGACTGCGACACCCCTTCACGACACGTGCATCAAAATGCAAT
Organism: Dermacentor variabilis; assembly: GCF_050947875.1. NCBI lineage: Eukaryota > Metazoa > Arthropoda > Arachnida > Ixodida > Ixodidae > Dermacentor > Dermacentor variabilis. The sequence goes on from NC_134571.1 coordinate 236,190,169, forward strand.
ATGGATGCCAAGGGATCACCTGCATCAGGACATCGCGTCAGCAAGCAGTCAGCGCTTCCTGTGGGACCTGCAGGGGGCGGCGCTCTGCCGAGACACTATAATATGTCTTCCAGCAAATTTCCTTGCCACTGAGCACAGCGGCTTCCAGAACATGCGGCTGCTTCACAATTCGTTTCTCTTCTATACAGAGTTTCTTGGTCTTCTTATGCAACCATATGCCAACTGTGGGTTTGTCAGTGCGATCACTGCCTTTCAGCATGACCGCGACGCCCCACCACGACACGTGCACCTAAATTCGATATGGATGCCAAGGGATCACCTGCATCATCGCATCACGACATCGAACACTGAGCGCCTAATATGGGGCTTGCAGGAGGCGTCACTTTTCCGAGGTGCTATAAAAGGACTTCCAGCTAATTTCCTGGCCACTGGGCACTGCGGCTTCCTGAAAATGCGTTTGCTTCACAATCCCGTTATCTTCTTTACACATTTTCTTTGTCTGATTATGCAACCATATGCCAACTGTGGAGATCTCAATGCGATCACTGCGTTTCAGCGTGACCGCGACGCCCCACCACGACTCCTCCATCAAAATCCGATATGGATTACAACGGATCACATGATCAGCGCATCACATAAGCAAACTTTTTGCGGTTAGTGTGGGACCTGCAGGGGGCGTCACTGTGCCGCATCACAGTGATGCTATAAAAGGTATTCTAGCAAATTTCCTTGCCACTGCGAACATAGGCTTCCAGAAAACGCGTCTGCTCCACAATCCGGCTGTCTTTATTCATTTTCTTTGCCTAATCTAATCTCAATGCGATCAATGCCTTTGCGCATGTCGGTGATGCCCCACCAAGACACGTGCAACACAATCCGATATGCATGCCAAGGGGTCATCTGCACGATGGCATCACGTCGGCATGCACTTAGCGCTTTCTGTTGAGCCTGCAGGGTGCGTCACTGTGTCGAGACGCTATAAAAGGTATACCAGCAAATTTCCTTGCCACTGGGCACAGCGGCTTCCAGAACAGGCGGCTGCTCCACAATCCGGTTCTCTTCTTTACACAGTTTCCTGGTGTTCTTATGCAACCGTATGCCAACTGTGGGGATCTCAATGCGATCAATCCCTTTGCGCATGATGGCGACGCCCCATCGTGACATATGCATCAAAATCCTATATGGAATCCAAGGGATCACCTGCATGAGGGCGTCACGTCAGCAAGCACTTCGCGCTTCCTGTGGGACCGGCAGGGGGCGCCACTGTGCCGCGACGCTACAAAAGGACTTCTGGCATAATTCCTTGCCACTGGGCCCTGGGGCTTTCAGAACATGGGGCTGCTTCACAATCCGGTCATCTTCTTTATACAGTTTCTTTGTCTTCTTATCCAACCGTATACCAATTGCCGGAATGTCACTGCAATAACTGCTTTTGCGTTGACCGCGGTGCCCCAGCATGACACGTACATCAAAATCCGATATGGATGTGCAGGGATCACCTGCATCATCTCATCACGTCAAGAAGCATTGAGCACTTCCTGTGGGACCTGCAGGCAGCGTCACTGTGCCGAGATGCTATAGGAGGACACCCAGCAAATTTCCCTGCCTCTGGGCACAGCGGCTTCAAGAACACGCGGATCCTTCACAATCCGGTTCTCTTTACAGAGTTTGTTGGTCTTATGCTACCGAATGCCAATTACCGGCATGTCGTTGCGATCATTGCCTTTGCGCATGACCGCGACACCCCATCACGGCACGTGCATCAATATCTGATATGGATACCAAGGGATCACCTGCACCATCACATCACGTCTGCAAGCACTGAGCGCTTTCTGGGATCTGCTGGGGGCGTCACTCTGCCGAGAGGCTATAAAAGGACTGCCAGTAAATTCCTTGCCACTGAGTACAGCGGCTTCCAGAACATGCGGCTGCTTCACAATCAGGTGCTCTTCTTTACACAGTTTCTTGTTCTTCTTATGCAACCGTATGCCAATTGCCCGGATGTCATTGCGATCACTGCCTTTGTCCATGACCGCGACGCCCTGCCACGACACATGCATCATAATTCCATATGGACGCCAACTAACATTTCTATTCATTTAGTGACAAGACTAATATTATTTGAGAAAATGAATGTTAGCTTTCTTTATCTTCGTGTGAAAATCTCAGCTCCAAAACGTTACATCCTTAATTTCAAAGTATATTTTATTATGGGCGTTGGCCCAATTTCTGAAGTTTCCTAGGATGAGCCTTCAGTTGTTTTCATAATCTGATGTAACCTGGCCCCCTTATTTTTGTTGATAAGCAATCAATTCGACGAAATCCATGATTCCACAGTATCGTAGTGTAGAACCACCAGCGTTCCTATGGATACTTTGTAGCGCAAGATACATTTGTTGAAAAGGGACAGAAGAAAGGAAGACAGTGAAGGCGATTTACTGTCTTCCTTTCTTCTGTGTCTTTTAAGAAATGTATTTTGCGCAACAATGTATACCTAGGAAATCTAAGCACCAACTCGGCGAAGAAGTCCTTTTGGAACACCAGTTTTCCATTTTTTGCATACAGAGCCTCTTCTCACTGTTTCCCTTTAATAGTGGCTTATTTGGTATCATACATTGAAATTTTAGTGATACAGCTGAACACATATTTTTTTATATACTGTACAATTATCCCCAGCGTGGCAGGTCATAAACTTACTTGAACATGATGTGGCAGAGCTCTAACTTCAGTGAGGAGCTTATCAAAATATTGACGTCTTGGACCACTTGAAGCTTACAAGGTGGACACTCACGGTCCGTGACCGCTGCCAAAGTTTACAAAGGTGCAAGTCAAGTAAACGGCGAAGCATCTGAAAGGTGTAGTTTCCAAGTAATTGCACAACGTTATCTGTGTTCGACTAAGCATGGCTTTTTGACAGGGTCGTACGACTACATTGAAAACATATAAGGTGCTCAGCACAGTACTGTATTTGGGTTGAGCACTCGGGATTTGTTTCCAGAATGCATGACTCCACAGAAAAAATGACCTGTGCATTTAGAACAGTGCAAATAGTTCAGTTAAAGAAATAGGTCGCAGTAAGCAACATATGTGTAATAGCACAGGTGCATTTCTGGCTGTGCCACAAGGAAGGATGCTGGAATGTCACAAGTGTCAGTGTCACAAGTAGGTATTTGCACATACTCTGGCATTACTTACCTTACAACTCCCATTTTTTTCTACATTACTTTATACAATTTCCTTCACCAGAGAGAAAGCCTCATCAGGAGCAATAACGGTGTCATTAAAACATTTGCGCATGGTCTCTTTAAGTGAGCAAATATTTTGCATAAAAGCTGAGGCTTTGCACCCGTATAAAGTACTGCAAATACATTCATGCTTCTTAATGGCAAAATCAGCGAGAGTGAAAAAACTCGTTGCTGCAGCTGTGCATTCATTACTAAACACACTGACTATGAAAACTGAAACCTTTTCACTCAAGCTACATCGTTACAAGTTTGACAGCATTTTTCGGCATGCTTCATTCTGTAATTTTTTTTTTCGAACAGGCCTTAGATCCCTGCTTTTTACAACATACACTGAAATAGGATAAAACATACAGTTCATTGTCACTAAGGAAAATATCTGTCTCTGTGGGACATGCTGTTTATTGCACTTTATACCTTGCTGCAGTTTTCCACTAAAAAGCAGGCAATTCAGACATATCAACTATGCGGGTGGGACATTTGCAGTTTAGAATGAATATAAACACCAAATTCTGAAGTTTATCCCAATGTTTAACATAAGAGTGATCTGTCACATAGAAATAGAGAAGAGCCCTCTCTACTTCTGTGTACAACATCTTGTTTACGTTCTAGAAATAATGTTAATGCCGACATCACAGTTCTGATCTCAGCATTGACATTAATTCTAGAAAGCACTTTCAGGTACAATAACAGTCACGCGATAGATTCTTACTTAAAATCTCCTATGGAAAGACAGTTAGTTGGCTAAACAATCTGTGGGCTTAAAATATTTGTGTGGCTTGTAACTACTTACACTAAATTTTTTTGCCTCTAACCAGCACTGCAGACATGCGATCATCATCATCATCATCATTATCATAAGCCAGGTTACGCCCACTGCAGGGCAAAGGCCTTTCCCATACTTCTCGAACCCCGGTCATGTACTAATTGTGGCCATGTCATCCCTGAAAACTTCTTTATCTCATCCGCCCACCTAACTTTCTGCCACCCCCTGCTACGCTTCCCTTTCCTTGGAATCTAGTTCGTAACCCTTAATGACCATTGGTTATCTTCCGTCCGCACTTCATGTCCTGCCCATACCCCCCCATTTCTTTTTCTTGATTTCAACTAAGATGTCATTACCTGGCGTTTGTTCCCTCACGCAATTTGCTCTTTTCTGATCCCTTAACGTTACACAAATCATTCTTCTTTCCATAGCTCATTGCGTCGTCCTCAATTTAAGTAGATCCCTTTTCGTAAGGCTCCAGGTTTCTGCCCCGTAGGTGAATACTGGTAAGACACAGCTATTATACACTTTTCTCTTGAGGGATAATGGCAACCTGCTGTTCATTATCTGAGAATGCCTGCCAAACGCACCCCAGCCCATTCTTATTCTTTTGATTATTTCCGTCTCATGATTCGGATCCGCCATCACTACCTGCCCTAAGTAGATATAATCCCTTATCATTTCCAGTGCCTCGCTACCTATTGTAAATTGCTGTTCTCTTCCGAGACTGTTAAACATTATTTTAATAATCTGCAGATTAATTTTTACACCCACTCTTCTGCTTTGCCTCTCCAGGTCAGTGAGCATGCATTGCAATCGGTCCCCTGAGTTACTAAGCAAGGCAATATCATCAGCGAACCGCAAATTTCTAAGGTATTCTCCATTTAATTTTATCCCCAATTCTTCCCAATCCAAGTCTCTGAACACCTCCTGTAAACACGCTGTGAATAGAATTGGAGAGATCGTATCTCCCTGCCTGACGCCTTTCTTTATTGGGATTTTGTTGCTTTCTTTATGGAGGACTATTGTGGCTGTGGAACCGCTATAGATATCTTTCAGTATTTTTAAATACGGCTCGTCTACACCCTGATTCCGTAATGCCTCCATGACTGCTGAGGTTTCGACAGAATCAAACACTTCCTCGTAATCAATGAAAGCTATATACAAGGGTTGGTTATATTCCGCGCATTTCTCTATCACCTGATTGATAGTGTGAATATGATCTATTGTTGAGTAGCCTTTACGGAATCCTGCCTGGTCCTTTGGTTGACAGAAGTCTAAGATGTTCCTGATTCTATTTGCGATTACCTTAATAAATACTTTGTAGGCAACGGACAGCAAGCTGATTGGTCTATAATTCTTCAAGTCCTTGGCGTCCCTTTTCTTATGGATTAGGATTATGTTAGCGTTCTTCCAATATTCCGGTACGCTCGAGGTCATGAGGCATTGCGTATACAGGGTGGCCAGTTTCTCTAGAACAATCTGCCCACCATCTTTCAATAAATGTGCTGTTACCTGATCCTCCCCCGCGGCCTTCCCCCTTTGCATAGCTCCCAAGGCTTTCTTTAGTTCTTCCCGCGTTACCTGTGAGATTTCGAATTCCTCTAGGCTATTCTCTCTTCCATTATCGTCGTCGGTGCCACTGGTACTGTATTAATCTCTATAGAACTCCTCAGCCACTTGAACTATCTTATCCATATTAGTAATGATATTGCCAGCTTTATCTCTTAACGCATACATCTGATTCTTGCCAATTCCTAGTTTCTTCTTTACTGCTTTGGGCTTCCTCCGTTCCTGAGAGCATGTTCAACTGTATCTATATTGTACCTCCTTATGTCAGCTGTCTTACGTTTGTTGATTAACTTCGAGAATTCCGCCAGTTCTATTCTATCCGTAGGGTTAGAGGGTTTCATACATTGACGTTTCTTGATCAGATCTTTCGTCTCCTGCGATAGCCTACTGGTATCATGTCTAACGGAGTTACCACCGACTTCTATTGCACACTCCTTAATGATGCCCACAAGATTGTCGTTCATTGCTTCAAAACTAAGGTCCTCTTCCTGTGTTAAAGCCGAATACCTGTTCTGTAGCTTGATCTTGAATTCCTCTATTTTCACTCTTTCCGGCCATGCCATCTGTTGCGTTAAAAGGTCATTTTATTTTTCAAGCTTCAAGGCTTTTTCTTTGGAGGCATTTTTTTCTGCTCTCACCCGCTTCAGTTCAGATTCCAGACAAAATGAGTCATCATCTGAAGAACGTGATTCCGGAATCCGTCGTTTCATGCCCTGGAAATTAAGCAAGAACTTTCAACATGTTACACTTCCTGCCATGTAAACCAACACATTCATTAACTCAAGAATCGCTGCTTACTGGCTTTTGGTGATTGTATTTGGTTTTGCTTCCAAACTTCCAAACGCTTCCAATCTTCGAAACGCTTAGCCAGTATTGCAATATACTGGCCATTTTTGCTGTTCTTTCTTCGCTTGCACTTCTGAGATGCCTAGTTTAAACAACACAAACTACACGTTTTCCTATAGATCAACCAAGAAATTCTCTTGTTGACAGCATGCCAGCTTCATGCAATTACAGTGAGAACACATACCGGATTTTCCCTTTTACTTTCCTTAGCCTCATCAGAGGCATCAACTGGCTTGATGAGCTTGAGTCTCGTAATATGAACTCTCTTAGTCGCCATCTTGGCCTCCAGCTCGTCATGGTTTTCTGGAAATGAATTCAATAGGCAGGTCATTCTTTACGATGGTTTATTTATGTTTTACTGCATTCCAAAGCTCAGTTACACTAAAATTTTTTAAAACCGCGTCTGGCCGATTGCAAAATTCTATCATTGACGTAGATTACTCAAACAGGCAAACACTACTTCCGCAACCGAAGTGCAGAATTGACAATCCAATGTCGCTCGCCAATTAAGCTTCTATATCTTTAGCACATATTTCAATTCGCAAATTACATCTCGGGAGTTATCAAGCCTTGTTGTTGGCTTAAACCATGGCTCACAAACATCAAACTGCTTTGGATACCAGTATGCAGCAGTGTTGAGAGAAGTGCCTTCAAGTCTGCAGGAAAAATGCACTGTTGTACCACTTACTTTTATAACAAATGCTGTTTTCTGCATTGAAACACAAAATTACAGTAATGCATTTAATGACACCCCTTAATAAAGCAGATTAGTGAAGAAGTGTTTAGTTAATTATGCATTTCGTTTTACTGTGCAAGTAATGTAATCTAGCAATACTGCTCAAAGAATAAATTGTATTCTAGGCCTCTTGCGATGTACAAAAATACCATAAAATTCATCTTGAAGCAGGCGTTATAGTCTTTACAGATGGAAACTAATCAATGGTGCCGTTTACGTATGCTAGAATTGAATGGCACCTATTGTTAGTAAACGAATGCAGCTTACATGTAGGCAATGCAGCTGTCATGATGTTGGCAAGCCATTTCAATGTAACTAAGGCCACAGCCACAGGCTTAGCACACATACAAGCAGAAAAACTGGTAAACTGTTAACAGAACATAACTACACCAGGATTCAAAGCTGCATGCAGACTTAATGTGCCAGTACGTGCCTTGCGGGTACGCAACTTACCGGCCATCATCAAAATTTAAGCATCATCATTTCCCGTGTCTTCCCCGTCCTCATCGGGGTCATCCCAGAAGACGTTATAAATTTTTCTTTTGTCGAATTCGCCCGCATGGTCTGGCATGAAGTTGTCGATACTGCTGGCGTGCCGCACATGAAATTTTGAGTCATAGTCATCGCCGGCATATTTCATGAGTGCGAACATGCTGATCGATCACGCAGTTCACAATAGAGTTCATTATGAGATTGGCATAACGCAGGCGCCATTGTGAGAAGGTAGAGGTACGAGCAGCCAAAGTACTATAAAGCTAAGTTGAAGCACATGAACACGGCGACGAAGAAATACGTATGTATCTGGGAACGCGGGGGCATGATGGATTTAATTTACAACATTGTTGCCACCTCAAACAAAAACTTGGCTAAACATGGCAAAGTGGTACAAGGTAAACAAGCACACATTATTCGTCAATATCTTAAATTCCAAGTTTAGCTGTGCACGCAATAACTTAAATATTAGATAGGGAATTGCCACATAAAAATGCCAGGGCTTTGCATTTTTGTCAGAAGGACAAAGCCATTTATTTGTACCACACATCCTGCTAGAGCCTGTCGTTTTTTGAATCTAATCCAAGATGAATCCAGTTACACTGATTTATTGGCAAGTAGGCACGTGGACTCAGTATTCTTGCAGTACCTAGTGATAGCTGTTTTGTTTACAATGCGGCTGCGAAAGCATTACCTGGGTTCAGGAGAGGGACATTATCCGACCTTCCTGTAACGAGGAGATTGCTTCAAGCTCAGTCATCTGTCTCCGTGCCTAGTGTCCCTGTATATACAGGAACACTATTCGCACCTACCGATGCAGCATCTGCCAAACGGACGGCGGACTCTGACGATCCAGCCGACTCCAACGATGGCACGGCAAATGACGTGTCATAGCAAATTGACGAACAAGGCGATGGCACAGACACAGAAGACTGCTGAATCTGACCACGTTCAGGATGCAGACGAGCTAAGTGCCGACGTCTTACAGATGTCAGTGATGAACTTTGTCATTGAGTCAGGACTATCATGGAAAGCAGCAGAACCTCTCTAGAAGTTGTTAATGCATGTGCTTCAAAGAAGCGATCTGCCAGAATCAAAGTTTCTCTTCAAAACAAGCATGGGGGTTAGCGTAGAGGCAGCGAAGTTTCATTCTACTGGAAGGAGCGCATGAAACTTCTTCCGGAAACATGCGGCAACTTCACGAAAGGAATACAGTTGAGGGTGTCTGTCCGAGCTGCAATGAGAAATACAGTGGCCTGAAAGTGCTGCTTGTGAAACTCAGCTCTTTGAATTCACTACTGACCTCCATTTAAACATTCGTTCTCTCTTCCAAACAGACGTAATTTATCTAGACTTTTCGAATGCCTTTGACCGTGTACCTCCCGAACAACTAATGATCAAAGTGAACAGCTTGTGTTTCCATCCTCTAATCACGTCCTGGATCCGGTGCTTCCTAATTGGCCGATCACAGTTTACAGTGATTGGACACCGTCACTCTACAGTCACCGAAGTATTGTCTGGAGTACCGCAAGGTTCAGTCTTCGGACCCCTTTTGTGTTTAATTTTCATTAATGACCTACCCTCTGGTATTTTGTCATCTGTACGGCTCTTTGCTGATGACTGCGTGCTGTACCACGGTATGAACTCATACAATGATGAGTAGCTTTTACAGCGTGACCTCACTACAATTGAAACATGGTGCACAGAGCAGCTCATGCAGCTAAACGCCAAAAAATGTAAGTTCATGCGAGTATCGCGGAAACACTCTCTCATGTCATACTCTTACTCTTTGCATTCCCTTCCTATTGAGCTGGTTCAATCATACAGGTACCTTGGTATCACCTTCACTAGCAAGCTTACATGGTCAGAACATATCCAAAATCTGGTTACTGCCACTAATCGATCAAGGCATATCTTGTCGTCTTCTCTGTCTTTGTCCCTGCTATGTTGCGCTAGTCTTTTGAATAATGGCACTAATCGATCCCTGGGATTCATAGACGGTCACTGTCATCATCAGCCCCTGTGATCCGTCAACTAGCATATGAAACATTTATCCGCAATAAACTGGGATTCGCGTTTGCAATATGGAATTCCCATCAAGCGTACCTTGATGAGCTACTGGAAGCCGTCCAAAGTCACGCAGCCCGGTTTATTACATCCCAGTACGACTATCGGCTAAGTGTTAGAAACATCAAATCACTTTCCACATCCAATCATTAGCACATCGCCGAAAAATCTCACGCTTATGCCTCTTCCAAAAGTTCTATTATAATTTCCCGCATTTACGCGAGACACTTCTCTTGCCACCGAACCGTACTTCACGCCGTCTCTCAAACAACTTCAGTATTGAACGTTCTCACGGCTCTACTAAATCCTTCAGCAGCTCTTTCTTGCCGGTAGCTATTGCAGAATGGAATAGTTTACCGGACCGCGTAGTAATCGAACGTAACCCTACCAAGTTTCAAAACATACTAGCAAACTTTCTGAGTATTGATGCTTAATGGATTTTACTACATCACACTTTTTTGAGTGCATTGGTTATTACTTTTTGTGTTTGACGTTCATTTGATTGCACCTTCTTTGCCCTTCTGAATGTTTATTATTATTGTTTCTTACTTCAGTCATGACTGTTTGTACGTTTCTTTTTCTTATGTATGCTCCCCCCCTTATGTAATACCCCAACAGGGGCCTTTAAGGGTCAATCAATGATGATGATGAATGATGATGGATACTTTTTCTCGAGCGTGCCAATTCATCTGCAGCTGTCATCATTCCTTGGAGCGAAGGATATGGTTTTGCCATCTTCGAGCGGCTGAAAGGCATAAAGAGAAGTCGGCAGAGCGTCGCGGGTAAAATGCCAGACATTACTGAAGGAAGTGAATATAAAGCTTTGCGGCAAAGACTGGGCAAACATGACTTGACACTGGCTATCAGCTCTAATGGCAGCCCGTTGTTTAAGTCGTCGAAGTCGCCAGTGCAAGTGATGATGAATAGCCTGCCGCCACATCTCCGTCCCAAAAATGTACTAGTGGCAATGCTTTGGTACGGAGAAACACGCCCGGACATGACCTTGCTGCTCAACAGATTTGTGCTGCAAAAAAGGGAATGTGCGCCTCATAGTTCGACCTGGAAGGCTGGCACGGCCATCATTCAGTCACAGGTAAGTAACAATGTCAGTTATAATTTTATGTAAAGCAGTAAGTATGGGAAAAACCAGTGTAATTGTTAATATCCTGTGCCATGTCAATATTAATGCATGGTTTTTCAGGGTCTCAGAAGGATGTACAAATTAACGTTATTTGACAACGCACTCTCACACCTTCCAAGCTCCTAAATCATAGTGCAGCTGCAGGTAGTAATATTATGTGCAACATTAGAGGAAACTGCAGTTGACTGCAAGGTAGATATAATGTAAAAATGTCACATAGTGAAAATAAACAAGAAAGAAAGGCGGCGATTTTGACCAAGGTACTTCTCACCCTATTCACTGGCCTACATGTGGAGAAGAAACAAAAGAAGAAGAGTAATTGTGTGGACACCAGCAAATGAATGTTCTCTCACAGCTGCCATGTAGCGGGAAAATGGTATTGGCAAAGGCCTCTTTCTGTATCCATATACATTGATAAATTCAGTTACCTTACTGGGGGAAAAGGCTGTGGATATTTTGTTATGTGAGCTAACGTTCATGTCAAACAAGTAAAAATAAGGTGTAGGTGCAGCAACACGTTGCATTGTGATAGACCCCACATGTAACTGAATGTGTCGTGCTTATCATATTGGCAGATTTGCGGCTTCAGCTTCTGTGCTGATGCCCCTGCCAGGGCATTGAAGCAAAATATGGTACAACGGATAGTTCGGTTTGGGTTCGTGTTTACACAAAGGAACCCATGTTGATGGTGAGTAACTTTCTTTGTACAAGGTGCCGTAAAATTATAGTGGTAGAATTACTGGCAGAAAAAAATTTTTGCGCCAATAAAGCGGCCATGAACCCGGAAGCCTATGTGGCGTGCTGGTTATGGTAGCATATAAAGCGGGGTGTTCATTAATGTTGAGCGAGTTACTGAGTTTGTTGGATGATATTGCACCTCTATGCAGAGAGTTTAGTAAATGGCATTTTGATATCCAGAACTGTTCTTTTTATTGCTATTCTGTAAGCTTCTTTCCTGCAATTCCTAGTTTCTTGCTAGAAAATCTTACTTTGCAATGTAATATTGACCTACTTTAATGAGTATATTATTATTATTTTTGCTTTTGTAAACAGGAGCAGTAAAGCACACCATTGGAGAACCGGTAAAGGAAAAAGCCGCAACAAAATGGTGAAGCATATCAAAAAGGTAGCTCTGCCATACACGGCTGTGAAGGGCATGAAAGGTCCCTCACCCCTAATGAACCTTCCAAATTGTTATCTAATTTTTGGGTTCACATCTGATTACGTACACTGTTTGCTGCTTGGTATGACACGACAAAACACTGAGTCGTACATGTCAAGAGTAGGTGACAAATTCTACAGTGGTAGTCCAAGGCACGGGAACTTGCTTATTGAGCGACTTTTCAGTGTGAAGCCACCTGCCCATTTTCCCCGGATGTAACCGTCACTTTCGTTAAGAAAGTACAGGAAGGCGAGTGAGTGGCAACAATGGCTGCTGAAATAAACGATAATAAAAGGGAATTAATAAATAAACAAAAGAAAACAAAGAAAAGAAAGAAAAGCTAAGCAACCAAACTAAGTGTTGTTGCCTATAGCTTGAAATTTAGCATAGCGAACATATTCTAAAGCTCCCTTGTAAACGTTTATGCCTATTGGTTGCAATGTCTGGAACTTATGGATAAGGTACGATTCTCTGTGCTTTCTTTTTTGTTCAGAAGTGAAATTTGAGTGTAAGATATAGGGTTTAGGTTCATCAAAGTTAGGACCTTGTTGATTGAAATGCTAGGTGACGCCTTTGGGAAGCTTTTAAGCTGTGTCCGCGCGATGTCCGTTTAATCTGACCTTCATTGATTATCCCGTTTCACCGACATATTGTTTCTTACAGAAGGAACATGCAAGCATATAAATCACATCCGAACTTGTACAAGTGAAGCTAGAGTTCGCTTCTTGTGTATAACTATTTGCGGTGCTTTTAATTTTAATGTCACTTTGAAGGTGCCTGCAGGTTTTGCGCCTTTGGAGACAACATGCTTTTATTTATCTTCGACATCAGCCGAGCAGTGTGGCTTCTGCTGTCGTCACCGCCATGAGACTGGCCACTCCTCCCTCTTCAACACGTCACACGCAACGTTACAACGGCGCCACTACTTAAGGGACTTGCATGGCCTGACCGTTTTCAGTGAGCACAGAGGAGCAGCCAAAATGCACTCGCCACTCAATGTCTCCTTCTTCTATCTGCAGGTTAGTGGCAGTCCATCGCTTCATTGCAAGCGTTCAAATAACGCCTTTTTGTTGCTGCTGATGTGCCCGAATGTTTATATACCATTTTAGCGACTGTGCACACGTTTCTAAACTGCTCCTTCACTGCGGGGATGCAGAGATGAATCCTGGGCCTGATGATGTAACTAGCCCAGTCCTTGCTACCATTGCTGCTTTATCCGCTTTAGCTGAGTCCCGTCATGAAGACGTAATGCATACTTTGTCGGAACCTAAAGCAGCCCAAGAAGCCCTCACTCGCAAAGTGTCGGACCGTTAAACCAGATTGGTGACACTTGAAACAGTTGTAGAAACGCTTCAATTTTCCACGCCTCCTACAGACATATCCAAAATATCCAAAATAGTTACTACTGCCGTCAGTACCAAAAACTCTGAATTAAAATCAAGGCTTGACGACTTGGAGGATCGGTCACGGAGGAACAAACTTTTGTTCTATGGGGTTGTTCATAACGCTTCGGAAGCATGGGCCCAAACTTAAATCCTTGTACGCGATCTTATTAAGAACCATCTAAAATTAGAAATATCTGATGAAGCGATTGCTAGGGCGCCCCATTATTATGAAGTTTTCATCATTCAAAACAAGAGAAAAGATCCTGTCACTGAAAGGCCTGCTAAAGGCCACAAAAGTATCGCTGGGAGAAGATTTCGGCAGGGCTACACGCCAATCTCGACAGAAACTAATTGAATTCGGAAAAGCCAGCGGGTAATCATTTTATTTGCGAACAAATAAATTAGTCATGAACAAAAAGCCTATGTGTATTCTGTCACCAGAATCTGCGAACTTCATTCTTCCGATTTCGCCGCTGAAGTAAATAACGATGCCACACGTCTTAACAATCCTTCCTCTGATCCTGCATAGCCATCTTCAAGTCGACTTTGTCAAAATAGCGTGTATTTTGTTTTCACTATTGTGCGTAGCGTTTCCAACAAGCGAACAGTTTTTTCTTCAAATATGGAGTCTTGCTCCGCTGGCGTCATTGTCTTGAGTGAAACTTTGCTTTCCGCGCATATAAAGAACAGTGAAATATTCGACTTTAAAAGTACTTATAACATCAACAGGTGCGACCGCGATATCCGGTCAGGAGGGGGCGTTTTGATTGCCATCAAAGATAACCTAAATTCATCTGTCATTGACATTGCATTAACCCCGGAATTAGTCTTTGTGCTCGTGAGCATTTCAGACCGTTCCTTTATATTCTGCTCATGTTATAGGCCAACAAATCGGTCCGCTAGATTTTGTGCAGATTTCCTTGATGCCTTTAACAAACTCATTATTAGGTTTCCTAACTCTCCGGTATTTGTTTTGGGGGGCTTTAATTTTCCAGATATAATATGGGAGACTGACTTTTAATTTTAAGCGCACTTCAGCCGAGTCTATTGAATTCTTAAACTTGTGCTTTGACTTCAACTTAACACAGTTGGTCCACAAACCAACCCCAGTTACTCCAACATCTTCTAACACACTTGACCTAGTGCTGTCTACTACGCCCGACGTAGTTTCCTTCTTAACTTACCTTCCTGGTATAAGTGGTCATTCATTGCTGCAGTTTGATTTAAAAACACGCTTTTCTTACACAAAGTAGGTTAAGACATTTCGCGATTATTGCAGAGCTGATATTCCCGCAATTACGCATGAAATAGAGCATTTTATGGATGCAACGATGCCCGATTTCGATCAACGAACACTTGAAGAAAACTGGTCCCTTCATAAGCGCGAACTGTTATTCTTAATTCGAAAATATCTTCGCCAACGAAAAGTAGAGTAATCCCCAGTCGCCTTGGTTTACTGCCGCCTTGCGCCGTCTTCGAAACAAGAAGAAACGGTTATTTCGTTCTGCCAAAAAATTGAACCCAACTCGTTGGACCGAATACCACCGCTTCAACGATGGATATTGTAGCGCCATTTCCCAAGCTAAGCAAACCTTTTTGAACATTACATTACCATCATACTTACATGTCAACCCACGTAAATTCCGGAATGTTGTTCGTGGTAATACACCAGCCACAACAGAATTGTCCCAATCTAACACCCCTGTTCAAAGTGACCAGTGTTGCACAATTTTGAATAATGTCTTTGCTTCCTTTTTTCATGACGCTGTACCTATGCTTATACCATCTCCAACGAAAGTTTATTTATTTATTTTATTTCATAATAGCCCTAAAGGCCCCCGAAGGGGTATTACATAGGGGGAACCGATACATGAAAAAATGGGAGCTTTGCGAGTTACGGAAAAAACAACTGAATACACAAAAGTTATACAAAATGTTTACAAAAGAAAACACAAAAGGTATACAAAAGTACGATATCTAGCAAAATACACAAGTAAAACAATATACGAAATACATTAGTCAAGTGAAACTCAGATAGGAAATACAAAACTGTCAAAGAAAATAAATTAAGGGAATTAAATAGGCACAATGTAAAAGAAGTAAAACGAGGTGTTGCTCGAAACTGCATCAGATGTAACCTTTACAAATTAATGAGACATGAATACTCTTGTACAATGGGCACGCATAACGGTAAGACAAATGATTAAGACAATATATACACTGAACAACGTATGAAGAAACAGTACATGATGGATATTTACACGTAACTATTGCGTAATAGTTCCTGAAAGGTTGCGAAATCAGTTTGAGTAGCAATCTGTGATGTTAGGTTATTCCACGCAACAATTGTTCGGGGAACGAAGGAGTTAGCATAGTTAGCTGAGCGACAACTGATGAGTTTTATCTTGAAGATATGGTCTATGCGTGGAAAGAAGGCTGTGGCTGGTTCGAAGATACGGTGAAGGTGCGGATGATGATAAAGTTTGTGCAGCAGCGAGAGGCGGGCAATTCTGCGGCGATGAGATAAGTCGTCAAGCTGAGCGCAAGCTTTAATTGCTGAAATGCTAGTATAGGGTGAATAAACAGAAAAAATGAAATGGGCCGCGCGGTTTTGGAGTCATTCGATTTCTTGGGTGATATATGTTTGACAAGGATCCCAGATAGCTGATGCATACTCGATGTTGGCGCATATTAATGTGATGTATGCTAGTCTGCGTAGTTTAGCTGGAGCATGCTTAAGGTTGCGTTTGAGGAGGCCTGAGGAGAGGTTAGCTGATGCCAACGTCAGGCGGATGTGATGAGGCCACGTTAGATCAGACTGTAAGTTAACCCCAAGGTACTTATATGAAGTTGTAAGTTCAATTCTGTTGTTATATATTACATACGATGTTGGAATACGGTGGTTGCGCCTAGTAACTGATAATAACTTCGTTTTAGCAGTATTAAGAGTCAACAACCATGTAGAACACCATGTGTTAATAACGTTAAGATCGGTTTGAAGAATATCTTTGTCATTGTCGCATGAAATTAATCGATATATTACGGAGTCATCGGCAAAAAGTCTGATGTGGGAAGACACACAGTTAGGGAGGTCATTAATATAGATTAAGAAAAGTAAAGGGCCAAGAACGCTGCCCTGCGGAACACCCGAGGTTACTTTGGTATAAGAGGAATTACTGTTGTTAACAGACGTATATTGTACTCTGGATGAGAGGAAATCCTTAATCCATTCAATAACAGTTGGGTGTATGTTAAGGTTCATTAGCTTCAGTATTTATTTATTTATTTCAAAATACCTTACAGGCCCCAGGGGGAGCATTGAGTAAGGGGGGCGTCATTGAACAAATGACAAGAGGAAACAGATATATGAGCGCTAAAAAATGTGAGAGCTAAAAATGTTTGTAATGACCACATGCTTGCAAAACCGTAAAAAATAAAAACGCTAAATCAATACAAAGATTTATCGGGAAAGGAATGAAAAGTACAATTCACGGTAACATAAAGAAACGATGTAACACTCGCGCAAAATAACGTACATAGTGCGAGCACATAAAGAAAACAAAATTGAAACAACAATAACAAGAACAAGAAATTCATGACCCGTATGTGACACGTATTATACGACATGACATATGTACTGATGAATATATTCGTTATGTTGAAGACTGTAGGTTCAGTAGTTGTCTGAATTTGTCATTGCTCATTTTAGCGACAGTTCTATTAGGAAGCGAATTCCATAACCGAATCGCTCGTGGTAAAGCCGAGAAGTTAAATGCGTTAGTGTTGCCATGAATGCGAGTGAAGTTTAAATCATTATAAAGTCGCCGTGATGTGCAAGACGCGCGTTCCAGTGGCAAGTTTGATGGCTTGATATGGTGAACATATCTATGGAGCAAGGGCAGGAGTGCTATTTCACGTCGGCTACTCAGTGATTGAAGGGAAAGGTCGAGTTTTATTTGAGTTATGCTTGACTGGTAGCTGTAATTTTGGGAAATAAATGGACTAGCTCGGTTTTGGATAGCTTCTAACATGCGGATTAAGTTTTCATGGTAGGGAGACCATATAGGGCACGCCAACTCAAGCTGAGGGCTTACAAATGATACGAATGCTAATTTACGGATGTTAGACGGGCAATTACGCAAGTTGCGACGAATATACCCAAGAGATTTGGGAGCGTTTGCGCATATGGTTGCAATGTGAAAGGCCCAGGAAACCCGGTGTAAGATTTACGCCTAGAAATTTATATGCTGATGCCTGAGATAATATACTTGAGTTTATATAATACGAAAACCTATGAATTGATGTTTTTCGCATGAATGTCATTAGTTGGCATTTAGATGAGTTAAGTTTCATTTGCCAGTCTTCACACCATTTGGTAACGAGATGAAGGTCCTCTTGAAGAATGCGATGGTCATCAAGGCTGCGAATCGGTCGATATAATATACAATCATCGGCGAAAACACGCATGCAGGATGAGATATTATTGGGCAGATCATTGATATAAATGAGAAAAAGCAACGGTCCTAGTACGCTACCCTGCGGTACAACGAAACTGACATGTGCAAGGGGTGACGTAAAATTATTAGCGACTGTAAAGTGCTAACGATTTGTTAGGAAGTTACAAATCCAGGAGAGCGTTAAGCAGTCTAATTTGAGAACGGATAACTTGGAAATTAAACGGCAGTGAGCCACACGGTCGAAGGCTTTGGAGAAGTCGAGAAAAAAGCAATCTGTTTGAAGATTATGGTCCATGTTAAAATGCAAGTCTGTAGTGAATTCTTGTAACCGCGTCTCACATGACAAACCTCTCCTAAACCCATGTTGGTTAACAAAGAGAAAATTATTTGATTCCAGATGATGATATATGTGAGATGCAATGATATGTTCAAGCATTTTGCAGCAAGTACTTGTCTTTGATATTGGACGATAGTTTTCTGGGGAATTCCTGCTACCACTTTTGTGGACTGGTATCACTTTGGCAATTTTCCAGTTAAGGGAAGCTGGCCTGATGATAACGACTGGCGGAAAATATTGCGTAAGAATTTGCTAGATAGCGTGACTGTATTCTTTAAAATTTTTGAGTTAATATTATCGACACCCGAAGAAGTAGTCAACTGAAGGTTATTTATGAGACCTGTGATACCATCCTCTGTTACATCGATGGATTGCATGTACTGGTAATCTAGATCAGTGACTTCCAGCAGATTAGAATTGTCTTCTATTGTGAATATAGATGAAAAAATGTATTAAAGACGACTGGGCATTCCTTGTCACTGATGGAGCTTGACTACCATCGCTTAGTGAAATGTGATGCGAGCCACTATTGGGTGAAATCACCTGCCAGAATTTTTGGGGGTTGTTTTTAAGTAGTGAAGGTATCTCTTGAGAATAGTTGTCCCATACCACGGGTGAGTTTGTACGCTTTGCAGTTGCGTATAGCCTTTTCTTCTTGTTTCTCAGCCGTCGAAGGTACTTGGTGAACCAAGGGTTCTGTCTATCGCCTGTTATTCTGATTTGGGTGATATACGTTTCCACTAAAGCACACAGCTTTTCTTTGAACAGAAGCCAGTTTTCGTTGACTGACCGATCAGAAAACGAAGCTAAAAAGGTGCCAGAAAGAAATGTCTCAAGTTCTTTGTTAATATTGCCATAGTCTCCCCTGTTGTAATCACGGATGGTTTTGTTTGAGACGCCTGTATATTTCAAGGGAATGTTAAGAGTAAGTTGTAGTAGCTTGTGATCAATGAAACCGTCTAAGCAAACAACTTCACCAATTGTTTCAGGGGCGTTACTGAAAACTAAATCTAAAATGTTAGTGCCACGGGTGGGCTGGATAATTATTTGGAATAAATTTAAATCTAACTATAAAGAAATGAACTCCATTGATGTATGACAAGAGGATGATAGGTTATTCCAGTCGATCAAAGGAAAATTAAAGTCGCCAAAAACATAGACGATATCAGCCTGACAGAGCTCAAGAACTTTAGAAATACTATTGCGCAGTTCGACAAGAAAGTACTGGTTTGTATCGGGAGGACGATAAGAACATCCTATCAGTAGCTTGTTTCTGTAGGTTTGACATTCAGCTCATACAATCTCAATACTTGAATCTACATTAATAACTTGGGAGGTAACTATTCTTTTGATACCAAGGAGTACGCCACCACCTCTCTTTTCGGTCCGATCACACCTTAAAATGTTAAATGTGGTGTCATGTGGAAATATTTCATTATCTGTTATTTCAGGGTGTAGCCATCTTTCAGTAAGAACAAGAATATCTGAACTGCAGTCATCAAGAAATGAGGCAATATCGTCGGGTTTAGGCAACAGACTTCGGATATTTGTGAACGATATTGATAATGATGGTGCTATGACAGGTGGCCTTGACTTCCTGCAGTTCACATCATGCAGTGTGGTTTGCTGCTATTTAACACAAGGGACAACTATATTCCGAGCGCTATCAAAAATATAAATGGCGTCCCCAATTCGTAGTCGATCGGTTGAAACGTAAACGGCTTAGCTTCAGGTTTCGCAAAAGCAATTAGCTGCTTTCTTGCCTGCCGGGTAGCTGGCGAAAAATCCTCGCGGATTGAAAAACCAGACCCTTTCAGTTTGCGCGCAGAAGACAAGATACGGCCTTTGTCTTTGAAAAACGTCATTTTCGCAATAATATGCCTCACCCTGCCTTCCGCAAACTTCCCTATTCGGTGCACCCTCTCAAACTACCCCATTTTTCGGAGCAAAATTGTATTACTTTTTTTTCTGAAGCTGCCCAGTTTTCCTTAGCCTCATCTGCTATTCCAAAGAACAGCAGGTTGGACCGTCGCATACGGTTTTCCGCATTTTCACATCTACAAGATATTTTATACAGCTGATGGGAAACGTCACGCCATGTTTCCAAACACGTTCCAGAATCCCCAGCTGGGTGAGATGGCACAGATGATTCCAACGCTACTAGCATCGTATTTAGCAGTTTAATTTCGTTTACAGCAGCAGCGCGTTCCTCGTTTGCTCGTATAAAGTCACTGCGCAAAGCCTTCTCATTTTCTGCATGTTTCCGTGCAGTTTCTAAAGCAGCTGCCTGTTCCTTTTGGAAATTTTTACAATCGGCTTGCATAGCAGCCACGGCGTCTTCAAGCTTAATTAGTCGTTTAAAGGCAGCAGCGAAGGCGTCCGCCTCAATCTTCGACATTGGGCCTAGATTCTCCTCGACGTCACCCTCGAGGACAAGTAACAGCTCAAACAAAGTAAAGTACATTTTTGCTAACAAAGTAACCGACCGCTTAAACGCGTCAGTCCACTCTGTCGGGCATGACATCGCTATGATACAATAATCGCTAGATTTAACCAAAGAAGCACCTGCTAGGTAACTAACCTGCAACAATGGCATCGGTGAGGAAGGCATACTTTAAGCGATGTCTTGCCCGAAGCGGACGATGGCTGGCTGGCTTTTAAGTACCCCGTTGGCTGTGACGACTGTAGTATCAGTTCCAGGTTGCCAGACGAGTAGTCGAGCACGATCCATATTAGGCCTTGCGTGCGCAGCCAGATCACAGGCTGGGAGCGGTTCAGTTTCGCCTTGTTGGTTGGCCCCGAAGATGATGTAGCAGTAGGCCCATGTCGTGGCAATCTGCAACAATGGCATTGGTGAGGAAGACATACTTGAAGCGATGTCTTGAAGCGAAGCTCGAGGTACTGGGTGAGAAAATGGAAGCAAAAAACTTGTTGGCGCAATTGGCTTTTTCTAAGCAATTTTCTATGTCCACTCCGTCATGGTGAAGTGATGGAATACATACTTTGACTTTCCTATTTCATTTGACAAGACTCCACAATAGCTTTTTTGTTTGAAATCGAGAAGGCAAGGCGTCAAAGAATTCTTTTTTGCCTGGGAGATCTTCGTTCCAACAATCATTACACTGCTCATCACTGCCAAGTTACTGGAAAGTGGCAAAAGTGGTTCCTGTTCCGAAATCAGGTAACACAGATTGTCCCGATAACTACAGTCCCATATCACTAACTACCATTCCCTGTAGGACTCTGGAGTATTAATGCATTCCCACATAATTTATTTTCTTGAGACGAACTTTTTTTCTAACAACAGTCAGCATGCTTTAGGAAATCGCTCTCCTGCGAATGACTACTAGTTTGCTTAAGTAACGACCTCTTTTCTAACACAGATTTAGGATTTGACACCGATTGCACCTTTATCGATTTTGCTAAAGTCTTCGATACCGTATCCCATAATCTACAAATTCATAAACTTAGCCTTCTTAACAATGACCCGGTAGTACTGGACTGGATTGAAACCTTTCTTGCTAATAGAACACAATACGTAATCGCGAACAATTCGTTCTCAACGCCCCTTGCGGTAACATCAGGTGTGCCGCAATGGTCGGTTTTAGGTCCTCTGCTTTCTCTAACCTATATTAATGATCTTGCTCCCTGTGTGAAATTTTCAATGATAAGCGTTTTGCCGATGAGTGCGTTCAATATCATAAAATTACTGACCTCAGTGATTCTCATAAACTTCAAGACGAAATTAAAAGCGTTTTGTTATGGTGCAACAAGTGGTCTATGAAGCCTAATTTAAGCAAATTAAATCCATGCGCTTATCACAGCGTACCAATACTACTAGACTGCCCCCCCCCCATACATATTTCTTCAATAATAGCCCTCTATCAGTTTTCTCATCGTAGAAATATCTTGAACCAGCAACCTTTCCTGGCACATGCATGTCGACATTATATGTAGCAATGCCAATCGCATGTTGGGCTATTACAGCCGAAACATTTTATCTGCACCATCGTCACTGAAACTAACCCTACAAAAGATCAGTTCGCTCCATACTGGAATGCGCATGCGCCATTTGGGACCCGGCTAACATTATACTCATAAACAGCCTAGAAACCATTCAAAATCGTGGAGCGCGTTTCATCTTATCAAACTACTCCCGATATGCTAGCGTTACCTCAATTAAAACAACACTTAACTTGCCAGAACTTTCTTTCCGTCGTAGATGCTTCCGCCTTTCGCTCTTCCATAAAATCTAACACCACAATCCTTTGTTGAAAGAACGGCTTATCACCCAACCGTCATACACATCATCTCGCTCTGACCACAGTTTCAAAGTTGGTGTGCCGTCTTCACGTACTAAACTTTGTAGTAATGCATTCGTCCCTAGCACAAGCAAAGATTGGAACCACCTTCCCGCCACCGTTGGATACGTCTTTCTATTGCACAATTCTTTTGTTATGTTCACCCACTCGTTTCTGTGAGGCCTTCGGGCCTTGAACGTTTCTTAAATAAATAAATAAATAAATAAATAATGGGGGAATGACGTTGGCTGACTTTTGCGTGGCGAGGAAAGCATATGTCGCTTTGAAGAAGACAAGTCCACTTGTCGAAACCTTGGCTCCTGCTTTCACCTTGTTCTCGTTTTGCTGATCGTCTTGAATTTCCATCTCCCGCCTTCCCCATGTGTTCTCTAAGTTTTGCGGGGTTATACATGGCTCGGGTAGGTTCATACTAAGTATTGCTAGGTTTTACTAAGCTTTGCGAGGTTATGCATAGCTTGGCTAGGTTCGCACTAAGTGTTGCTAGTGTTTGGTAAGTTTTGCGATGTAATGCAGGGCTTGCCTAGGCTCATACCAAGCGTTGCTAGGTTTTGCTAAGTCATGCGAGGTAATGCATGGCTTAACTATGCTCATACTAAGTGTCGCCAAGATTTGCTAAGTTTCCCCAAGTTTTTGCGAGGTCATACACGGCCGGGCCGGTAAGTCACACAAGCCCCAGCAGAAAGTGGGTGAACTGGGGGGCTCTATTTTGATTAATCATACCATGAAAAGGCCAACAAACAAAGACGCCAACGACAACATAGGGTAAATTACTTGTACTAACTAACTGAATTAAAGATATGACAAATTAATGGCAATGAAATTGCATGAAAAAAAAACTACTTGCCGCAGGTGGAGTACGACCCCACGTCTTCGCATTACGCGTGCGATGCTCTAATCAATTGAGCTACCGTGGCACCGTTTCCCCATCCACTTTCTTGGGTATTCTTGTTTTACTATTACAATTAACCTAGAGAGTATTATCCAGCCCCACCCCTCACAAACCTTGGCGGCGGATGTGGCACATCCTTTCTGCCCCAACATCACGGGTACGTGATCTTTCTGGTTTTTGGCTCAAGGCAACTGATCAATAAACCCACAGATGCTACCTGACAGCATCAATGTTGCCGGATTCGAGACCCTTATTATGTAATTAACGAGAAGAAAAAGGGGTAACCGAGGGGCCTGATTTTCATTAATCAATATTAAAATCCGGCCACATTGACGCCTTTCGGTAGCATGTGTGAGCTTATTGACCAGTTGCCTTCCCCAAAAATATCACGTACTCGTGACGCCTGCGACAGAAACACCATTCCACATCCGCCGCCAAGGTTTGTGAGTGGTGGCGCTGGCTAACACTCCAAAGGTTAGTTGTAATAGCTGATACAGCGTCATTGGCGCTTGTGTTGAATGAATGTGTGGTTTTTACTGGCGCATGGGCCAAGTATGGCCAAAGAGGGCCAAGACAGTGTTAGTGATTTCGTGGGGGAATGATGAGTTCTGTGAAGAAGATGTGACTTGGCTGTAAAGGGGCCTAAAATAGTCGCTGTAAAGTGCGTAAAATCTACGTGCTATAAGATTATGGCGATGTCTAATGACGAGTTCTGTGAGCCTTACACTGCAATGCGGGAGAATGATATGATATAAAGAACATGTAAGATGCAAAAATTAACTACAGCACAACTGCCTCACCAGAACCCTTGAAACACAAGGACGTGGATGCATGTGCTATACACTACAACTATCCCAGCGGCATCCTCTAAAGAGAGGAAGCGCTAGGAATGTATGGGACTAATAACATGTAAGACTACATCTCTGAGGAAACCTAGAACTGCGTCTGTATTAAAAAGCGGTTCTGGACCGAGAAACATTGCAGGATGAATAGGAATGTGCTGCCAGTATGCTAAGGGAAAATGTCTCTTTCTCTCAGATTCGGCTTCCCGACACTCCAGGAGGACGTGGAGCACGGTCAGCCTGTCCCCGAACCTACCACATGTTGGTGGCTCACTTCCAGTAAGTAGAAAATTATGTGTGCCAAATGTGTGTCCTATTCCGAGACGACAGAATAGGACATCCGTTCGGCGCGATTTTGTAGTAGAGGGCCAGAGTCCTAACT
The DNA here is from genome assembly GCF_050947875.1 of Dermacentor variabilis. Taxonomy (NCBI): domain Eukaryota; kingdom Metazoa; phylum Arthropoda; class Arachnida; order Ixodida; family Ixodidae; genus Dermacentor; species Dermacentor variabilis. The sequence continues at coordinate 236,214,807 of NC_134571.1, forward strand.
GTGGCTTTATTAGGTGAAGCTTATTATCCATTTACGCGTTCCACATGTATTGCCAGTGGTCCCGCAGCCTCCTTCGCAAGAAAGGCCTTAGATCTGTGACAGGCACCTCAGCGGTAGGGTTAACGGATTGCAATGCGATTGACGTGGCCATCTCGTCCGCCAGAACGTTACCCTCGATGCTCCTATGGCCAGACACCCAGCATATAATGATATGCTGGTTAGATATGTACGCTTTACACAGTACGGAACATAGTTCATTAAGTACTGGATTTTTGTGTGTATAGAGTGACATCAGGGCCTTCACGACAATTAGGGAGTGTGTATATATCGCTGACTTTTGAAGTTTTGATTTACTTATATGCTTCAAAGCAGACAGTAATGCGTAGGCCTCGGCCGTAAAGATATTTGTTTCCGGATGGAGTACATCGGATTCTGAGAAGAATGGGCCGAGGGCAGCATAGGACACCCCGGCATTAGACTTCGAAGCGTCTGTGTAGAACTCTGCGCAGGAGTGCTTGTGCTGGTGTTCTAGGAAATGCGTTCGGATTTCAATCTCTGGTGCGTGTTTTGTTACTTTTAAAAAGGATATATCACATTCTATGGCCTGCCACTCACAAAGTGGTAACAACTTGGTTGGATGCATTAGGCGAAGCTCGAGGAGTGGGACATGTATTTCATCACTAAGCTCCCTCACAGGAAGCGAGAAAGGCTGTCTTACAGAGGGACGATTGTGGAAACGTGTAGTACACGTCATATCGTTAACAGTGGTAAAATATGGATGTTGGTGATTGGAGTGCATTTTCAGGAAATATGTAAGGCTGGTGTAAGTTCTCTGTATATGGAGGGCCCATTAATTTGATTCCGCGTATAAGCTTTCAATCGGGCTTGAAAGTGGCTAAGCGGATACCTAGATGGTGGACAGGATCTAGGTTATTTTGTGCGCTCGGAGCGGTAGAGTTATATACGACGGCACCATAGTCCAATCGTGATCGCATTAGGCTCTTATAAACATTCATCAGACACTTCCTGTCGCGGGATGTTAAGCGGGATAGAATTTTAAGTGAGTTCATTGTCCATAGACATTTTTCGTTAAGATATTTATGTGCTGTATAAAAGTAAGCTTGGGGTCAAGTATAATACCTAGAAATTTGTGTTCTTTGTTAATAGGTATTTGATGTCCACACAGTTGAACCGAAAGATCTGGAATCGGGCCTCTATTTCTAGCAAAAATAACACAAGAACTGTTGTGGTGGTTGATTTTAAATCCGTTTTTGTCTGTCCACTTGCAAACCTTGTTCAAGCCGTGCTGCACCTGTCTCTCGCATACTGCGAGGTTAGAGGATTTGAAGCCGATTTGAATGTCGTCCACGTAGACGGAATAAAGAATGGCAGGTGGTAGCGAAGCACGAAGCGGGTTCATCTTCACGATTAAGAGCGTACAGCTAAGCACGCCTCCCTGCGGTACACCTGTTTCTTGTTCGAAAGGTCGCGACGATACGTTGCCGATTTTCACGCGGAACATGCGATTCAACAAATAGCTTTAAATTATTTTCAGCATATTTTCACAGATGCCCATTGCCGACAAGTCTCGCAAGATGCCGTAGCGCCACGTTGTGTCATATGCCTTCTCCATGTCAAGACGATGAGCAAAACGTGAACAAGGTGAATGCAGGCGCCAACGTTTCGACAAGTGGACTTGTCTTCTTCAAGGCGACATATGCTTTCCTCGGCACAGTATATATACATGGAGTTCTTTTAAAGGGGAGAGGGTGTGAGGCAGGAGGAAACGGAAACGAGGGAAAATGTGTTAACGTGTCGAATTGAGAGTAAAGGACACTGTGTACAAGGTCAAAGCCAGGACCGCCCCCAGCCCCCCACCCCAGTGGGTACACACGCGCGTTAGCCGGCGTGTCAAGGGCGTCTGACACGCCGGCTGACAAAAAAAAGGAAGGAAAGGGAAAAAAAAAGGGGGGGGGGGTACGCCAAGAAATCAAACTAAGTGTTGTTGCCTATAGCTTGAGGTTTAGCATAGCGAATAGATTCTAAAGCTGCCTTTGAAACGTTGATGCCGACTGGTTGCAATGTCTTGAACTTATGGATCAGGTATGATTCTCTGTATTTTCTTTCTCGTTCAGAACGGAAATTTGACTGTAAGATGTAGAGTTTAAGTTCATCAAAGTTATGACCTGGTTGGTTGAAATGCTCGGCGACGACTTTGGGAAGCTTTTTAGCTGTGTCCGCGCGATGTCCGTTTAATCTGACGTTCGTTGATTGTCCTGTTTTCCCGATATATTGTTTCTCACAGAAGGAACATTCAAGCATATAAATCACATATGAACTTGTGCAAGTGTAGCTAGATTTGACTTCATGTGTATAACTATTTGCGGTGCTTTTAATTTTAATGTCACTTTGAAGGGTCTGCATGTTTTGCACCTAGGGCGACAACATGCTTTTATTACGGGGGATTGCTGCTGACTGACTTTTGCGTGCACTAACATGTCTTTAAAGTTCTTGTTTCGGCGATAGGTAACTCTGGGTACATCCGGGAACGCTTTTCGCAGACGCTCGTTACTTGATAATATTCGGTGGTGTTTTCTTAGGATGTTGTTTATGTTTGGGAGTGCATTAGAATATTTTGTTATTAAGGCCGGCGGTCTGTCAGATTCTAATGTGGGCTGTCTCTTCGCCAATTCCGACTGTCTCTCCAATCTTAACGCGGTATCACAAGCTCTATCGAGAGCAACTTGTGGATAGTTCCTTTCTGCTAGCGTTGATTTAAGATCATTTAGGTGGTGGATATAATCGGGGTCTTCGCTCCAGATTCTTCTTATACGTTTCGCTTGTCCGACAAAAATTCCTTGCTTGCAATGTCGCGGGTGATGACTGTTGCAGTCTAAATATTGCTGGCTCTCTGTAGGCTTCCGGTAAAGTGGCGATCTCAGTTTTCCCTTTTTTTATGTAGACCGTCGTGTCCAGGAAGTTGATCTGACTAGGAGAGTGGTGAGCAGTAAGTTTAATACTCGGGTGAAAGCGATTAAATTGGCTAATTAAGTAGGTCAAGGCACTTGTGCCGTGTTCCCATATTATAAATATGTCGTCAATGTAACGAAGATAAGTGTGGGGTTTTAAAGGGTAGGATTTCAGCAGGTCTGCTTCAAGCTGTCCCACGAAAATGGTCGCATACGTGGGAGCGAATGGCGTACCCATGCTAGTGCCGAAAATTTGCAGGTAATGTATAGAATCAAATTCGAAATAGTTGAGCGTAAGAACTAAACTAAGGAGCGGTAAGTAAACTTCAGGAGCGTGCGCTTGGGGATTGATTGCGAGGGATCTAGAAACGGCTTCAATTCCTTCACTCGTGGGAATGTTGGTGTAAAGGGCAGAAACATCCAAAGTGACTAGAATAGCGCGGTGGGAAGGGATTTGGTTGGCGTTGATGCCGTCGATAATTCGAAGGAAGTGCGGCGTGTCTTGAACGAAAGATGGGAGGGTGGTGGGTATGTTTGACAGGTGGTGATTTAAGAATTTAGATAGTGACTCAGTACGTATGTTGTTATTAGACACAATAGGCTGACCTGGGATTTCTGCTGTAAATATTTCTTCGACCGGAACTTTATGTATTTTAGGAAGAAGATAAAAGCGGCCTGCTGTTTTGTTCTTGGGCTTCATGAAGCGATATTCAGATTGCGTGTTTAGTTCCCTTGACCGGAGCTCAGATATTGTGCTTAACACAATATTGCTGTAATCTGAAGTTGGGTTAGAGTCAAGTTTTCTTTAATCGGTGTGGTTATTCAGTTGTTTAGAGGCCTCATTCTTGTACTTTTCTACAGGCCAGATTACGATACTGCCGCCTTTGTCTGCTGGTTTTATTACAATATCATTCCTTTTCGCAAGTTCTTTAAGGATTTGGTGTTGAGCGGGGGTCAAATTTCTGCATTTCCGGTGATGCCGTCGATTTATCGACGGCATCAACGCCAACCAAATCCTATCCGACAGCTCAACTATAGTCTATTTGGATGTTTCTTCCCTTTACACCAACATTCCCATGAGTGAAGGAATTGAAGCCGTTTCTAGATCCCTCGCAATCAATCCCCAAGCGTACGCTCCTGAAGTTTACTTATCGCTCCTTAGGTTAGTTCTCACGCTCAACTATTTCGAATTCGATTCTATACACTACCTGCAAATTTTCGGTACTAGCATGGGTACGCCATTCGCTCCCACGTATGCGAACATTTTCATGAGACAGCTTGAAGCAGACCTGCTGAAATTCTTCCCTTTAAATCCCCACACCTATCTTCGTTACATTGACGACATATTTATAATATGGGAACACGGCACAAGCGCCTTAATCGACTTAATTAGCTATTTCAATCGCTTTCACCCGAGTATTAAATTTACTGCTCACCACTCTCCAAGTCAGATCTACTTCCTGGACACGACGGTCTACATAAAAAACGGAAAACTGATAACGACACTTTACTGGAAGCCTACAGATAGCCAGCATTATTTAGACTACAACAGTCGTCACCCGCGACATTGCAAGCAAGGAATTTTTGTAGGACAAGCGAAACGTATAAGAATAATCCGCAGCGAAGACCCCGATTATATCCACCACCTAAATGACCTTAAATCAACGCTAGCAGAAAGGAACTATCCCCAAGTTGCTCTCGATAGAGCTTATCATACCGCGTCAAGATTGGAGAGACAGTCGGAATTGGCGAAGGGACAGCCCACATTAGAATCTGACAGACCGCCGGCCTTCAAAACAAAATATTCTAATGCACTCCCAAACATAAACAACATCCTAAGAAAATACCACCCTATATTATCAAGTAACGAGCGTCTGCGAAAAGCGTTCCCGGATGTACCCAGAGTTACCTATCGCCGAAACAGGAACTTTAAAGACATGTTAGTGCACGCAAAAGTCAGCCAGCAGCAATCCCCCGTAATAAAAGCATGTTGTCGCCCTAGGTGCAAAACCTGCAGACCCTTCAAAGTGACATTAAAATTAAAAGCACCGCAAATAGTTATACACATGAAGTCAAATCCAGCTACACTTGAACAAGTTCATATGTGATTTACATGCTTGAATGTTCCTTCTGTGAGAAACAATATATCGGGAAAACAGGACAATCAATGAACGTCAGATTAAACGGACCTCGCGCGGACACAGCTAAAAAGCTTCCCAAAGCCGTCGCCGAGCATTTCAACCAACCAGGTCATAACTTTGATGAACTTAAGCTCTACATCTTACAGTCAAATTTCCGTTCTGAACGAGAAAGAAAATACAGAGAATCATACCTTATCCATAAGTTCAAGACATTGCAACCAATCGGCATCAACGTTTCAAAGGCAGCTTTAGAATCTATGCGCTATGCTAAACCTCAAGCTATAGGCAACAACACTTAATTTGATTTCTTGGCGTATCCCCCCCCCCCTTTTTTTCCCTTTTCCTTCCTTTTTTCTGTCAGCCGGCGTGTCAGACGCTCTTGACACGCCGGCTAACGCGCGTGTGTTGACAGACTGGGGTGGGGGGGAGGGAGAGTCCTGGCTTTGACCTTGTACACAGCGCTCCTTTACTCTCACTTCGACACGCTAACACATTTTCCCTCGTTTCGGCGTCCTCCCTCCTCACGCCCCACCCCTTTAGAAGAACCCCACCTATATATACTGTGGCGGGGAAATCATATGTCACCTTGAAGAAAAGTCCACTTGACGCAACGTTGGCTCCTGCATTCACCTTTTTCACGCTTTGCTCATCGTCTTGAATTTCCATCTCCCGCATTCCCCGTCTTTTCTCTGGTTCTCCATGTCAAGGAATATCGAGAGGAAATACTGTTTGTGTACAAAGGCATCGCGGATATATCCTTCAATGCGTACAAGGTGATCTGCTGTCGACCAGCCTTCTCTGAAGTTACACTGATAGGGTTCAAGTATATTGTTGAGTTCAAGGAAGTGTATGAGTCTGCGATTAATCATTTTTTCAAAAACATTACATAGGCAGCTCGTAAGAGCTATCGGGCGATAGCTTGCCGCCATGGATGGGTCTTTCCCCTGCTTCAAAACAGGGACCACAATTGCTTCTTTCCATGTGGATGGGAGGTATCCCGCAGCCCAAATAGTGTTAAAAAGTATGAGTAGTGTAACTTGTTTTTCATTATGTACGTTTCTGATCATGTCATACATGACCTTGTCAGGTCCCGGTGCAGTGCTTTTACATGTGTTCTATGCAGCTCTCAACTCGGCAATACTGAAAGGCAGGTTATATGGTTCAGTCTGTCTCGACTTTCTTATTATTGGCTTACATTCTTCTGTTTGTTTATATTTGAGAAAAGATTGTGACTAATTCGTTGAACTTGACACGCTCTCAAAATGCACCCCAAGTGAATCTGCCTGGTCTTGCAGGGTATCGCCTTGTGTGTTTACCAAAGGGAGAGATATGTTTGTCGCCCTCTAATCCTATTAACCCTCTTCCAGACTTTGGTTTCATCTGTACACATGTTTATAATCGATAAAAACTTCTGCCAACTTTCTCTTCTAGCCTGTCGGCGGGTTCTCCTGCCTTGGGATTTTACTTTTTTTAACGTTAACAAGATTCTCCGCAGTGGGAAAGGCGCGTAGCAACCCCCACGCTTTATTCTGGTTTCTTACGAGCGATCCTACAATCGTCGTCCCACCATGGGACACGCCGTGTGCACGCCAAGCCATTTACTTCTGATATGCATTTAGATGCGACATCTATTATGAAGGCTGTAAAAAAGTCCACTGCAGAATCAATTCCTAACGAAGACATGTCAGCCCATGAGATACTAGTAAGAGTTCGAAATTTCTCCCAATCAGCTGTTTCAATCTTTCACCTAGGAGCCTGTGGTGGATATTCGTTTTCGTTTTGTGTTCGTAGAAGCATTGGGAAGTGGTCGCTTCCGTAAGGATTGTTTGTAGCTTCCCATTCGAGTTCAGGCAGTATACACGGGGAAACGAGGCTGAGGTCAATTGAAGAAAATGTTCTGTTTGCGAGAGAATAATATGTGGGTGTCTTCTTATTCAGCAGACACGCACAGGAAGAAAAAAGGAATTGTTCAATGAGACGACCTCGTGCATCAATACGAGAGTCTCCCCATAAGCTGCTGTGCGCATTGAAATCGCCAAGAACAACATAAGGTTCTGACAATTGATCTATCAAGGACCGAAATTCATGTTTGTTTAGTTGGTAATGCGGGGGTATGTAAAGCGAGCAAATGGTGATGAGTTTGTTTAGTAGGACAACTCAAACCACCACTGCTTCAAGGGGCGTTTGTAGCAGTAAAGGTTGACACGCTATACTTCTACGAGTGACAATGGCAACACCGCCCGATGATGCGACGGCATCATCGCGATCTTTGCGAAAAGTTATATACTGTCGGATAAAGTTAGTGTGTTTGTTTCTTAAGTGTGTTTCCTGTAAACACAGCACTTTTGGATTGTGTTTTTGGATGAGTTCCTGCACATCATCAAGGTTTCTAAAAAGACTTCTGACGTTCCATTGAATTATCTGTGTATCCATGTTGGTAGTAAATAGGTGCTGTGTGTACAGAAACAGAAGTATTAATTACAGAAATTTCAGAGATTAGATTACAGAGCTCTTTCGAGGCCCTGTAATCGGGGTCTTGCCCTTTCTGGAGCGTTCGAGGGAGCCTCGCCGCTCCTTAGGGGCTTCGCGCGCCGTGGGGACAGGTGTTGTGTCCATTGCCTCTTGTGAGGCGCCGGACACATGCTCTTGCGAGTGAGAAGTTTTCCGTGAGAGTCCTGCCTCGGAAGGCAAGACCCCTGCGCCCACCAGCCCGGAGGTAGATGGGGCTCCCTGAAGGATTTGACTGCACCGGCTGTTGCCAGCGCTGGAAGGGGACGGGGAGGTTGGGGCAGCCTCGGCTGCGCCCACCTTCGGGGTCGATGGCCCCGTCTGCTGTGCTGGCGTAGCAGCGTTAGCTGCAGCCGCCGGGGGGGGGGGTGGCGATGGCGTCACTGCCGCCTCACTGTGTATGGGTCGGACAGCCGCCGGAGACGGTTGTGGCGCTGCCCCCTGACGCATGACGGGTTGCTAAATTTCGTAAATGAGTGCATTAAAGAACAAGTGCCAAAGTCGGCTTTCATTGACAGATGCGGTGTTTCCACGGGAGCTTTTCTAGAAATTCTTTCAATGTACTTGAAGTCGACGCTGATTGGGTGAGAGATGGCGTTTTTCTGCAGAAATCAGGCATTTGTATTGGCTCAAAGGTTGCCCCTATTCTTAGCAAGATTTACCTGAGTAAGGTTGACAACTGCTTAGAGAAAGCCTTAGGTGATAGCGTTATCAAGATATTTCGTTACGTTGATGGTTACCTGATTTTCTGCAATAGGGAAGAATTCGATTCCGCTGCTACCTCAGTAAGTGAGCAATTTAACTTTATGGGGGAGGATTAAAGTTTACCAAGGAATTTCCTCAGCGACGCGTAATTCAGTTTCTTGATATTGCCTCGATCTTCGAACAAAATCATGTTTGTTGGCAGTACTCCCCAAGATCTTCGAAGCCGTTGCTAAACTTTCAATCGAAGCATTAAAATTTAGTAAACAACGAAATTGCCATGTCGTGCCTTAAGTCTTCCCTCACCAGATCCTGCATGCACAAAATGAGCGCCAGTTTTAATGCGCAGGTCCGGCGCCTATAGAAGCACGTTATCCTAGTGCAGCGGTGGCCACTGTGGCTGAGCCCCTAAAGAAGTCGGTTTCGAGAGGGAGCGACGTGATTACAGAAAGCAGTAATAGCAAAAAAAGAGTAGTGGCTATTCCGTATATTCATTCAGTGTCGCACAGGCTTAAAAATGTAGCTAGTAGATATGATGTTAATGTTGCTTTCACTGCTCCCAATAAGCTAGGTAAGATATGCGCTGCCGTACAGAATAAGCAGGAGCGGCTAAAGGGCAAAAAACGAACATATATTTGTCCAGTAAAGCACAATAAGAACAAGAGTTTTACTGACTGTCGTATGGGTGTGGCGTACAAAATTCCTCTTAGCTGTGGCCAGTTCTACGTAGGGCAAACGGGACGGTGTATCAATCAGAGGCTAATGGAAGATCAAAGGTCGTTAACTGGTGGATCGCCTTCTAATCTTTCGCTACACTGCCGAGATTGTAACTGCACGCCAGAGTTAGATGAATGCGCGATATTGTACAGGCATAAGAATGAAGATACGCGTCTTATGGTAGAGGCATGGCATATCTATAATGGTAGAAGTGCGTGCGTGAGCCAGCCTTCGATTACTTTACATAAGGAAGAGATTAAGTGCCTTAACAGTTATCTCTCTCGTAGACCGGCACGTGTACCCTATTGACACGTAGTGTTACCATTCCTGAGCATGCGCAGATGAGTTTTGTGTCTTCTTTCTTTTTTCGCCTCAGTGCCCCCTTCAGTTGATAGTCGGCGTTCGTGTTGTCCACTTCTCTACTCTTGTGTCCTGTCTGCACGCCTCACTTCTATTTTGCATAATGAATCCTTACGGAGGCACGATGAGCGGAAGAACGAAAGGCTTGCACACCTCTTTTTTCGTCCTGCAGTTCGTCGTTGTCTTCGCGGCCGGCGCATCGGTGGTTGGCCTTCGGGATTACCTTCCACCCTAGGACGGAATTTGTGATGCCGCCTCTGCTCCGGACCCACACCTGCTGGCAACAGCTCACGTGGACCTGACAGTGCGCTTCGGGCGCAACCTGCAATCCCACCAGTGCGCAACTGCGACGCCAACGTCATCACGTCTGGAAAGGATAAGACCAAGCACCGAACAGTATCTCTCCAGTGGGCACGGAGGCGCGATGAGCGGAAGAACCAAAGGCTTACACACCTCTTTTTTCGTCCTGCAGTTCGTCGTTGTCTTCGCGGCCGGCGCATCGGTGGTTGGCCTTCGGGATAACCTTCCACCCTTGGACGGAATTTGTGATGCCGCCTCTGCTCCGGACCCACACCTGCTGGCAACAGCTCACGTGGACCTGACAGTGCGCTTCGGGCGCAACCTGCAATCCGACCAGTGCGCAGCTGCGACGTCAACGTCATCACGTCTGGAAAGGATAAGACCAAGCACCGAACAGTATCTGTCCATTGGGCACGGAGGCACGATGAGCGGAAGAACCAAAGGCTTACACACCTCTTTTTTCGTCCTGCAGGTTAGTTGCCTTTCTAAATTACTTTGTCGTAGCTTCAGATCAGATGATCCATTGGCTATCGTGCGTCCGTGCCCTGAAACCGTCCTATTGCCTTTTTGCTCCTTGCTGCTTCTTCTTTGTGGGGATGTTGAAAGCAACCCCGGCCCCGATAATCTTGCAGAAGTTCTGAAAACGATGAAGGACTTGAATGAGCGCACAAAGAGAATTGAATCAGCGCAAAAAACTATATTGGAAACAGTAGCTGAAGTAAAGCAACAGCAGCAGTCTGTTTCAGAAGCGATGTCCGAAATAAAGGACAGACTAGCGAAAGTTGAAACCCAAACTTCCATTTTCGAGCAGTGCCAAAAAGATATGAAAGAGTTGCATGCCACGGTAGAGCGCTTCAAGAAAGACACGAGTGCGTTTCACTCACGTCTTGATGACGCAGAAGATCGATCTCGAAGAAATAATCTGATCTTTTATGGAATCCCGGACACCGCAGAAGAAACTTCATCAGAATCAGAAAATAAGATACTAAACCTGCTGAATAATACTTTGAAGGTTGGCATAACGGGTTCTGACATATGCCGGGCGCACAGAATTGGTCGCTTTGATCCAGCGAAAACTCGACCATTAATAACTAGATTTGAAACCTATAAAACCAGGGAGCTCGTCTCTTCCAAGCGAGGTATGTGAAAAAACTCGGACACAGCAATGAGCGAAGATTTCTGCCCAGCAACTGGTAACAGAAGGAAAAAATTCATAGAATATGGCAAATCGAAAAGCACGTTTTTCACACTAAGATATAAAAAACTAATGTTGGATGGGAAATGCTACGCATATGATGAAGCCAATGAAAGTATTTATGAAATGCGCAGAACGCATACACTTGGCACAACTCTTCGTTCTGGCCGTAAGTTACAGCCAAGTTAGGGCCATCCGAGGGGAGGTGCCTTAAAAGATTGCGGGTGTTCAGTTCTTTTTACTTACATTCGTAGTTTTTTTCCTAAGAAAGATGAATTATGTGCTGTTATTAACGACTGTAATGCTGACATCATTGTACTCACAGAAACATGGTTAAATAGAAAAATAACAAACCCCGAACTGTTTGAGTGCGACAACCAATACTTTGTTTACCGAAGTGACCGAACAGGTAGAATTGGTGGTGGCGTTCTGCTCGCCGTTAAAGAATGTAATAATTGTTTTTGTGTGACCATTAATACGAATTCAGAGCTAATTTGGTGCTGTATAACTATTAGTTTTAAGAAAATAATACTAGGTGTGTGCTACCGATCCCCATCAAGCGGCTCATCCTTTTGCGATGACTTATATGATTGTTTAAATAAGATTACCATGCGTTTCCCCGGAACTAAAATTATACTATTAGGCGATTTTAATTTTCCTAACATTGTCTGGTCACATGTCAATCCCTTTTCTAATCCTTCGTCGGCCGAGGCCAATCGGTTCATTTCCATTTGTTCTGACTTCGGCTTATCGCAGATCGTCAGACTTCCAACACGTGTAGCACAAAACACATCTTCACTCCTGGACCTAATTCTAACGTCATCGCCCGATAACTTTTCTGTGGTGACACACATGCCCGGACTGAGCGATCATAACATCTTGCATTTTACACTTACAACAACACAACAAAAGACATACCGACAGCGGAAAAAGTTCCGAGATTATAAATAAAGCTAACTATCAAGCCATCAACGGAGAACTACGTATATTTCTCGACACTTTCCTACCACTTCATCTGCAACGCTCCGTAGAAACTAACTGGTCTATCTTCAAAAATAAAATAAGTGAGCTTATCACCAAACACGTGCCCCTTCGATGCGTCTATACTAATAAAGCACCATGGTACAGCACATATCTGAATCGGTTATCGAACAGAAAAAAACGTTTATTCCGTACAGCGAAACATTCCTCAAAACAGACACATTGGCTAGCATATAAACACGCAGCAATTTCATATATTAAAGCCCTAAGGTGAACAAAATTTTCATTCATTAATTGTACACTTCCAAAATTATTGAAGACTAATCCAAAGCGCTTCTGGGAAACCATACGAGGAAATAACCATAAAACTGGAATATCATTACGGACAACTTCTGGGGACCCAGTACCTGACCTATTGTGTTCTACTGTGCTAAACAATACCTTCACTCAGTCATTCTCATCATCTCAGATGCCTGATCCGATGCCTGAGATAATTTCAACTAACTACCACTTCATGGATCCCATCGTTTTCGACTCAACCGGTATCAAAGCCCATATTACAGAAATTAAAACCTAAAGCATCATGTGGGGTAGATGAAATTAATACTATATTCTTACAAAACACAGCGGAATACTGTTCAATCCTACTAGAATGCATTTACTCACAATCTTGCAACTCTGGCACCTTGCCGTATGATTGGAAAATTGGCAAGTAATCCCCATTCACAAAACTGGACCAACCCATGATCCACAGAACTATAGACCTATTTCACTTACATCTGTACCATGCAAAGTTATGGAGCATATAATATACACGCATCTTGAAATTTTCTTGAAAATAACAACTTCTTCACAGTTATGCACCGTGGTTTCCGTAAGAACTTCTCCTGTGACACTCAGCTCATCCTCTTCACTAATGACCTACATGCCAATTTAGATTCTGGTTTTTTAACAGACTGTATATTTCTCTACTTTTCCAAAGCGTTTGACAAAGTGAACCATGCATTGCTTCTTCATAAATTAAATGTTTTAAACATAGACCCCTCCGTAATTGATTGGATTCGCGCGTTTCTGACATCACGTGTTCAATTTGTAACCACTAATGACGCTTTAGCTCCAGTTGACTCCGGCGTCCCGCAAGGTTCCCTGCTCGGTCCTTTATTATTCCTAATTCATATTAATGACTTGCCCCCTCACGTTTCCTCGAACATTTGTCTATTTGCGGATGACTGTGTCTTGTATCGTAAGATAACTAATTCTTCAGATATTCTACTAATTCAGGAGGATCTCAATAACATAAATGAGTGGTGTCGTACGTGGCGCATGGAATTAAACATTAGAAAGTGTAAGACTATGAGGATTTCTCGTACTAACGTGATCTGCCCCACCTATACGCTAAATAACATCCCACTACAATGTGTAACGTCATATCGGTACTTGGGGGTTCACATTGCCAGCAATCTATCCTGGAAAACTCATATTGATCACATAACATCTAAGGCCACTCGTACACTGGGATACTTTCGTCGGAAATTTTATCTAGCACCATCATCGCTAAAACTCTTATTGTACACAACTTACATTCGTCCACAAATAGAGTACGCATAATCAGTATGGGACCCTGGTCATGACACCCTCATAAAGTCTCTAGAGGCAACACAGAATCGATCAGCCCGTTTCATTCTCACCAACTACCAAAGAACTGCGAGTGTCACTAACATGAAAGCTCTCCTACACGTAGAAAACTATCTCGCTTATGTCTTTTCCATAAAATCTACTACCACAACACATATTTACGTTCTATCTTTGTTCAACCGCCAACATACATTTCATCTCGCATTGACCACCGCCAAAAGGTAAACATTCCGCACTGCAACACCGTCGACTTTTCATATTCATTTCTTCCCCAAACGAGCAAAGATTGGAATAACTTACCGGCATTACTTACAAGCATAACTGACACCAATAACTTTAAGAGCACACTTCAAAGTTTCATGTTACAAATTAATGTTGCGTTTGCTTGTTCTGTATAATAACTGCTTCTATGCCATAATGGTATTATTATATGCTATGTTCTTTCCTTTCTATTTTTGTTACGCCATGCATTTTTGCCACGCTTACAAGTTTCTATTTTCCATTCTTATTATTTCGTATACAATGTCTTTTTTGCCATGTTTGCCTTCCTTCCTTATTTTGTGATTTGCCTCCGTATTTACTTTTCCCCTCCCCTCTGCAATGTACAACCGTACCTTGAGGGTATGATAAATAAATAAATAAACTAGCTCAGCTTTCTGTCGTTCTAACCTTCCCCCGGGTGGGTCAGTCCGGGGGTGCCGTCTACGTGAAGCCGAGGCCAAAGAGGTGTGTTGCCGCCACCGAGGGGCCGTAAAGGTTCAAACACCCGGCATTTGCTCCACCCCCAGGATTCCCCGGACACGGCTAAGCCGCGCACGGCCACACGCAGGAGAGTCCAACCCTCGTGTGCTCGGGTACGTGGTGTCGCAACGCACCAAACGCCTGCTGACGCAGACGCGGGGGCATATGTGTTGTTTATATCGCGCATGTTGCTTGATCATACTGCCCGAGGTTACAGGAAGCTTCTGTTCGAATAAACCTCGTTCATTCTCGCGCATTTCAGTGACGCCGAGGTTGTCGAACTATTGGGCGCTCAGCGGCCATGGCGACGCAAGGGAGGCACCAGCTTTTGATGAAGAGGTGGCCAACTGGGAAGCGTACCTGCTGCGCTTGAAATCATACTTTGAGGTGCACGACATCATCGACAAGAAGTGTAGGGCGCTGAGGGACCTTTTGGCTGCACGCTGCGCACCGGGTAAGATACAGGAGTACGAAGAAGCAGTGAAGTTCCTGAGTGAGCGATTTGCCCTAAGGTGCAACGAAATTGCCGAATCGTACACGTTTCTTACAACAAATCAGCTTGCAGGCGAGTCGGCGAATAAATTTATAGTCGAGATATGAAAAATTTCGAACGGTTGCAGCTTCAGTGACGCGTGCTCGACAGAAGGCTGAGTAACCGTCCCGTTTGGGGGTTGGGCGACACTAATTTGCGCGGCAAATTGTTGGCAAAAACTCAACTCGCACTGAAAGACGTGGAAGATACCGCACGTGCAGCAGAAACGGCGGCTGTAAAGGCGAGATAGCAGGTGCACCAAATACGGTTAATGTGCTGAGAAACATGGGTCAGTTCAGCAGATTTGAACCACCACAAAATGCAGTGCGCAGACATGACAGGCGGCCCGAAGGGGAATGCACATGCTGCGGCGGAACCACTCATGCACGGAAAAATGCAAGTTCCGTCATGCAAAATGCTACTGTTGTCATCGACAAGGGCACTTGGCTCGTGTGTGCCAGCAACGAGAGCGTCAGCAAAGCAGCGTAGCTCACTGTGAAGGGCGTGGGTCGGACAATGATGACTACAAGCAATTCCTGCTCATCCTACACGCACTGTTGGTAAACATCGTTCAGCCACTTTTCTGTAAACTGGAATGCATTGGCGTGCCGACAAAGAGTTGATGAACAAGTTTAAAATTTCTTCGACCGCGTCATGAAAATGCATACAAGTATCTTTCTTCATAACAATTAAGTAGTCGTCAACATATCTAAACACTCGCGTTACAGGCATGTCCACCAACTTAGCAGAAATCACATTGTCAACTGAGGATAAAAAAATGTCACATAAAATGGGGGCGATGGCTGATCCTTGTTCATCAACTCATCGGGAGGACTTAAGTTCACGTATGAATTGCCACGGTTGCGCTTTAAAACCACGGCGCTGCAAGTTTGCTTTCGTTTCCTTCCCTCTTCTCCGCCCTTAAACTGGCTCTCTTAACTACTACACGCAGAGACAAAGAAACAGCACGCGCATGCGATCGCATAGATGAGATGAATACATATATATAGAAAAGCATCAGTCATAGCTCTCGAAGTATAATATAATATAATATAGAATAGCTCTCGAAGATAGCTATTCCGGCGGCTAGCTTCCCACGCTATGCGTGCCGTCCTCGCACCTGTTAAAGCTTTTCCAAGACGCTAGAACTAAACTACTCCTACGCAACCTTGAGCGATCGGAAAGCGCGTTTTCCACGCCTGGCCGGCGGAGAGGGGAGGCTTCGTTCCAGCCGCGAAGCTCTCCACATCCCCGTAAGGAGCCTGGTGGTGGTCTCGCGCTGACGATGCCCTCTCGGTGAGCGCATATTTCCCCCCTCATCTTTTAAGAGATTCAATACATACAAGCATTTGTCTCGCAAACCAGATTTATTTCAAGGGAATTTTCCACGTCTCAATTATTTCTCTCGTCGTATTCGAGTGCTCATTGCCGTGTTATAGTTTGTTAACGAAGCTTCCCCTCAAGTCTAAATATTGTAAGGCAGTTTGTCGTGTGCTTATCATGGCCACGCATGCTTATATCGCCTTTCCGTTTCTCTACCACGGTTGCGCTTTAAAACCACGGCGCTGCAAGTTTGCTTTCTTTTCCTTCCCTCTTCGCCCTTAAACTGGCTCTCTTAACTACTACACGCAGAGGCAAGAAACAGCGCGCGCTTTAGATCCTATAGATGAGATGAATATTTACAATTATTATTAGGGTTATAATTATATTCGAGTGCTGATTGCCGTGTTATAGTTTGTTAACGAAGCTTCCCCTCAAGTCTAAATATTTTAAGGTAGTTTTCCTAGTCTCTAAAGCCGCTCGAGTTCACGCTGCTTCTCTGGCGGCCATTTTTCCAAGAAATTATGCCTTCCAACCAAAAATCGACTGTCGCGGACAACACCAGCCCCTTTCCACATAAGTATGAGGCTCGGAGCAGGAGCTATAGCGCTTGAAAGTAACCGCTGGCTTGACGAACCAACCGACTGAGCTACCTTTCCGGGCAACATTGAAGGATCACGAGTTCAAATCACAAGTTATGTTCCTTCTTTTTTCCCCTTTCTTTTTTTTTCTTTTTTTTAATGTCTTTTCCTTCATTTTATCACTGTACGGAAACCCTCCTAAAAGAAAAAAATTATATATCCTCAATTATGTGTGGCCACACATGTGCAGGTCATAAATACCACGTTCTCTAGCCGAGTGCCATCCATGCGGTATAACCGAGCTCAGATTGGCCCACCTTGACTGATCAAATTGGGCACCACTGTAGGTTAAATGAGGCGTACAACTCCTGCGGGACCCGCCGTGGTTGCTCAGTGGTCATGGTGTTAGACTGCTGAGCACGAGGTCGCGGGATCGGACCCCGGCCACGGCGGCCGCATTTCAATGGGGGCGAAATGCGAAAACACCGTGTACTTAGAATTTGGTGCACGTTAAAGAACCCCAGGTGGTCGAAATTTTCGGAGTCCTCCACTAAGGCGTGCATAATCAGAAAGTGGTTTTGTCACGCAAATCCCCATTCTCCAATTTTTAATTTAACTCCTGCGGGGACGGTAGAGTATCCGTCTCCAGTGCAAAAGGACCGTGATTCAAATCCCGGTGCAGCGCAATTCTCCATCGGAAAATACAAAAAAAAACGTGTGTTGAGAAAATTGCACAAACAGGCCTGGAGTGCGGCCTGATCCCGGTGACCAGAACCGGTAACGCACTCTCTCGCCAGAGCAGGATTGGCCACCCTGGTGCAGTACTGGGCCACAACCTCCTATATGAATACAACAATCAAACCCCGGCCCTCAGTCCCCAGCAGCCGCGAAGCAACTGACCACGGCGGCGGTCAGATCTGTGACGCTGCAGAGGGTGCTAAGAATACCTGGCTCCGGACAGGCCGCCATTGGAATCTGAACCTGGCAACGTTTAACGTTAGAACGCTATCTAGCGAGGCGAGTCTAGCAGTGTTATTGGAGGAATTAGAGGGTAGTAAATGGGATATAATAGGGCTCAGTGAGGTTAGGAGGACAAAAGAAGCATATACAGTGCTAAAAAGCGGGCATGTACTGTGTTACCGGGGCTTAGCAGAGAGACGAGAAGTAGGAGTTGGATTCCTGATTGATAAGGAAATAGCTGGTAACATACAGGAATTCTATAGCATTAACGAGAGGGTGGCAGGTTTTGTTGTTAAGCTTAATAAGAGGTACAAATTGAAGGTGGTACAAGTCTATGCCCCTACATGCAGTCATGATGACCAGGAAGTCGAAAGCTTTTATGAAGACGTGGAATCGGCGATGGGTAAAGTCAAAACAAAATACACTATACTGATGGGCGACTTCAATGCCAGGGTAGGCAAGAAGCAGGCTGGAGACAAGTCAGTGGGGGAATATGGCATAGGTTCTAGGAATAGCAGAGGAGAATTATTAGTAGAGTTTGCAGAACAGAATAATATGCGGATAATGAACACCTTTTTCCGCAAGCGGGTTAGTCGAAAGTGGACGTGGAGGAGCCCGAATGGTGAGACTAGAAATGAAATCGACTTCATACTCTGCGCGAACCCTGGCATCATACAAGATGTAGACGTGCTCGGCAAGGTACGCTGCAGTGACCAGAGAATGGTAAGAACTCGAATTAGCCTAGACTTGAGGAGGGAACGGAAGAAACTGGTACACAAGAAGCCAATCAATGAGTTAGCGGTAAGAGGGAAACTAGAGCAATTCCGGATCAAGCTACAGAACAGGTACTCGGCTTTAACTCAGGAAGAGGACCTTAGTGTTGCAGCAATGCACGACAATCTCATGGGCATCATTAAGGAGTGCGCAATAGAAGTCGGTGGTAACGCCGTTATACAGGAAACCAGTAAGCTATCGCAGGAGACGAAAGATCTGATCAAGAAACGCCAATGTATGAAAGCCTCTAACCCTACAGCTAGAATAGAACTGGCAGAACTTTCTAAGTTAATCAACAAGCGTAAGACAGCGGACATCAGAAACTATAATATGGATAGAATTGAACAGGCTCTCAGGAACGGAGGAAGCCTAAAAACAGTGAAGAAGAAACTAGGAATAGGCAAGAATCAGACGTGTGCGTTAAGAGACAAAGCCGGCAATATCGTTACCAATATGGATGAGATAGTTCAAGTGGCTGAGGAGTTCTATAGAGATTTATACAGTACCAGTGGTACCCACGACGATAGTGGAAGAGAGAATAGCCTAGAGGAATTCGAAATCCCACAGGTAACGCCAGAAGAAGTAAAGAAAGCCTTAGGAGCTATGCAAAGGGGGAAGGCAGCTGGGGAGGATCAGGTAACAGCAGATTTGTTGAAGGATGGTGGTCAGATTGTTCTAGAGAAACTGGCCACCCTGTATACGCAATGCCTCATAACCTCAAGCGTACCGGAATCTTGGAAGAACGCTAACATAATCCTAATCCATGAGAAAGGGGACGCCAAAGACTTGAAAAATTATAGACCGGTCAGCTTACTGTCCGTTGCCTACAAAGTATTCACTAAGGTAATCGCAAATAGAATCAGGAACACCTTAGACTTCTGTCAACCAAAGGACCAGGCAGGATTCCGTAAAGGCTACTCAACAATAGACCATATTCACACTGTCAATCAAGTGATAGAGAAATGTGCAGAATATAACCAACCCTTATATATAGCTTTCATTGATTACGAGAAAGCGTTTGATTCAGTCGAAACCTCAGCAGTCATGGAGGCATTACGGAATCAGGGTGTAGATGAGCCATATGTAAAAATACTGGAAGATATCTATAGCGGCTCCACAGCTACCGTAGTCCTCCACAAAGAAAGTAACAAAATCCCTATAAAGAAAGGCGTCAGACAGGGAGATACGATATCTCCAATGCTATTCACAGCATGTTTACAGGAGGTATTCAGAGGCCTGGAGTGGGAAGAATTGGGGATAAAAGTTGATGGAGAATACCTTAGCAACTTGCGATTCGCTGGTGATATTGCCTTGCTTAGTAACTCAGGAGACCAATTGCAATGCATGCTCACTGACCTGGAGAGGCAAAGCAGAAGGGTGGGTCTGAAAATTAATTTGCAGAAAACTAAAGTATTGTTTAACAGTCTCGGAAGAGAACAGCAGTTTACGATAGGTAGCGAAGCACTGGAAGTGGTAAGGGAATACATCTACTTAGGGCAGGTAGTGACCACGGATCCAGATCATGAGACTGAAATAACCAGAAGAATAAGAATGGGCTGGGGTGCGTTTTGCAGGCATTCTCAAATCATGAACAGCAGGTTGCCACTATCCCTCAAAAGGAAAGTGTATAACAGCTGTGTGTTACCAGTACTCACATATGGGGCAGAAACCTGGAGGCTTACGAAAAGGGTTCTGCTGAAATTGAGGACGACGCAACGAGCTATGGAAAGAAGAATGATGGGTGTAACGTTAAGGGATAAGAAAAGAGCAGATTGGGTGAGGCAACAAACGCGGGTAAACGACATCTTAGTTGAAATCAAGAAAAAGAAATGGGCTTGGGCAGGACATGTAATGAGGAGGGAAGATAACCGATGGTCATTAAGGGTTACGGACTGGATTCCAAGGGAAGGGAAGCGTAGCAGGGGGCGGCAGTAAGTTAGGTGGGCGGATGAAATTAAGATGTTTGCAGGGACAACATGGCCACAATTAGTCCATGACCGGGGTAGTTGGAGAAGTATGGGAGAGGCCTTTGCCCTGCAGTGGGCGTAACTAGGCTGATGATGATGATGATGATGATGATGATGATGATGATGATGATGAATTGCCAATTAACAACCGTATTCAGTTTCTAGATATTAACCTCTGTTTTTCTTTGGACGAGCACGTATGCTGGGGATATCATCCCAGATCTAAGAAAACCTTGTTGCTTTACGACCTCGCACATTCTAAATTGATTAAGAGAGGAATAGCAACAACGTGCATTAAGGCAGCACTTAGTAAGTCATGTGAGCAAGAGTGCAGTCAAAGTTTTTTAAATCAGATATCGCGACTACAGAACGCAAGGTTTCCAAGTTCTGTGATCACTTCAGTAAGCGAAGCCATTTTGCAGAAAGAGAAAAGAAGTTCTGATGCTTCCCAAAAAGAAAAAGACAAAAGACAAGCGCACGTGGTGCCATACCTACACAAGTTGCCACACAATCTGAAGAAGGTTTCCAATAGACACAATATTAATGTGGTTTTCATTGCCCCGTGTAAGTTGTCCTCGATATGTAATCGCATGAACAAACGCGAAAGGCACCTGCGCACCACAAATCATAAAACTCGTTTCACTGAGTACAGGCGCAACGTCATCTATCAAATACCGCTTAGCTGTGGAAAATCTTAGATAGGTCAAACGGGACAGTGCTTCAAGAAAGAGCTCGTCAGCACAGCACTAACCTAAAGAATGGCTATGGGAGTCATTTAGCTGGACGCTGTAACAAGTGTCAATGCACCCCCATATTTGAAAAGACAAAATTCATAGGGAAAGGAAAGGGTATAAGAAGGAAAGGGAAGAAGTAGAGGCCTTTCATATAAGAAAGGAAGGAGATAAATGTATATGCACCCCCTCTCTTGCCTTGTCGGAAAGAGAAATCACATTTTTGGAAGAAAGATTAAAATGTTGTTGATTTGCAGATGTTTTTACGACTGATGTGCGCATGCCTATGCTGAAAAAGGTATAAATGTCCGGTGAATTTCAAATAAACTTCCAGTTGGCAGTCAGAGCTTGTCTGGGGTATTTGTTTCCTTGTGTCCTCGTTTTTTCGCACTGTTTCACCTCAGTTCTTATACCTTTTGGCGTGGCTTCCACCCTGGCAATTTTCCAGAGACGCATGGAATCCATTTTGCAGGGACTACCAGGTGTTCAAATTTATTTGGATGACGTGGTTGTGGCAGAGAAGAATGATAACTGCGACAAGTTACGCGAAGTCTTCCAGAGGTTTGGGGATCATGGTGTCAGGCTTCATCCAAGCAAGTGTAAAATGCAACAGAAAGAAGTCGAGTATCTCGGACACCGTATATGCGCAGACGGTCTGTTTCCTAAAGCGGAAAACATTGAAGCCTATTAACGATTCCAAGGCCGACGTGTGTGTATGAGCTGCGTTCGTTTATCAGCTTCGTGACGTAATACAACGCGTTTCTGGTCAATTTGGCTAAGGTACTCGCGCCGCTCTACGAGCTACCCAAGGCAAACATGGGCTGGCAGTGGGGAGCAACACAACAATAATCATTCGGCGCAACAAAGCGCTTGATCAAGGGCACCAATTTTTAACTCTCTGTGATCCGGAAAAGTCTATCGTCTTGGTAAGGGACGCGTCATTGTGTGCGGCATCAGCGCTGTTTATACCACTGCGTCAACGGAGACTCGAGGCCAGTCGGTTTGCGTAGGCTCCCTGACCGCCGCGGAGCGCAATTACTCATAAATCGAGCGTGACACGCTGGCAGTGGTGTTTGACGTAACGAAATTTTGCGAGCAGCTCCTCGGTAACACATTCACGATAATTACAAATCACAAGCCTCTGATGCGACTTTTCAGCCCAGACAAGCCCGTGCCGGCGCTGGCAGCCACACGCATTAAGCGTCGGTCTTTGCTGCTACGCGGTTACTCGTATAAGATAGAGTATAAGCCGGGAAAGGCCCTTCCGCACGATGACAGTACTCGGGAGTCCATCAGCGAGGACGCCCGCGAGTATGTCCTTCTCGCTGAGCACCTGGACACCACGCTGGTGTCGTCACGTGGTTTGGTCAGAATGACGGAAGCCGACGGCACCTTCAAACAAGTAGCTGCTTGTATTCGGGATGACTGGCCTCGGAAGTTGCAGGGCTCGAACGAATACTTGCGTCCGTTCTTTGTCAAAAGGCGTGTGCTTTTGTCTGGCGATTGTATTGTCTACTGGAACCATCGAGCAGTAAATCCAGACAATGCGCGGTATATCGTGTTGTGCAAGTATTGCGCGGTATATCGTGCGCGGTATATCGTGTTGCGCACACGACACGCAACAAGAAATAACATCAATTAAAACATTGGCGCGCTCAATTTATGTATTTATTTTTTATTTTGAATACTGTGAGCCGTCTGCTACAGGATGGGAATGCAGAGCACAAAGTTCACGCAAAGAACGCAGTCAAGTTTTCTTCAAGAGAGCCAACCATGTTGTTGCTCGGAAACACGCAAGAATTCAAGTTATTCCACTCAGCAATTGTCTCGACAATGAAAGAGTGCTTAAAGACATCAACTCTTGAAACATAAGGCATTATAGCGTAATTATGATTGGTTCGTGGAGAAACCCTTCCAGGAGGATTCGAATACAAACTGGAATTCAGGTTCAGCTTACTGTTATAGAGTTGACGTAAAAACTTAAGGCGTTCGATTTTCCTGCGCTCAGCTAACGTAGTGAAACGAGCCCTGACGGGCATGGAGGTTACCGAGTGCATTTTGTCGTAATCAGAAAAAATAAACCTAACGGCCATTCGCAGAATGCCCTGCAATTTATCTGTTATGTATTGTTGATGAAGGTGCAAAATTATACAAGCATACTCTAAATTTGGTCTAACAATTGTAGTGTATGCCTTAAGTTCAATATCTCGTGTAGTATCTCTCAATTTACGCCATAACAAACCAAGCTTGCACTGGGCTGATCCACATGTGTTTTCGACGTGTTCATTCCAGTTGAGGTTACTATAGCAGGGAAGAAGTTTGGGCCTGTTGGTGGGATACATTCAGACTGGGATACATAGCGCAAAAATTTTTATGTATATATTATGTATATTGTGTATATATTTTCATGTATCCCAGTCTGAATGAGGTTACTAGTGATTGTTACGCCAGTATATTTCAGCTTTGTGGAACGCTTACTTTATTATTTACAGCGTACGAGAACATCAATGGAGTTTTCTTATTCGTAACTGTCATGCAAACAGATTTATCAAAATTGCTTTGCATATGCCATTTTTCACACCAGTTATAATTTCGACATAAAGCATCATTTAGTCGTTATTGATCAGAAACACTCTTAACGCGGCAAAAGAAGAGGCAGTCACCGGCAAACAACCGCACTTCAATCATAAGATGTACATCAGTTGCGATGTCATTAATATACAGTAGGAACAAAATTGGACCCAAAACCGACCCCTGAGGTACACCTGATGATATAGGAAGGAGAGAGGAGCACTCGCCATCTCTACAGAAGAGGGTTGTAGAGCCGAAAAAACACAACACACAGCAAGCGAAACGGGACTGTCCCGTCTCGCTTGCTGTGTGTTGTGTTTTTTCGGCGCTACAACCCTCTTTGGAAACATGCGCCAACTAGCCCCCCAACAAGTAATACTCACTCGCCATCTATTTCAACAAACTGTTGTCTGTTGTGCAAGTAAGCCTGAATCCACTTAATAATTCTTGAATTTACATTATATCCATGAAGCTTTTCAATTAGCTTGCTATGGGTAACCCTATCAAATGCCTTTGACAAATCCAGAGCAATGGCATCAACTTGTTCGCGACTGTTAAGGGCTTCTGCAAAACTGTGTATTGTTTCAAATAATTGCGTGACAGTTGACAGACGCCTTCGAAAACCATGTTGTTTGATGTAAAAAATGTTATTGTTTTCAATATAGTCTACTAACTGTTTACTAATTACATGCTCTAAGATTTTGCAAGCGGTACAAGTTATGGAAGTAGGACGGTAGTTCTCAATGTCTAGCCTGTCTCCAGCCTTATAAAAAGGCACAATCTTCGCTAATAATTATTCACTTGGTAATGCACCATTTATTAATGACAGAGAAAAAGATTTAAACGAGAAGCATGCAATCCGTTCACAGTATTGCTTTAAATGCTCATTCGGTATTTTGTCAGGACCAGGAGTCTTTTTTACGTCCAATTTTAGCAACATGTCGACTATACCTTCTTTAGAGATAAAAATGCTATCATTAGTATGGTCCTCGCATTCTAAATCTATTGCAGCACTCTCATCTCTTCGGCTGAATACAGAACCGAAAAATGTGTTGAATTCTTGGGCAATAATTTGGGGATTGTTGCACACGGTATCATTTACAACTATTTCATTGATTGAAGGCTTTGATCGGGCCACGTATCGCCAAAATTTTTGAGGTGATGTTTTAAGGTAATTAGACACAGTTGTAGCGAAAAAAGACGTTTTAGACGCTCTTAATTTCTGGCGAACTTGAGTGCTAAGGGCCGATATTCTCAGGATTTTTCGGTTTCCGTTGGCGCGCACGACGTAGCTCACGTTTTAAATCTATTAACTCACGGGAAACCCATGGATTGCTTTTATGTAAACGCTTAGCTCTTTTTGGAACAAACAGAGATAATGAACATGTCACCACCTCTGTACAATACCTCCATAATTCATCAACATCATTTTCTTCCGGCATGCGGTCTAAAGCCAATTCTAAATAATCTAAGGCGGCCGTATCACCGGCTCGGTTAAAATTATAGACATGGGCTCTCCGGTTTTTATTTAAACATTTTATATTTTTTTAGAGTGGCTACGACAATCTTATGGTCCGAGATTCCTTCCCCCACTTCAATATTATATTCAAAGGTACTCTCTGATAAGAATAAGAAGTCTAAAAGCGCGCTGGAATTTCCTCTAATTTGCGTAGGTTTCTCGACCGCTTGAAGCAAGCCACGTTTCACCATGGTTTCCAGCATAAGTTCCGCAAGTGGCCTCTCAAGTGTCCCAGGGATTCTTGCATCCCAATTTACTCCCGATAAGTTGAAATCACCCACCAAGATAACTCTACTTCTATCTGTAGTTATGTGTTGTTGTTAAATGCTGATCAAAAGAGAGAGAGAGAGAGATAGCAAAGAGAGGAAAGGCAGGGAGGTCAACCAGACGAGCGTCTGGTTTGCTACCCTGCACTGGGGGAAGGAAAAGGGGGAACAGAAAGAGGAAAGCGGGATAGAGGGAACACTGTCTGTGCACGTAGCAAAGTGCTTGGAAATCAGTCAAGTCAAAGCAAGTGCTCCGTCTATACGTTCACAGCTGGTGATGCACGTTGAAGGTACCAGTGAAGACCAAGGATCCGGTGGGCGTCAGCAGTACGTTGCAGTGCGTGGCAGTATATTTTTAAGCTAAACCCCAGCCGTTCTGACTTCAGTGCGAATATAATGATGCGGGTGAGCCATGATGCTTACTCAAGAGTTGCAGGTACTGAATTGAGAGCATCTAGCACTTGCATTGCACTTCGCGCTGACGGAGTCGGTAGCGAGTTCTGGTACAAATAGAATGCTAATAGAATACAAATGCTGATCAATGTTCTCAAAGAACTCAATAAGGCTTCCCGGGGGTCTATTAATTACACCAATCACCAACGCAAAATGGTGAAATAACAACTTACACAATACGCTTTCATGCGCATAAATTAACGGCAGAACTTCATATCTAAGTGATTTTTTAACTAACAGTGCAACGCCTCCGCCTCTCGACGCCCTATCTGCACGCAGCACATTATATGCGCCGAGAAAAACTTCATCGTCCACGATACCCTCATGCAGGCACGTTTCAGTTATCGCTAACATACATATGTGGATCATGTAATAGCGACACGCATTCAAGTCCGTCAACCTTTTTCACAATGCTGCGAGCATTTACGTTTATCAACCTGAGCTCATGCTCCTTTCGTTGTCAGTCTTGGCCACGGGGGCCAGCTTCGGCGTTACTGCGCATTCTCACCCTACAGTTAGACTGGGCGTCATATGTATATGGGATATCGTTAATGAAAGGGTTGTCATGAACAAGCCTTGCCTTAGATCCTTCATTTTTATCTGTTTTAGCCGTTTGCCAGAGCAACTTTCTTTGTTGAAGCGTTTCGTACGAGTAGTCGTCAGCGATACTTATCTTCGTGCCTTTCAGTTTCTTGCAGTTTTTGAAGATAGCTATTTCTTCATTGTAGTCGTACAAGCGTAAAATAACGGGTCGATCACGGCCATCCTTTCTTTTACCAAGTTTGTGAATTCTTTCGACAGACGTCGGTTTCACACCAAGCAGTGTGAAAAATATGTTCCTGACGACCTTATCTCCTAAGTCTTCTCGCGTCTTGTTAATACTTTCCTTTGCACCAAACACAATCAGTTTGTTACGCCGGTCTCTGTCTTCAATATCTCGTATTTTTTGTCGTTGACCCTGAGCAGTGCTTTCGAAATTTTTAACAGCAGCTTCGATATTTGCCAACTTCACACCTTGCTCGGCACATAAATCAAGCTTCCCTTCGATATGCGTCAGGCGTGCTTCTAGTAGCGTTTGTTTTTCCAAGATTTTTTCAAGCATTTCTTCAATAGGAGGACCCGAGTTGCTTTCTATGTCCACGGCCAAAAGGAGTTCTAGGTGCGACCATAGTGCATGCAAAACATCACGGCACTTCAATGGGAGCGGCAGCACAACAAGGCACAAACAGTTCGATCGTAACTGCGAAACATAGGAGTAGTAACGAACCTGTAAGGTGTATCGTGCAGACTACGCATGCGTCGCACGTATCGGCCTGAACTGACTGACAGCACGAAGATTACGGCAACACGTGCCTGTGAATGCCGACGACTATATATACCCTGTGTGTTTCCTGAATAAACGTTCTTTTCATTCTTGGATCCCGTCCATACGATACATAAGGTAATCCAAACGTGTCTAAACGACATTGTCGTTGTGGTGCCGCCGCTCCCACTGAAGGCGGTTAGGTACAGGTTGTGCCTTATATGCTCGACACCGGTCGATGACGTGCTCCCGTCTGGAAGGTTCCATTGGCTCATCCCGAGAATGTCAGCATCGCCTGCTTGAAGGAATGATGAATCGGGCTGAAGTGGACTGTCGTTGCTGGTTGATACGGGGCTGGGAATTAGCGGCAGCATCTGTAAGGTAATGCAAACGTGTCTAAACGACATTGTCGTTGTGGTGCCGCCGCTCCAACTGAAGGCGGTCAGATACAGGCTGTACCTTGTATGCTCGATACTGGTCGATGACGTGCCCCCGCCTGGAAGGTGCCATTGGCTCATCCCGAGAATGTCAGCAGTACCTGCTTGAAGCCGTGATGAGTCTGGGTGAAGTGGATTGTCGTTGTTGGTTGATACGGGGCGGGCTATTAGCGGCAGCATCTGTAAGGGAATCCAAACGTGTCTAAACGACATTGAGGCTGTTGTGCCGCCGCTCCCATTCGTTTTGTATCCCATTCGTTTTGAATCCGGGGCTGGATAGAGATATCGAAGACTATTCTTGTCTGCATGTGCCCTGTGTGCGTGCGATTTTCGAGCATGCCACCGGCCAAGGAACCAATGCTTTGGCCTGAAACGCTAGAAAAGTGGTCAAAGGTGAATGTAGACTGCTGGGCTTGTTGACGGGCATACGTTGCTCATCGCGGTTGACTCGCAAACAAAGTGGATAGAGGTAAGCCCATTGAAGATAGCTAGCGCGGGAAAAACTATCGAGTCACTACAAACAATGTTCTGTAGGTTCGACCTTCCCCGAACCGTGGTCTCTGATAATGGCCCAAAGTTCATAAGTGCGCATTTTCAGTCGCTCATGAAAGAAAACTGAATTCGTCACTCGAGGACCGCGCCTTATCATTCCCAGCCATATTGCTTAGGAGCGAGGGCAGTCAGGACGATTAAGCTAGGACTGCTTAAGAATCCTAGTTGCACGCTGCAAGGCTGCCTCGATAGAATGCGACATCAGTATCGCCGCACTCCTCTGCCAAGCGCGGAAACACCAGCCACTATGCTCCTTGGCTTCGCGCCTCAATGTCTGTTGGAAAACATCGTGTTATGCCCATTTTCTGACGCAGATATGCCGTGCCCTAGAAACCGCCAAGTCGAGGAACCGGTTTGGCACATAAACTATGGGGCAAGAGCCATGTGGAAGCCAGGCGTTGTGCAAGCCCTCCAAGGTTACCGCATGGCAACGATCGAGGCACAATACGACGAGATTCATAATCGACACGACGACCAGCTGAAGGTTAGAAAAACCAGCCACGCGGCATCCGCTGCCTGCGACACGGGGACCAAGCAGGAGTCGAGTGTTCAAGCAGAGCATGCCGAAGCTGCAGAACCCGACACAAATTACAGTAGGAAACCTTGAGAGCATATGTGGATCATTAAGCGACAGCCAACAAATTACGGACGGCACTCAAGTTCAAAATGATGTCTGCAGTGAGCATGATGTCCATAAAGACTCCGAGTCTGGCCAGAACATGTTACGGAGGTCAACGCTAGCCTCGTGTCTGGCCGTTTTATACCCAAGAAAGTGCATGGGGAAACGGCGCCCCGGTAGCTCAGTTGGTTGCCCAGGAAACAGACGAACAGCGCGCCGAACGACTGGCTAAACACCGCAGCATAGCTAGACAACCAGACTAACCCGGACTTGAAATCAAGATTACCCAAGGCTAACCATGCTATGCCTTAGCTTTCGCTACGTATATCCTGGCATAGCCGAGCTAAGTCACTTCCAATTTTTTTCATCCACTTTCATTGCCATTAATTTACCATTTCTTTAATTCAATTAGTAAGTACTATTAATTTCCCCTGTCTTGTCCATAGCGTCTTTTTTTGTTGGCTTCTCATCGTATGATTAATAAATATCGGGTCCCTCGTTTAGCCCCCTTTCTTCTTGTTCATTACATAACGAAGGTCTTGATTCCGGCAGCATTGATGCCTTCAGGTAGCATGTGTGGGTTTATTGACTAGTTGCCTTCACCCAAGAAGATCACGTACTCGTGACGCCTGCGGCAGAAAGGATGTTCCAGATCCGCCGCCAAGGTCTGTGAGTGGTGGCACTGGCTACCACTCCCAAGGCTAGTTGTATAAGTAAAACATAAATAAACGACCCCGCGGTAGCTCAATTGGTTAGAGCATCGCACGCGTAATGCGAAGACGTGGGATCGTTCCCCACCAGTGGCACATTACTTCTTGATCCACTTTCTGTGCCATTAATTTATAATTCCTTTAATTCGATTAGTAAGTACAATTAATTACCCCGATGTTGTCCTTGACGTCGTTGTTGGCTTCTCATGGCACAAGCCCCAGCAAGTCACAGGCATACAAGCCACAGTACGTGCATACCAATTTATTAAGTACAGTCCTTCAGTACCAGTCGTCATCATCATCGATCCGGTCCTCGTCCTTGACGTCCGACCGTCATCGTGGTCGTCGTGGTAGGTGCTGTCGCGAAAGGCTTCTCGAAGCACATGCAAGGCAGAGCTCTTCTGTTCAAAGTTCCGCACCAAGCTAACCATGGAGCGATTCACGTGGAATCAGAGCCGGTCACAGATGCGGCAGCTGTGCTCGAACTCTACGCCAAGGAATTCGCACTGGAAGAGGCCGTTCGCACCTCCCATAGATTTACGGACTTGGCGGTGGAAGTTTTCGATGACGCGCAGGCCCGGAACCGATTCCCGACGGCGCGAGCATTAAGTCGGCAGCGTTCCTTTGGTGGCCAGTTTCAGAGAAACTGGCCACCCTGCATACCGAATGCCTCATGACCTCGAGCGTACAGGAATCTTGGAAGAACGCTAACATAATCCTAATCCATAAGAAAGGGGACGCCAAAGACTTGAAAAATTAGAGACCGATCAGCTTACTGTCAGTTGCCTACAAACTATTTACTAAGGTAATTGCAAATAGAATCAGGAACACCTTAGACTTCTGTCAAGCAAAGGACCAGGCAGGATTCCGTAAAGGCTACTCAACAATAGACCATATTCACACTATCAATCAGGTGATAGAGAAATGTGCGGAATATAACCAACCCTTATTTATAGCTTTCATTGATTACGAGAAAGCGTTTGATTCTGTCGAAACCTCAGCAGTCATGGAGGCATTACAGAACCACAGTGTAGACGAGCCATATGTAAATATACTGAAAGATATCTATAGCGGCTCCACAGCCACTGTAGTCCTCCATAAAGAAAGCAACAAAATCCCAATAAAGAAAGGCGTCAGGAGGTATTCAGAGACCTGGATTGGGAAGAATTGGGGATAAAAGTTAATGGAGAATACCTTAGTAACTTGCGATTCGCTGATGATATTGCCTTGCTTAGTAACTCAGGGCACCAATTGCAATGCGTGCTCAGTGACCTGGAGAGGCAAAGCAGAAGAGTGGGTCTAAAAATTTTTCTGCAGAAAACTGAAGTAATGTTTCACAGTCTCGGAAGAGAACAGCAATTTACAATAGGTAGCGAGGCACTAGAAGTAGTAAGGCAATACATCTACTTAGGGCAGGTAGTGACGGCGGATCCGGATCATGAGACGGAAATAACCAGAAGAATAAGAATGGGCTGGTGTGCGTTTGGCAGGCATTCTCAGATCATGAACAGTAGGTTGCCGTTATCCCTCAAGAGAAAAGTGTATAACAGCTGTGTCTTACCAGTACTCACCTACGGGACAGAAACCTGGAGGCTTACGAAAAGGGTTCTACTCAATTTGAGGACGACGCAACGAGCTATGGAAACAAAAATGATAGGTGTAACGTTAAGGGATAAGAAAAGAGCAGATTGGGTGAGGGAACAAGCGCGAGTTAATGACATCTTAGTTGAAATCAAGAAAAAGAAATGGGGGGGGGCATTGGCAGGACATGTAATGAGGAGGGAAGATAACCGATGGTCATTAAGGGTTACGGACTGGATTCCAAGGGAAGGGAAGCGTAACAAGGGGCGGCAGAAAGTTAGGTGGGCGGATGAGATTAAGAAGTTTGCAGGGACGACATGGCACAATTAGTATATGACCGGGGTTGTTGGAGAAGTATGGGAGAGGCCTTTGCCCTGCAGTGGGCGTAACCA
The DNA here is from genome assembly GCF_050947875.1 of Dermacentor variabilis. Lineage (NCBI taxonomy): Eukaryota > Metazoa > Arthropoda > Arachnida > Ixodida > Ixodidae > Dermacentor > Dermacentor variabilis. The sequence goes on from NC_134571.1 coordinate 236,246,324, forward strand.
GGCAGATGATGCTGCTGCTGCTGATGATGATGATGTTCCTTGTCTCTTTCCCGAAAGTCGGGATGCTCGGCTCCGCGACGGCGTTTGTCGGCGGTGCGCGATGGGCGGGATCTCCTTCGTCGATCGTAGTCCCACTGAGTTGCGTGCCGAGCGTCCTTGTAGGTCACAGACACGACGGCTGTGCCAAAACTCTATGCCTAGAAGTTCGCGCTGGAATCGTCCATGCGCACCCCACTTGTCTCGGCGGGCTTGACGCTGGAAGTTTTCGAGCAGTCGCAGGGCGGGATCGCCTTCTCGACGATGTTGAGCGTTGAGGCGCCGAATCTCGCGTTCCCTAAACTGAAACTGGGGATCCTCGTTTCGGCATCATCTCTTCTCAGCTGAAGCTTCGGCGCACTCTTCCGGATCAGCTCGGCGGTGACGCATTGCTTGGCAGTACGGCGTTCTTCCTGGTAACCCGCTTCTTCTGGCGTCCGGACTTTCTTCTGTCTTCCCATGGCAGCAGCACCTACGCACGGAGCAGAGGAGGTGAGAGGTGTACCGCCGCGCCTGAGGTAGCGAGCTTTTACTTGCCTGTGACGACACGACTAGGCCCTGCGGGCGCGGGGTGCGAGGAGGTTACGTGGCTTGGTGCTCTCGCAGGTGGTTGCGAGCGGAGGCCAGGAGGCGCACAGCTGGGCTGAGTTTTCTGGTAACGGTTGAAGGAAAGTTTCTGGTTTTCTGGTAACTATCGAAGGAAGCTTTAAACAGCTCCGCTGTTAAAAACAAACCACTAAGCAACCCAATGAAAAATAACTAAATGTTTCCTATACCTTGAAATTTAGCACAACGAATAGATTCTAAAGCTATCTTCGAAATAACAAACCAGTTTTGCACCAAAGCCAGACACACAAAAAAGTAGAAAACACAGGCGCTTTTACTCCAACTTATAATGGGCGCAAAAGCATTCAGAAGAACCTAAATTTGGCCTAGTTGGTGTTTACTCCATATCATATGGACCGCAAATAAAGACGGGGACAGAGCGAATGTTCAGACGGAGTGAGCCGAGGGACAGAACGCCGAGTGAGAGTTTGTGTGTTCTCTCCCTCTGTCCCCGTCTTTATTTGCGGTCAATATGATATGTAGTAAAAGCATTCTACATATATAGCCTTCCCAGACCCTGAGTGCATGCGCACGCGTGCAAGGCATCAAGTAGATTCGCGTAAAAAACAGGTTTTCTGATTAAGCGTGCAAGAAATTTCTGCTCCGTCTCGTAGAGAAAAACGAATTTGTCACTGACACAATTCGGACCAGCTTGTCTAATGTAAACAGCTTCCAAGGTTACACGTTCCGTTTGTTGCCTGCCTCTACCCAATATACTCGCGTCTCGGAACCGTGGAATACAATTGGTGCAAGCCCTGCATTGTTCTACTAGCCATTCACAATCACTATTTTCTATATCTTTTGCCCTGCATTTCACTCTTGTCAAGTACATCTCTTTAAAACGTTTATGCATATTGGTTGCAATGTCTTGAACTTATGGATAAGGTATGATAAGTTTTACTGGAGGAGGTGGAGTTTATGTTCATCAAATTTATGACCTGGTTAGTTGAAATGCTCGGCGACGGCTTTGGGAAGCTTTTTAGCTGACAATTTTCAGCTGTGTCTACGCAATGTCCGTTTAACGTGACGTTCAATGATTGTCCCGTTTCAGCGATATATTGTTTCTTACAGACGGAACATTCAAGCATATAAATCACATTGGAACTGGTGCAAGTAAAGCTAGTTTTAACTTCGTGTGTGTACCTAATTGCGGTGCTTTTAATTTTAATGTCACTTCTAAGGTGCCTGTAAGTTATGCACCGGTAGCGACAACTTGCTTTTACTACGGGGAATGATGTTGGCTGATTTTTCGCCTGCATAACATGTTTTTTAAAGTTTATGTTGCGGTGATAGGTCACCCTTGGTACCCCCTGGTACGCTTTTTCTCAGGCGCCCTTTACTTGATAATATTCTGTGGTATTTTTCGTAGCACGTTGGTTCATAATCAATACACTGTTGTGCCAAAAAAGGAAAAAAAATAAGGACTTGGGAGAGAGAGTACGAAACGGTTGAGAGTTGGTTTATGCTTGGGAGGGCATTAGAATGTTTTGTTATGAATGCTGGTGGTGCCTCATATTCTGGTGTAGGCTGTTTTCTTTTAGCTAATTCCGACTGCCTCACCAATCTTTACGCCATGTCATAAGCTCTGCCGAAAGCAACCTGTGGACAGTTTCTTCCCGCTGGCGTTGCTTTAAGGTCATTAAGATGGTGGACATACTCGTTGTCTTCGCTGCAGATTCTTGTTATTCGTTTTGCATGTCCGATGAAAGTTCCTTGCTTTCAGTGTCGCCGGTTATGACTGTTGCAGTCTAAATATCGCTGGCTATCCTTAGCCCTTTTTACACGGACGTCCTCAGTTTCTTTATTTCCTACATAGTGGAATGACTCATGATTTTCCTTGTTTGACGGAGATCGGAAAGGAATGCTAACACACTCAGGACGGTTATAATCAATTTTGCGCTTTCCTAAGCAGCTGCAACCAATTTCTGATTCTTTTCTGTAACGCGTAACCGTGCATCGTCCATTTTCAGCGCGCGACACGAGGAACCGAAGCGCGGCGCGTCAGAGGCGGTGCACTCAAGGCTTCGCTATTTGTTAGTCGGGCGCAAGTTCGCCGAACGTAAGCTAGTTAAAGTACAATATTTGCAGCAACGATTATTTTGATCATCTTGTACTAATGTCGTTGAAAATGTAGTTGCCATTTAGCCCGTGAATTTAAAATGCTCTTAAGCTTATGTGCATGCTTCCACTTTTTCAACTGGAACATGTTATTCAGCCTGCTGAAATTAGGTTCTGTCTAGTTTCTGACGGAACGCAATTGTAAGGTGAATAGGTGTCAGGAACGGGAAATGGCGACGCCTGGAATATCGTGCGCGAATCGAGGCCAAAGGGAGTCAGAATATAACACGTGTGCACGTTGTGTAAATAAGCAGACGATTACTGTAATCAGTACCGCAGTTACGCCTATAGCAATCATGTATTTCACATTCCGTTACGTTTTCAGATTGTCACGATAATGAGCAGCTCGTGTCGAGCGCGTGGTGAGAAACCCGCGTCACTGGAGGCGAGCGGGATCGCTGTCATCACAGTCGCAAGAAGGAAGAGCCGCTGAACACGACGCGCCGGCAAGGTCACCTAGATTCACAAGCGCCCACCGCCGTCTTCCGAAAAGTCTTCTTTCGGAGCGATCGTTGAACCACAGAAACGGAGAGGTTATGAGCGTCACGGCCGCGCTGAGCGCAGAATGGCGCGCCGTGCGCAAACCCTGAGTCAGACGAGGGAGGGAAACTTGAGCTCGCCTCCTCCGCGACCCGATGATGTCAGCGGCGGGAGGAGGCCGGCTGGGCCAGAGAGCCCTATATGTCGCTGGCACTGCTTCGGAGTGCCGTGTGCAAAGTGTTAGAAAAATGGAAGGTCCGCCAGCGGCCCCCGCACACGCTCACAGGGTTCTGCTGCGAACTGCCTAAGTGCGCCGACTCCTAGACCGACCGAACCAGCCGCTCTCCCCGAGGTAAGCCACCAACGGATTACCTTCGCTGCTGTGCTGGATTTGATCGTCACGCAAGAATGGATTAGTGTTTGCCGGAACACGTAGCGTTCCATCGGCGGTCACGGTAAGCAGACTCCCTAACGCACTATGACGCAAGCAGTGACGGGTAAATGAAATGGTCATGGAGCAAGGTGCCTAACTGCATCTCACCTTAAGACTATTTACGGTTTAGTCCTTCCATAGCGGGTGTTGCGAAATGCTGGGTTTGCTTCAGTAGATTGCGACATAGGAAATGTTAGCCGCAACGACTCGGCTGCTTGCGCACAATGTCTTACGCCGGTAGGCGCTCGTGCGCAGGCGAACACGTTGCACGGTTCCAGTAAAGCGCGTCAGGACAATGGATATTGTGCGATAACGCATACCTATTTGTTTCGTGGAAAGCGCGAAGGAGGTACTTCATGTTCTGAGTCGTGAGCAAGCAGCCTGGCCTTGTGCGGGCCTTGTGCGGGGCCCCGAGCCACAAATAGTCTCCGCACTTACCGCGCTCCGAAGCTGGCCCCGGTCCAGCGCCTCCCCGAGCTCAAAATACGCCATGACACCGAAATAGCGCGCGGCACGGAGCCGCGTGCGCAGAGACGCGGAGCTTTGCCTAATACGTTGTAACAACGTCCGAAAAACACCTTCGATTGATGTGGGCGTTGGGAACGCTCCTATCATGCCGTGCTTGGAGCTAGTTGGTTGCAGCGCGTTACTGTGACCACAGCGAGTGCGATGAGTTAAGCACATTTTTGGCATGCGAAAAAGAAGTAGTTCAATGTGTTTCACTTTCCCGTCAAAAACAGTATACAGGACAAACCGCGAGATGCGTAAACACGCTCCTGCATGAACCTGATCATACCTGTAAGCAAATCAGCGATCCTGGAAGCATATATGCACATTGCAGTAAGTTCGAGTTCCAGCGAAATTTTGAGCATCATTTCAGCAGGAAAAGTTAAAAAGAGAAATTATCGAAGCCTTCAGAAAGCGGCAGATTGGTGACGGCATAAACGTTAATGCACCATCAATTCATATTAATTAAACTCTGGGGTTTTAAGAGCCAGAACAACGATATTATTATGAGGGACGGTGAAGTGGGCGCATTAATTTTGACCACACGCGGTTCTTCAACATGCGTCCAATGAATGGTCACGGGTGTTTTTGCATTACACTCTCATAAAAATGCGGTTCTTCAACATTTGCTCAATCAATGGGCACTGGCGTTTTTGCATTACACTCTCATAAATATACGATGCCCGCGGCCGGAATTTTATCTCGCGAGCTCGTGGTTAGCAGCACAACGCCGAAGCCTCTATGCCACCGCGGCAGGCAGTGCGCCATCAATTCGACTCGTGGGATGAGGTTGCTTTCATTCGGGGAAAACAAGGTTTCGCCAACACGCATGTGAGTAGAGATGCGTCCTCTCCTTTCTTTTGTGAATGTCTTGTAATCGGGCCAGGTTTTGACTTGCTGATACCAACACATATACGCAGCCAACGTTAGCCAAGCTGTTCAACAACAACAAGCAAACTATTAAAAAAGCATGATGCTAATTAAGATATTAAGCGGTATGGTGCTGGGTCGTCATATTTCTGGCGTCAAACACAGTAGGTCGTAAAGTCGTATTTTGCAACATGCTTGTACATTTTTTTTTTCGTTGAACAGCTTGGCTAACGTTAGCTATGTCAACCTACATGTACAATGATTGTGTGAAGAGTTCTTCGCTCTAGTCCCGTGTCGTCCTTTATTTGCGTCCGAGCCCCTTACTTCACAGTAGCGAGCTGCAGTGATTCAGCTTCTATTACAGCGTTTATTATAAAACAATCTTCATTACATTGATGCTGACGATACCCTAGCGTGCACGTGTATTGTAAGTCTGGCTATCCTATGTTAACTTTACGACTGAATCACGCCACGCATTTCAGGCTATCGATTGCTCGTGGGGGGAGGTTTTGTGATTTCGTTCTCTTTTTTTCCTTGTGGCAGGATGCCTTTCAAGCCCGTCGAGCATGCCAAGTGCCCCAAGTGCGGCAAGTCCGTCTATGCCGCCGAGGAGATGCTGGCCGCCGGCAACAAGTGGCACAAGACCTGCTTCGTTTGCGGTGAGCGCGCTTGGGGAGGAAGTGTAGGGTAAGAACGAAACGTTGAGTGACAACGTTGGCAACCGCAGGTCTTTGCCACAAGCGGCTGGATAGCACCAACGCCAGCGAGCACGGGGGTGAGCTGTTTTGCAAGCAGTGCTACGGCCGCAAGTTCGGACCCAAGGGCTACGGCTTCGGCGGCGGTGCAGGCTGCCTGTCCATGGACAAGGGCGAGCACCTCGGAAACACCGAGTGCTCCATGAGGTACTCGAGCGTCGACATCCTCGCCGTTGCCCACGACTGAATTTTTTTTTCTTCTTTATTTGCAGCAACAAGCCACATGACCCTACCTACGGCTAAATGGACAGTTCTTATGACTGAGCGACGAAATCCAGTGATGCACTTTTGTAGTTTTTTTTTCTTCTTTTACTCCATCATCACACATCTAACAACTATCCGCAAAGTGCACGATGCGATCGCTTCAACCTACAGCACTTCGTGAACGCAACTCCCAAGATATCGCTTTTCATTTAGTGAACACGACAAAAGAGAGCGAAAAAAAAAGAAACGGGAGAAAAGCGTACGTTTGCTGCAATAAGCGAAATTTCGTGAGTGGCTGCTTATGCCGCGCCAGAAATTTGGAAGTCGCTTTTTTTCCGTTCTTTTTTTTCCATTTCTTCCTGTGGGAGCAGCAACCAGTCACCTCTGAGTGAATTGAACGATTGGCGAAGGTTATTCTTAGAAGCCAGAGTACGAGTCCTGTATTTGGCGCAAGCAAATAGTCCTACTACGTTTGTCGAGGAAAATATAAAGTTGTGCTTGATTTCGCTTCACTGTGCTCATTCCATAATGGAAACAAGCTGTGCTCTTTTTTTTTTCTTCCTTTTTTTGCTTTTGTACATGTCAACTTGTGTTTCGCGCTTCTCACATAAGCCCGAAGGTGTAAGTGAAGATCTAGTGTGAAAACAGCTTCGCTGAGGGCTCATATAGTGTCTTCGCTCCAAGATAGAAACGCGGGCCATAAAGTGGAGCACCGCTGTAGACTCCGCGGTGCGACGGCCTTTCTCGGCGCTTAACGTGCCGCAAACAAATGTTCCCTTTCGCACTTCCCTATTGCTACAAGAACGCTAACGAAAATTGCTCCTTCAGTCGTGAGGCGCGTTGTTACGTTTAGTCTTGGTATCAAAGCAGTATCGAAGGTAGTTTTCTGTCAAATTGAATTTCACCCGAAATAAAGATTCGTACGATATATGAACTGAAATGCTTCTCTCTCTCACTTCTTTCTTTTAAAACTGGTAACAATCTCTCGTCGTGTGCTTTCTGTTGTAAATACAGTTTTTCTGGTGTTAGACGACGAACTTTCGTAAGGGTGGCTGAACGGGCATGTTGCACCGTTGGGTAGAAGCGCGACGATCTACAAGGGAAGGAAGAGAAGCAAGAGGAAAGAGCGTTTTTTCCTGTTAGTTCCTTTAATCTCAATGTAGGTCACTGCGCTGTTTAAAAAAAAATGTAACTTTTAACTGTAGGCCATGACACAGAACTTGCCACTATGAAGCTGCCAAAGGGGGACAACTCGAGGGCTATTACAATCTGCGAATGTTACAACAAAATGTAATTAGGCAAAAGAAGCAGCATATCAAGCATGCCTTACCAATTTTGGAGTATGCTTCTCGGATCTGTTCAGTGGTGTGCGTACTAATGCATAAAGAAAATCTAGCCTCTCGCCGTAAAGTTTGTCGCCGGTAGTAAGACCACTACGAACCGCAATGAAAAAAGAACTCGCTCAGAACCCTTTGCCTGAACGACGAAGGAATTTGAGGATAAGAGACGAAAAATTTATTAAAACAGCTCCAAGCTAAAACTGTCTCATCAAATTATCTGAAACTCACCACTGTGCTTGCTCGCGTAGATACCATTCACTTAAGGTTAGGCTGTATCTTTCCAGGGCAGATATTTAAACATTGTTTTTTTCCGCGAAAAGCGATCCCCTTTTTTTACTACATATCCAGCTTCTGTGTTAACGTATCAGCTAGCGCTCCAAGCAGCCGCGGCGAAAAGCTAGAGCATTTTCAAATGAACGAGCGGATTTTTCACGAATAATTAGATGTACCGGGCGAATATAGAAAAAGACAGGTGACCGTGAAATTCTACAAGACAAGCATCATGAGACAAATGCTGTCATTCGGATGTGTAAAGCTAGAATTTTGTTAGCACAGATGTTAAATATCAAACAATGGAAGCCTCTGGAAACGGAAAAATATTTACCTCGATTTTTTTTAGACACATGTGGTCACGTGGTGATAAAACTGGAATGCGCATCGTGATAATTGGTATAATGTATGTAGTCCGAAGACTAAGCTATCGATTGATACCTGTCTCGACTATCCGAACTTGAGGTAACACCTTTCCCTGAAGCGATTTTTGAGAGTCGTGCAAATCACTTAACATCGTGATGAGCCCAAGCGGATCATTGGTGACTCGTCCGAATCAATGGCTCAGTGGTTTGCCTAGTTGCACTCACTTATCGCTCTACGTCAGGCTGGGAGTAGTTCAAAACAGCACCCAGATAGCGTAAGGCCTGTTCACTCCGGTCCATGACGTAATACTACCTGGCCCGAAATTTCCATTGCCAATACGGGCGTGACGAAAGCGGTGACGTCGAAATCACCGCGGCTTACTCGGGAGCATCCACATTAGGCTCTATGGTAGTTGGAATAGGTAGGATGACGTCACGAAGCTTAGTGAACAGGTGATGTTATGCCATCAGGTTATGATGTTCAAAACCGGGGTGCGTGTATTCAAAAACCAGAAGGCGCCGCCCCTTAGCAACGGCGGTTTGCCGCCATTGGCTGAAACGCCGCCGGCGGCGCTCTGATGTCACGCCGTGAGGATTATTGCCTTTCCATGTCGCCCACGATGGGTTAGCTTAGCGTAAACGGTGTAGGGGCACGGCGCACTCTCACAGCGTTGCAAAGGGAGTCGAGCGTCGCCGGCAATCGCGTTCAACCGCGGTTGCTAAGGCCTAGATTTTGCAAGTATGCAACCGGGCTCCGTGATTTCTTTTCACCTACATAGGACGTAGTTCCACAGTCCACCACCAAAGGGCAGAAACAGGAAAGTCATGTTTTGCTTTGGGTTTGGTTTTTTCATTGTTGCTCTTTACATAATAAATTTTGAATGTTTCCTTTCCAAGACTTAGGAATGTGTTGCTCATTCGTCAAGCCTTATCTTTCGTAATAGGTTTTTATTCCATAAACAACATACCTCTAAGCATGCGCGCGTCTTTGGGCTACGTAAAAAAGAACGAAATTCAGCAATTCCTTCAGCTTTGAGCTGATTTAGTTTGACAACAGCATTCTCCCACACTGAAGACCACGATCTTATTTTCAATTGTCGGCTTCGTCCTCAAATAATTGGGTTCACCCCTGCTACCCCTCAATGCCGCGATGAGGCTGCCTTGGGCGTTTCTCACGAGGCCGTGCTTTCATCAGCGCGCGCCCACACGACAACGGGGCCCAACACAGACTGTGACGCGCACAAAAAGAAGCTCACTTCCTGGCAACAACAATCGCCACCCTCCGTAGAAGCGGTAAATACCGCTAATACCCCTCTACCAGAAGTGCACCTTGACAAGCTGAACTAACTGATGAAAGTGGCCAACATCGAAAGCTACTGTAGGAACCGGGTCGCCCTCGGTTTCCTAGATTGCTAGGCGATTGCGATGTATGCGGGGGCGATGGTGCAACATGAGCCGGCAAAACGGTGCGACGTCATTGGATAGAGTTTGCGACCGATTGTACGATTGCGAATGACCGCGATACAGTCATCAGGGCCCGAATTCAAAAGCTTTTTTTTGTAAGTGCTGTTTTTCATTGGCTGATTGCCTTCGCTAATAATCTGTCCTGCATTAATAATAATAATATTTGGGGTTTTACGTGCCAAAACCACTTTCTGATTATGAGGCACGCCGTAGTGGAGGACTCCGGAAATTTTGACCACCTGGGGTTCTTTAACGTGCACCTAAATCTAAGCACACGGGTGTTTTCGCATTTCGCCCCCATCGAAATGCGGCCGCCGTGGCCGGGATTCGATCCCGCGACCTCGTGCTCAGCAGCCCAACACCATAGCCACTGAGCAACCACGGCGGGTTGTCCTGCATTAGTATTGGTTGCCTCGAACGCTTTCAGCGTAAGAACGTTTCGTGAATACGGGCTCAGATTCCTGAGTATGTTCTCCTAGAGAAGACGACTGTTTTAAAAACGGAGACCTTTGGTGCAGTGAGAGTGGGCTGACGTTTCCTGGGGTGAACTCAGACACTTGGTACGCTCCCACGTGGTGTGGGCTACCGCACCTGGAGACAAATAATCATTTTTCCTCCATTCCTGCTACCGGACGTCTAACGGGTGCATTCCTGACCTAAATACTACCTCGTGTCGCAACACCTCCAACGGCGAACCGGACAAGCACGCCGCAACCCACGTTCCGTGGGGCCAGGGTTGCTGTCGTATAAAAATGTAATAAAGAATTTCTAATGAAAGGAGACATGTACTATAGTACTCACAACCGTAATATAAATATTGAATAGACGAAGTTATGAATTGTTATGTTTCCGACAGCGATTGTATGGACCCTCCAGGCGCATTTTCGCTGTCATCGCGGTGATGCCCGGGATAAAGTCCAAGTGTGATAACGTTGTAGCCACATGCCGTATGCTGTGTGTGCGAGTGTTTGATGAGGTTGACTGAATTAGTGAACGAATGCCTTCTTAAAGCTTCTTGTACAGGGCACATGCAACTGTGGTTGACGAGAAAAAAGCAGACCACCCTACAGGCCTCACCAACCTAGCAACTCGGCAGTGGTGTCAATAATACCAACTGAAGCATAACTGAGAGTCGCCTTGTTGGAACAGATTCATGTTAAAAGTTTTTGTTCGCAAACAAACAGGGACGAAAAATAGGAGCAACACAACGACGAGCGCTTTCTAACAACTGGTTTTATTTTTGAAGAACCACCTGCTTAAATACCCACAGATCTGCGCGGTCTAGTCAACAGAGCACGCCTATAGCGCATATAATACACACAGATCTGCGAGATCTAGTCAATAGAGCACGTTTATAGCACATATAACACTTGTGATAAAAAGACGTGGACGAAAGCCACCCGGTCAACATAAAAACAGTAAGGTGCATGAAACAACCATTTACACTCAAATTCGCTAAGGATGTGATGATAGAAGCGAATTTTCTTTATCCAACAATGAAAGAGAAACATGGCTGATGCATTTTTCTTTTCCTTTTTCAATTCAGTGTGCTTCCACAATTTCGCTCGCGGTTTTATTCCTATGCCTATACAAAATGTCGGTGCTACTAAGACAAAGTAAGCAATCATGTTCTTGGCAATGCATTGCCAAATGCGTACTAGGACGACCTTTCAGATTAGACAAGCGTCTCCTTAACCTCGTGTTAATGCATCTCGCAGTCTGCCCTACGTACACATGACCACACGTCATAGGAAGAACAACGTTCTTCGAGCAGTGAACAAATTGGTTCTTTCGCGGATGCATACATTCTTTCTTTACATCATCCTCACTATTTAACTTATTTTTAACCTTAGAACACACACTACCTATTGTGTTTTTTGCCGAAAATACCACTTTTACTACGTAATTACCAGCCCCCTTTTTAAGTCTGTGTGAAAGGCCGTGCGCGTACGGAATCACTGAAACCTTGGAAGCTTCATCCTTCTGCCTTTGATTCTTTCTGCATTGTCCTTTGTCCTGTTTAGGTTTTTTCATTAGTCTAGCGCACGACGCCAGCATCACAGCGAGCGGGTACCCAGCCTTCCTCAACCTATCAAATTGCTCAAAAACGCTATATTTACAGTATGGTGACATGACTTCAACAACGCTGACCGGAAACACGAAATGACTATCCCATTCTTCACAAGGCTGGAATGGTTTGAGGCATAGTTCATTAGCGGTTTTTTAGCTCGGGGTGAGAATGGCCAACATACATGTTTCGGTAGAAATTCTAACTTGACAGCTTGAAACTGTAGCTTATTATCTACCGGTACTTCCGAAGTAAATGTTAAACCATTGTGCAGAAAATGGAAGGCTTCTACAACCTATTCTTGAAAGCATCCTTGTCTACATGACAGCCTAAAATCCTAAAGCCTAAGTAGTCATCGACATATCTGTATACCTTATTTACTAGACCTTCTAAGTCTTTGGCCAACTTTCTGTCTATGCTTCCCAAAAAATACTACTTAGGGTGGGAGCTACCTTTGACCCGATGCACACACCTCTTGCCTGTATATACGTTTCGCCACAGAATCTTACATGTGCATTCGCTAAATAAAAATGCAGAAGTTCAAGAAAGGATTCAAAGGCCATGCCGCACGTGTTGCGGAATGACACGTCGTCATTCTCATTTTTTATGCAATCTTTAACCTTGGACATTAGGGCCCATGCGGTAAGGAATAGTAGATATCTTGAACATTTATGCTGAATCCCCAGCTGCAGCTTGTACTATCTGATGCCAGAAAATTCACAACGCCTTCAGAGCTTTTCAATAAGTACGGATCCTGTACTTCTAAGGAATTCAACATTTTTTGCAGGAACTGCGCGACCAGAACCTGCCAACGCCCTCACTCGGACACAATTGGCCGAAACGGAATTCCTTGCGCGTGTATTTTTGCCGTAAAAAATATCTCCAATTTCATTCCTTTTGAGTTCTTTACATGTGACGGAAGCTTTTCTTGGTCACATTTTTTCAATATCTACACTGCCTTCTTTTCTACGTTTTCTAGATTCACACCATATTTCTTAAAGCACTTCTTCACCGCTAGGAAATCCTTTTCTATATAACCATCATTTGGTACAACAACCAGAAAGCCTTCCTTGTCTGCTTTTATTTATTTACAGGGTACTGCCGGCCGTACTCTTAGGCCTTGAGCAGGAGTGTACAGTGTGATATACAGAACAAAAGAAATTAATAGCAAAAAGTTATTACAAGAATTCAATACATTGCAATAGACATATTCCCCGATCCGCAGGAGCCGTACAGAGCATTTCAACCAAAAAATAACAAAAATTCAATATATATTAGAATACGGATATTCGCTAAACCGCGAAAGCTGTACAGAGCATATTGATAACGACATCGCGTACTGAACGACATCGCGCATGATCGGTAGGTTCAGCAGCAAAATATCCACAAATAGTAATGACAAGCAAGCGAAAATAGCACTTGCGTATATTGGAAATCAAAAAGGAAAAAGAAAAATTACATTTACACATACATACATACATACGTACATACGTACATACGTACATTCATACATACATACATACATACATACATACATACATACATACATACATACATACATACATACATACATACATACATACATACATACATACATACATACATACATACATACATACATACATACATACATACATACATACATACATATAACATGAAGTCTAAACGCTATTCAGCAGGTGGCAGAATGGCTGGACGGTTGGGCATTCCACTGTACTGGCAGAGAGCGCATTCGACTCACTTATCGTCCGAGGAAAAAACGTGTTTTTAAATACGTTCGTTCTGCAAGAAAATTCCTTTATTTTCTTCGAATGATTAGATCGTGTTGCACGCCTAGTAACTAAAGTAATATACCTATCCTTATCTATCCCCAGCATATCATGGTAAAGTAAATGCATGTATTTCAGTCGGTCCCTATATCGCCTTAATTTTAATGTTTCCAGGTTAGTTTTGTTAATAATAGCAATCAGAGATACGTGCCAGCTATAACAGTTAAATACGAATCTAACAGATTTTCTATGAATGTTTTCCAATTGAGTAATGTTCTTCAAGGTGTACGGGTCCCATACTACCGAGGCGTACTCAAGAATTGGCCTAATATACGTTTTGTACGCTAAAAGACTGATCTCTTTTGTGGACTGTCGAAGCGACCTTCTCAAGTAACCAAGTTGGCGCATTGCCTTTTTTGAAATATGAGATATGTGATCGTTCCATCTAAGGTCGGATGAAATTACGAGGCATAAGTATTTGTAGCTACTAACCGTAGATATAGTATTACAACTGAAACTGCAAGAAAATTTTAAGGAATGGCGTTTTCGTGTTACTGACATACCAACCGTTTTCTTTGCATTAATATTCATTTGCCATGTGGCACACCACGCTTCTACCTTGGCTTGTGAAGAATTCAAGCGGACCTGATCATTTACGCTATTAACTTCTTGATATAGACAGTCGTCTGCAAATAATCGTATTTTCACGTTTACTTCTTTTATTAGGTCATTGACAAAGATCAGAAAGAAAAGAGGCCCAAGGACGGACCCCTGTGGAATGCCCGACCGAACCGGAGCTGATCCAGAACGCGCGCCGTCGATAAACACACTTTGCCGCCTTGACGACAGATATGCCGAAATCCATGAAATCAAAGCATAATTTTTAAGTATTGTTTGTAGCTTGAACAGCAGTTTAGTGTGAGACACACGGTCGAATGCTTTTTCGAAATGTATGAATATTAAATCACTTTGGCCCTGTTTATCCAGAACTGCTGCGAGTTCGTGGATAGTTTCCAGTAGCTGTGTTGTTGTAGACAGTCCCTTCCGGAACCCATGCTGCCTGGGATCAATTATATTGTTGTCATTCAGAAAGACCGAAGTATGTTTAAATATAATATGCTCAAGAGTTTTTGCACATGTGGCTAACAATGAAATTGGTCTGTACGAAGTGATAAGCGACCTGTTTTCTGATTTAGGTATCGGGGTAATCTTTGCGTACTTCCAGTCATCCGGAACTTCTGCACACGATAAAGACTTGCTAAATATGATGCACAGATATTTTAAGCAAGACTCGGCATATCTCACGAGAAAAGCTGTAGGTATGCCGTCCATTCCAGGCGATTTCTTTGTATTCAAATTTAACAAGAGAGATAAAATGCCTTCTTCGGTCACTGAGATATCTGCAATTGGCGGGCAATCAACTGGAAGGTAGCTTGGTTTACGACCGTCCTCATCCGTAAATACCGAACAGAAAAAGTGATTGAAATATTTTGCTATCAAACTTTTATCAGTTACGGTATCCTCGTCGATGCAGAAAGTGGACAAGGGTTGCTTTTTCGAAGAAAGACGACGCCAGAATTTTGGCGGGGAAGACAGCAGAAAATTCTTCAAAGATACACTTTGATAGTATTCCTTTGCTTTTTTATTGCTTGCCTATAGTTGCAAACGTATGTTGGAAAGTTTGCTGGCCTTGCCCTCTGTGGTACACTGACGGTGCTGTTTTCTTATTCGCTTAGCCTTCCGTTCCAGCCCCACTATCTCCTTTGTAATCCATAGGCGTGTGCGCTGTTTAATGCTTAGTCTCATTGGGACAAAGTCCCTGACGCATTTTAAGACTAGGTTCCTAAAGAAGCACCACAGCTCGTTCACGCAGCACGTTCCCCATTCAGATAAAAGTATGAAATCTTCCAGCGACCTATCCATGGCGTCCAATATGTCAACGTCCTTAGCGCGGCAAAAGTTTGGAACGAGGCACTTTTTTTCCTTGTTTTCAGTCGGACGGCCTAGTTGAACTGTTAAAGACATCATTTTGTGATCAGATATTCCGCCAAAAATATGTACTTCGGGATCACGACTGAGCCCTGCATTGCTTACAAGGAACAGATCTAAAATTGAAACTGTATCATTCTGAATGCGCGTGGGTTCTTTTACTAACTGAGCTAAATCATGGAATACTACGAGGTGAACAAAAGGTTCAGCAGCACTAGAAAGGGGCTCAGGAAAATCGGTACTCCAGTCGATTGAAGGCATACTGAAGTCGCCACCCAAGAGGACATTACAAGAATAGCTTTTGCTAGAACGAAGGAATTCATAAAACTCGAGAAAGAAGTTATCTTGAGTAGGGGGACGGTAGAAGCCTCCTACAATTACAGTGTGCCCATCGAAATATACTTTAATGAGCACGCACTCAATTGCAGGTATATCAGGTAACCTAGACACCAGTAGTGACTGTTGATGAATAATTTCAACACCTCCGCCGCACGAACTGCTATTTTTACGATGAATTCTGTAACCTGGTGGAGTTACTTCGTCGGAGATATCGGGATGAAGCCAAGTTTCCGTGATTATAAGAATATGTGGCTTGTGAGTTGAAATAATACTTTCAATATCATCAGATTTATTAACGATGCTACGTGCATTAAGGTTGATGAAACGGAGGGGCTTTTGGGCATCTGTTTGGATTCATTGTGACTGGTGTCTTTCTTCAGTTTGTCTGCCTGTGGGAATCCTTCTGTCACTTGTGCCATCCCATCGGAATAGCTCGCCATTAATCCGAATTTTGTCGTACACTAGTCGGACATTCCCCCCAGCAGCTCTAATGTCGGAGGCGCTATCCCAGAGTTTCTTTCTTTATAGTCTTGTGGGCGCTGAAAAGTCTTCCGAGACCGAGATATCGTTATTTTTCAGTATGAAACAATTCTGTAGTACGGCCATTTTTTTCGCGGTGGTCGAAAAGCTTGATTATGACTGGGCGTGGTCTAGTCCCGTGTCTGCGCCCGATCCTGTGAAGTCGTTCAGCCGAAGAAACTTGCACACCGAGAACGCTCTTAAACACGCCCTCTAACATAGCTTGCTTCAGATCATCATGAGTTTCAGCAGCTGTTTCTTTGACCCCCAAAACCAGAAGGTTGTTCCTCCTGGAACGATCTTCTAGATCGACAAATTTGTCCTGCAATCTCTGCACACTTTTCTCGAGGCCAGTCACGTTTTTGCTGACTTCTTTAATCGCCAATGACGACTCCTCGACCACCTTTAGTTTCATTTCAATTTCATCTAACCGTTTTTCTATTTTCTTCTGACCATTAAGTAGTTCTACTAACAGTTCATCAGTCGTAATCCCAAGTCCAGGATAGGGCTCTACGTCCCCAGAAAGCATTAGAAGAGAGAAGACAAAATCCTGAACAACCAAACAGAGCGTACAAAGGCTGTGTGGGCACTTTAGCTTGATGAAATATCTATCACTGGTTTTAACAGTAGAAGCTTTATTACTGACCTGCATGTAAAAAAGCAACGGGTTGGTCATGTTGACCGGCGGCCAGCCGACGAGCCCACTGGAAGGTTCTGGTGGCGGCTGGCTTCTTATATGCGCTCTTGATGATGTCGATGGGTCTCGACGTGTTGAGGTCCAGCGATCGTCATGGTGTGGTGGTGCTTACGCGCAGTCTCCGTAGGAAGCTGCCGCGGTGATGAGCAGGTACGTTGAAACTTGCAATGCGCTGACCGCTGTCGTGCCCAACAGGAAAAGCTGCATGTAAAAAAGTAACGGGTTGGTCATGTTGACTGGCTTCCAGCCGACGAGCCAACTCTGATAACCCGGCAGTTGCGTGAACAACACGCAGATTATTCTCAACCAAATACTTAGCAGTCCTATCAACATTGGGTCTGCATCTATCGCTTACCGAAGCTTTGGCCACCACGTCCACACATTCCACCACACATCGTCCTTTTTCTTTCTCTGGTACACTCCTGGCAATGTCCCTTGTAAGTGCTAACCTGTCGACGATGCCGATCCTTGGTTCCACGCAAAACTTTGGCCCCAACTTGAATACCTATTGATGCCGTTCTTCCACCGTTGCGCGCCCTAGTAATAGAAGGCGTCCCTCTGGCACTTCCCTTTTCTTTTTCATCGGCAATTTTCGAAGAACGTCGTTCCATATAGCCTCAGTCACAATATTTACCTGTCTGCACCAGTCCCTAAGAGCCTTCACGTTGAAAAGACCAGCGGAAACAGACGAACAGGCCACCTTTACACATTCTTTGAAATGTCTAACCAGTCCCTGCCTCTCTGATTGCAAGATCTTAGTTATTCTTCTCCTGTGTCCTGCAGACTGGAGCAACCATCCTGTCACCAACAACACCTCATCAGGGCATTCCCCAAATTTCAGGAACCAGCTTAAAACCCGTGCTCTACACCGACAGACCGCGATAATAGGCACCAGAACTGCTGGGTTGTTTAAGCTATAGTTCGGACAAGTAGAAAGAGGGCCGGAAGAACTAGAAATGTACTGACGCATAACTGCGAGTCGACCTAGTTGGAACAGATTCATCTTAAAAGTTTTGTGCGCAAACAAACATAGACGAAGAATAGGAGCAACACAATGACGAGCGCTTTCGAACAACTGGTTTTATGGGCCCCTAATGTGCAGTGTTAAATATTGCATAACAAATGAGAATGACGAGGTGTCATTCCGGAACACGTAATAATAATAACTTTTATTATAACACGTAGTGTAATAATAACACGTAGTGTAATAACTTTTTGCTATTAATTTCTTTTGTTCTGTATATCACACTGTACACTCCTGCTCAAGGCCTAAGAGTACGGCCGGCAGTACCCTGTAAATAAATAAAAGCAGACAAGGAAGGCTTTCTGGTTGTTGTACCAAATGATGGTTATATAGAAAAGGATTTCCTAGCGGTGAAGAAGTGCTTTAAGAAATATGGTGTGAATCTAGAAAACGTAGAAAAGAAGGCAGTGTAGATATTGAAAAAATGTGACCAAGAAAAGCTTCCGTCACATGTAAAGAACTCAAAAGGAATGAAATTGGAGATATTTTTTACGGCAAAAATACACGCGCAAGGAATTCCGTTTCGGCCAATTGTGTCCGAGCGAGGGCGTTGGCAGGTTCTGGTCGCGCAGTTCCTGCAAAAAATGTTGAATTCCTTAGAAGTACAGGATCCGTACTTATTGAAAAGCTCTGAAGGCGTTGTGAATTTTCTGGCATCAGATAGTACAAGCTGCAGCTGGGGATTCAGCATAAATGTTCAAGATATCTACTATTCCTTACCGCATGGGCCCTAATGTCCAAGGTTATAGATTGCATAAAAAATGAGAATGACGACGTGTCATTCCGGAACACGTGCGGTATGGTCGTTGAATCCTTTCATGAACCTCTTCATTTTTATTTAGCGAATACACTTGTAGGATTCTGTGGTGACGCGTACATACAGGCAAGGCGTGCGTGCCTCGAGTCAAAGGTAGCTCCCATCCTATGTAGCATTTTTTCGGAAGCATTGACAGAGATTTGGCCAAAGATTGAGAAGGTGTAGTAACTAAAGTACACATATATGTCGATGCCTACTTTATTTTAGGCTGTCATGTAGACAAGGGTGTTTTCAAGAATAGGGTCGCAGAAGCCTTCAATTCTCTGGGCAAGGGCTTACATTTACTTCGGAAGTACCGGTAGATAATAAGCTACAGTTTCTCGATATCTAGTTAGAATTCCTACCGGAACATGTGTCTTGGTCATTCTCACCCCGAGCTGGAAAACCGCTAATGGACTACGCCTCAAACCATTCCTGGCTTGTGAAGAATGGGATAGTCATCTCGTGATGACATGACTTCAAAGTCATGTCATCAAACTGTAAACATTGTATTTTTTTAGCAAGTTGATAGGTTGAGGAAGGCTGGGTACCCGCTCGGTGTGATGCTGGCGTCGTTCGGTAGACTAATGAAAAAACTTAAACAGGCTAAAGGACAATGCACAAAGAATCAAAGGCAGAAGGATGTAGCTTCCAAGGTTTCAGTGATTTCGTATGCACACGGCCTTTCACACAGACTTAAAAAGGTGGCTGGTAGTTACGCAGTAAAAGTGGTATTTTCGACAAAATACAGAATAGGTAGTGTGTGTTCTAAGGTTAAAAATAAGTTAAAAAGTAAGGATCACGTAAAGAAAGAATGTAGTGTTAAGCATCCGCGACAGAACCAATTTGTTCACTGCGCGAAGAACGTTGTTTTTCCTACGACGAGTGGTCATGTGTACGTAGAGCAGACTGCGAGATGCATTAACAGGAGGTTAACGAAACGCTTGTCAAGTCTGAAAGGTCGCCCTAGTAGGCATTTCACAATGCACTGCCAAGAACATGATTGCTCACTTTGTCTTAGTAGCACCGACATTTTGTATAGGCATAGGTATCAAACCGCGAAGGAAATTGTGGAAGCACACTGGATTGAAAAACAAAATGAAAAATGCATCAGCCATCATTCTGTTTTATTGTTGCATAAAGAAAATTCGCTTCTATCATCACATCCTTCCCATATTTTATTGTAAATGATTGTTTCATGCACCTTACTGTTCTTATGTTGACCGGGTGGCTTTGGTCGACGGCTTTTTATCACCAGCGTTATATATGCTATAGACATGTTCTGTCGACTTGATCGCGCAGATCTGTGGGTGTTATATGCGCTATACGCGTGCTCTGCTGATTAGATCGCGCAGATCTATGGGTATTTAAGCTGGTGGTTCTTCAAAAATAAAACCAGTTGTTAGAAAGCACTCGTCCTTGTTGCTCCCATTTTTCGTCCCTGTTTGTTTGCGCACAAAAAGTTTTAAGATGGTCAATAATACAATGTATTATGTAAGTAAAACAAAAACAGAAGCAAGTACCATAATTTATATGAATATATTTGACATAACACATACAATACAATATTAAAGCAACTACAAAAAAGCTAAATAACAAGGAAACGAATTTTATTCAATAAAACCTTTTTAATGGTAAGAAATGGTACAGAATGTAATCACTGGTAGAACTCCTTGTTGAAGCAGTGTGAATGTAGGAATTTTAACATTTGGAATCAGTAGTTTGTCTTATATCGACGTGATAAGTGCTTTGTGTGCGCATTTGTATGATGTATAACGCTGCGAAAGTTTAACAATGCAATGCAAATATTTCTCATTTTGGTCAGTAGCGTATTTATCATCACCCTCATCATCTTCAGCCTGGTTACGCCCACTGCTGGGCAATGGGCTCTCTCATACTTCTCCAACTACCCCGGTCATGTACTAATTGTGGCCATGTCGTCCCTGCAAACTTCTTCATCTCATCCGCCCACCTAACTTTCTGCCACGCCTGCTACGCTTCCCTTCCCTTGGAATCCAGTCCGTAACGCTTAATGACCATCGGTTATCTTCCCTCCTCATTACATGTCATGCCCATGCGCCCCCCCCCCATATATATTTCTTGATTTCAACTAAGATATCGTGAACTCGCGTTTGTATCTCACCCAATCTGCTCTTTTCTCATCCCTTAACGTTGCACCCATCATTCTTGTTTCCATAGCTCGCTGCGTCGTCCTCAATTTAAGTGGAACCCTTTTCGTAAGCCTCGAGGTTTCTGCCCCATACGGGAGTACTGGTAAGATACAGGTGTTATACACTTTTCTCTTGAGGGATAATGGTGACCTGCTGTTCATGATCTGAGAACTGCCTGCCAAACGCACCCCACCCCAGTCCTAATCTTCTGATTATTCGGATCTGCGGTCACTACCTGTCCTAAGTAGATGTATTCCCTTACCACTTCCAGTGCCTCGCTAAATATCGTAAACTGCTGTTGTCTTCCTGGACTGTTAAACATTACTTTAGTTTTCTGCAGATTAATTTTTAGGCCCACCCTTCTGCTTTGCATCTCCATGTCGGTGAGCATGCATTGCGATTGGTCCCCTGAGTTACTACGGCAATTTCATCTGCGAATCGCAAGTTACTAAGGTATTGTCCACAAATACGACCCAATTCTTCCCAATCCAGGTCTCTGAATACCTCCAGTAAACACGCTGTGAATAGCATTGGAGAAATAGTATCTCCCTGCCTGACGCCTTTCTTTATTGGAATTTTATTGCTTTCTCTATGGAGGACTACTGTGGCTGTGGAGTCGCTATAGATATATTTCAGTATTTTTAAATACGGCTCGTCTACACCCTGATTCCGCAATGCCTCCATGACTGCTGAAGTTTCAACAGGATCAAACGCTTTCTCGTAATCAATGAAAGCTATATATAAGGGTCCATTATATTCCGCACATCTCTCTATCACCTGATTGATAGTGTGAGTATGGTCTGTTGTTGAGTAGCCTTTACGGAATCCTGCCTGGTCCTTTGGTTGACAGAAGTCTAAGGTGTTCCTGATTCTGTTTGCGATTACCTTAGCAAAACTTTGTAGGCAACGGACAGCCAGCTGATTGGTCTATAATTCTTCAAGTCCTTTTCGTCCCCTTTCTTATGGATTAGGATTATGTTAGCGTTCTTCCAAGATTCCGCTATGCTAGAGGTCATGAGGCATTGCGTACACAAGGTGGCCAGTTTTTATAGAACAATCTCCCCACCATCCTTCAATAAATCTGCTGTTACCTGATCCTGCCCAGCTTCCTTCCTTCTTTGCATAGCTCCCAATGCTTTCTTTACTTCTTCCGGTGTTACTTGTGGGATTTGAAATTCCGCTAGACTACCCTCGCTAGCTACTCAGCACCTTTAAAGTTGTGGAGGTTCCTTTAGCCTACAACATCAACCCTGGAACTTACACCCTACGATGAACCACGCCTCAAGACGCATCCAGCAAACGCCTCCAACTACGCCCCAGGAAGCGCCTCCTCCGTGCTCTGGTGTGCTCTTGCGTGCCTCACCTCACGGTCCCTGTCATTTACAGCAGCGTGGACGACACTAAAGTCGATGACTGGCTCACGACTTATGAATGGGTACGTGCACACAAAAAGTGGGACGATCTGATCAAACTGAGCAACGTGCTCTTCTATCGCGCGGGTGTTGGCAATCTCTAGTACAACCGTGAGACCGACTTTCCGACGTAGTCCTCGTTCAAGACAACTTTAATGGCTGTGTTTAGTCATCCTGCTGTGTGCAAGCTGTGAGCGGAATTGCGTTTGGGAGAACGTGCACAGCAGCCGGGTGAATCATTTACCACGTACATTGAAGATTAACTGCACTTGTGTAAAAGAGTCAACGCGACGATGTCGGAGTCAGAAAAAATCAAAAATGTCTTAAAAGGGATAGAGAACGATGCTTTCACGATGCTACTTGCCAAGAATCCTCAGTTCGTGAGAGACATCATTGTATGCCAAAGCTACAACCCCTTGAACCACGAATGTCCGGAACGGGACATTGAAGCGTCACGAAGACATACGTAAAAAACCTGGGGATCATGGGGATCAAAAACCATGGGATCGTACCGTGCATCCGAATTGACGTTCGTAGAAACGCCCCACGGAGGTCAAAATGCGATATTCGGACATGCAAGAGATGTTCGAACATTGACACGTGTACTTGTTTATCTTTTACGGGTGAGCACTTTACACCCTCTAACGAATGTTATCGCTCAGCGCAGGACGCGCGTTGAAGGAAAAAAAAACCTTTCCTTCAAGTATTACCAACTGGCCCGGATTTCAATCCTTCAGGACGCGCCTGGATGTCTCGGACGTTTCTGGAATGTTATCGATGGTTCTATCCGCTGTCTGTTGTCGCCGAACCTTGTGCACTCTCATTGCAGGTATGGGCGACGCGAATGGTGTAGAATTTTCTGGAATACACGCGGGCACCAGTAATTAGTCTGGAACATTCGATGGCTCACGTGTAAAAGCTGACGCACTTGACCCGCTCATCAGATATCGACGATCGCCGACTGTGTTCGCTGCTATTGCTGTGCTTTAAGTGTAGCCTGTTATTGTGGGCACAGGTTCGCCAAATAAATGTTACTTTCGTCATTCACAGCATGGCTACTGTGTTCTTTGCCGTCACTACTATGTGACATCTAGTGCACATGCTTTGCGTTCATGTACCGCACGCCCGAAGATCACGAAGAAGGACGTATACCCCATCGCACGGATAGAAGACGCATTGGATAGGCTCTCCAATGCTAAATACTTCTCGTCGATGGACCTCAAGTCTAGCTACTGGCAAATAGAAGTCGACGAAAAAGATCGCGAAACGACTCTCTTCATCAAGCCAGACCACTTCTACGAGTTCAAGGTTATGCAATTTGGACTGTGCTCGGTGCCTGCAACGTTCCATCACGGGATGGACACGATGTTAACAGGAATGAAGTGGCAGACCTTTCTTGTTACCTTGGACGACGTCGTCGTCTTCGCCGGAAATTTCGAGAACCACTTCAGGCAATTTGCGACAGTACTATACAATAGAACTCATCAAGTCATCAGGGCTCACCCTGAAGGCGGAAAGTGTCGTTTCACTTACGATGAGCTTCTGTTCCTTGGCCACATCACACGCAAATCTGCAGTCCGCTCCGACCCGCAGAAGACAGCTTCCGAAAGGGAAAAGCCGCAGGCCGACGTATTTCAAGAACTGAAACGACGCATGCAGTCGCCGTCGGTATTTGCGCACTTCGACGAGGACGCCGACACCGAAATCCGCACTGGCGCCAGTAGCCTGGGTCTCGGTGCCGACCTGGTCCAGAGGAAAGACGAACTTGAACGTGTGATAGCTTACGCTAGACGATCGCTGTCAAAAGTGGAAGGCCATTATTCTGCGACTGAGAATGTATGCCTGGCCATCATTTGGGATACAGAAAAATTACATCCTTCCCTATTTGGCGGGCCATTCAAAGTCGGCAGCGACCGCCACGCGTTGTGTTGGCTAACTTAAAGGACCCTTCAGGCCGGCTGAAGTGGCGGAGCCTCAGACTGCAAGAATATGACATCCCTGTAATCTACGCAACTAGCCACCCTGTATACGCAATGCCTCATGACTTCGAGCGTACCGGAATCTTGGAAGAACGCTAACATAATCCTAATCCATAAGAGAGGGGACGCCCAAGATTTGAAAAGTTATAGGCAGATGAGCTTACTGTCCGTGGCCTACAAAGTATTTACTAAGGTGATCGCAAATAGAATCAGGAACACCTCATACTTCGGCCAACCAAAAGACCAGGCAGGACTCCGAAAAGGCTACTCAATAATAGCCCATATTCACAATACCAATCAGGTGATAGGGCAATGTGCGGAATAAACCAACCCTTATATATAGTTTTCATTGATCACGAGAAGCGTTTGATTCAGTCGAAACCTCAGCAGTCATGAAGGCATTACGGAATCAGGGTGTAGACGAGCCGTATGTAAAAATACTGAAATATATCTATAGCGACTCCACAGCCACCGTAGCCCTCCATAAAGAAATCAATAAAATCCCAATAAAGAAAGGCGTCAGGCAGGGAGATACGATCTCTCCTGTTATTCACAGCGTGTTTACTGGAGGTATTCAGAGACCTGGATTGGGAAGAATTGGGGATAAACGTTAATGGAGAATACCTTAGTAACTTGCGATTCTCTGATGATATTGCGTTAGTAACTCAGGGGACCAATTGCAATGCATGCTCACTGACCTGTAGAGGCAAAGCAGAAGGGTCGGTCTAAAGATTAATCTGCAGAAAACTAAAGTAATGTTTAACACTCTCGGACAAGAACAGCAGTTTACGATAAGTATCGATGCACTGGAAGTGGTAAGGGAATACATCTACTTAGGACAGGTAGTGACAGCGGATCCGGTTCATGAGCCTGAAAAAGATCAGAAGAACAATAATGGGCTGGGGTGCGTTTGGCAGGCATTCTCTGATCATGAACAGCAGGTTGCCATTATCCTTCAAGAGAAAAGTGTATAACAGCTGTGTCTTACCAGTACTCATGTACGGGGCAGAAACTTGGAAGCTTACGAAAAGGGTTCTACTCAAATTGAGGACGACGCAATGAGCAATGGAAAGAAGAGTGATGGGTGTAACGTTAAGGAATAAGAAAAGAGCAGATTAGGTGATGGAAAAAACGCGAGTTAATGACATCTTAGTTGAAATCAAGAAAAAGAAATGGGGCATGGGCGTGACATGTAATCACGAGGGAAGATAACAGATGGTCAATAAAGGTTGCGGACTGGATTCCAAGGGAAGGGAAGCGTAGCAGGCGGCGGCAGAAAATTAGGTGGGCGGATGAGATTAAGAAGTCTGCAGGGACAATATGGCCACAATTATCACATGACCATTGTATTTGGAGAAGTATGGGAGCGGCCTTTGTCCTGCAGTGGGCGTAACCAGGCTGATGATGATGGTGATGATGATGATGATGTAATCTACAAGTCCGGACGAAAACACTCTGATGCCGATTGTCTATAATAACAATCATCAGCAGCAGCCCATTTTATCTCCACTGCAGGAGCAAGGCCTCTCCCTGTGATCTCCAATTACCCCTGTCCTACGCCAACCGATTCCAACTAGCACCCGCGTATTTCTTAGTTTCATCGCACCACCTAGTCTATTGCCGTCCTCTACTGCGCTTCCCTTATCTTGGTACCCAGTCCAACAGTTAATGGTCCAACAGTTATCTAACATGCGCATTACATGACCTTCCCAGCGCCATTTCTTTCTCCTAATCTCAATGAGAATATCGGCTGTGCCCGTTTGCTCTCTGATCCAAACCGTTCTCTTTCTGTCTTTCAAGGTTACGCCTAGCATTCTTGGTTCCATCGCTCTTTCCGCGCTTCTCAACTTGCTCTCAAGCTTTTTTGTCCGTCTCCAAGTCTCTGCCCCATATGTCAGCAACGGTAAAATGCACTGATTATACACATTCCTTTTCAATCATAATACTGCGCTGCCTGTCAGGAGCTGACAATGTCTGCTGTATGCAATCAAACTCTTTTTTATTCTTCTATGAATTTCCTTCTCGTGATCAGGGTTCTGTGAATAATTGACTTAGGTCAACGTACTCCTTCACAGACTCTAGAGGCTGACTGACAATCCTTAAATCTTTTCCCTTGCACGGTTATTCTCTAATATCTTTGTCTTCCGCATATTAATCTTCAACCTCACTCTTACACCCTCTCTGTTAGGCTCCTCATTCATTTTGTTGTAACTCATCAGCAGTGTTGCTCAATGTCATCGGAAAACCGAAGGTTCCTGAGGTATTCAACGTCTATCCTTACTCCTAACCATTCCTAGCTTATTAGCTTTAATATTTCTTCCTAGCATGCAGTGAACAGCATTCGAGATATTGTGTGTCCTTGTCTGACCCCTTTCTTTATAGGTATCTTCCTACATTTAGTGGGGAGCCTTAAGATAGGTGTGGAATGTGTGTAAATATTTTCCAGAATATTTACGTGAGAGGTTTGTACTCCTTGATAACGTCTTACCTCTATGACTGCTGGTACCTCTACTTCAATGCCTTTAAGAACTTCAATGCCAGGGTAGGCAAGAAGCAGGCTGGAGACAAGTCACTGGGGGAATATGGCATAGGCCCTAGAAATTACAGGCGAGAGTTATTAGTAGAGTTTACAGAAGAGAATAATATGCGGATAATGAATATCTTCTTCCGCAAGCGGGTTAGCAGAAAGTGGACCTGGAAGAGCCCGAATGGCGAGACTAGAAATGAACTAGACTTCATCCTCTGCGCTGACCCTGGCATCATAAATGTTGTGGACGTGCTCGGCAAGGTGCGCTGCAGATACCATAGCATGGTAAGAACTCGAATTAGCCTACACTTGAGGAGGGAACTGAAGAAACTGGTACAAATAAGCTGATCAATGAGTTAGCGGTAAGAGGAAAAATACGGGTATTCGAGATCAAGTTACAGAACAAGTATTCGGCCTTAACTCAGGAAGAGGACCTTAGTGTTGAAGATATGAACGACAATCTTATGGGCATCATTAAAGAGTGTGCAATAGAATTCGGTCGTAACTCTGTTAGACAGGATACCAGTAAGCTATCGCAGGAGACGAAACATCTGATCAAGAATCACCAATGTATGAAAGCTTCTAAGCCTACAGCTAGAATAGAACTGGCAGAACTTTCTAAGTTAATCAACAAGCGTAAGACAGCTGAGGCAAGGATGTATAATATGGATAGAATTGAACATGCTCTCAGGAATTGAGGAAGCCTAAAAGCAGTGAAGAAGAACCTAGGAATAGGCAAGAATCAGATGTATGTGTTAAGAGACAAAGCTGGCAATATCACTACAAATATGGATGAGATAGTTCAAGTGGCTGATGAGTTCCATAGATATTTATACAGTATCAGCGGCACCCACGACGCTAGAGGAAGACAGAATAGTCTAGAGGAATTTGAAATCCCACAAGTAACGCTGGAAGAAGTAAAGAAAGCCTTGGGAGCTATGCAAAGAGGGAAGGCAGCTGGGGAGGATCAGGTAACAGCAGAATTGTGGAAGGATGGTGGGCAGATTGTTCAAGAAAAACTGGCCACCCTTTATACGCAATGCCTTATGACTTCGGGCGTACCGGAATCTTGTAAGAACGCTAACATAACCCTAATCTATAAAAAAGGGGACACCAAAGACTTGAAAAATTATAGACCGATCTGCGTACTGTCCGTTACCTACAAACTATTTACTAAGGTAATCGCAAATAGAAGGAACGCCTTAGACTTCTGTCTACCAAAGGACCAGCCGAATTACGTAAGGGCTACTCAACAATAGACCATATTCACAATACCAATACGTGATAGAGAAATGTGCGGAATAAACCAACCCTTATATATAGTTTTCGTTGATCACAAGAAGCGTTTGATTCAGTCGAAACCTCAGCAGTCATGGAGGCATTACGGAATCAGGGTGTAGACGAGCCGTATGTAAAAATACTAAAATATATCTATAGCAGCTCCACAGCCACCGTAGACGTCAATAAAGAAAGAAACAAAATCCTAATAAAGAAAGGCGTCAGGGAGGGAGATACGATCTCTCCTATGCTATTCACAGCGTGTTTACAGGAGGTATTCAGATACCTGGATTGGGAAGAATTAGGGATAAAAGTTAATGGACCCTTAGTAACTTGCGATTCGCTGATGATATGGCCTTGCTTAGCAACTCAGGGGACCTCCAATTGCAATGCATGCTCACTAACCTGGAGAGGCAAAGGAGAAGAGTTCGTCTTAAAATTAATCTGCAGAAAACTAAAGTAATATTTAACACTATCGGAAGAGAACAGCAATTTGCAATAGGTAGCAAGGCACTGGAAGTGGCAAGGGAACACATCTAGGTAGGGCTGGTAGCGACCGCGGATCCGGATCATGAGACGGAAATAATCAGAAGAATAAGAATGGGCTGGGGTGCGTTTGGTAGGCATTCTGAGATCATAAAGAGCAGGTTGCCATTATCCATCAAGAGACAAGTGTATAATAGCTGTGTCTTACCAGTACTCACCTACAGGGCAGAAGCCTGGAGGCTTACGAAAAGGGTTCTACTTAAATTGAGGACGACGCAACGAGCTATGGAAAGATGAATGATAGCTGTAACGTTAAGGGACAAGAAAAGAGCAGATTGGGTGAGGGAACAAACGCGCGTTAATGACATCTTAGTTGAAATCAAGAAAAAGAAATGGGCATGGGCAGGACATGTAATGGGGAGGGAAGATAACCGATGAACATTAAGGTTTACGGACTGGATTCCAAAGGAAGGGAAGCGTTGCAGGGGGCGGTAGGGTGGACGAGATTAAGAAGTTTGCAGGGACGACATGGCCACAATTAGTACATGACCGGGGTAGCTGGAGAACTATGGGAGAGGCCTTTGCCCTGCAGTGGGCGTAACCAGGCTGATGATGATGATGATGACCTTATTAACTTACGATTCCCTGATGATATTGACTTGCTTAGTAACTGAGGGGACCAATTGCAATGGATTCTCACTAACCTGGAGAAGCAAAGAGAAGGGTGGTCTCAAAATTAATCTGCAGAAAACTAAAGTTATGTTTAACACTCTCAGAAGAGAGCAGCAGTTTACGATACGTAGCGAGGCACTGGAAGTGGTAAGGGAATACATCTACTTAGGCAGGTAGTGACCGCGTATCCAGATCATGAGACTGAAATAATCAGAGGAATAGCAATGGGCTAGGGTGCGTTTGGCAGTCATTCTCAGATTATGAACAGCAGGTTGTCATTATACCTCAAGAGACAAGTGTATAACAGCTTTGTCTTGCCAGTGCTCACGTACGGGGCAGAGACCTGGATGCTGACGAAAAGGCTTTTACTTAAATTGAGGACGACGCAACGAGCTATGTAAAGAAGAATGATGGGTTGTAACGTTAAGGGATAAGAAAAGAGCAGATTGGCTGAGGGAACAAACTTCAGTTTTTCAGTTGAAATCAAGAAAAAGAAATCGGCATGGGCAGAACAGTTATTAAGGAGGGAAGATAACCGATGGTCATTAAGGGATACGGATTGGATTCCAAGGAAAGGAAAGCGTAGCAGGGTTATGCAGAAAGTTAGGCGGGCGGATGAGATTAAGAAGTTTGCTGGGACAACATGGCCACAAATAGTGCATGACCGGGGTAGTTGAAGAAGTATGGGAGAGGCCTTTGCCCTGCAGGAGGCGCAAACAGGCTGATGGTGATGACGTCCTGAACTAGCGTTTGTTCCCTCACGCAATCTGCTTTCTTCTTATCCCCCTAACGTGACACCCATCATTCTTCTTTCTATAGCTCGTTGCGTCGTCCTCTATTCAAGTAGAACACTTTTCGCAAGCTTCCAGGTTTCTGCCCCGTGCGTGAGTACTGGTAATAAACAGCTTGTATACACTTTTGTCTTGGGGGATAATGGCAACCTGCGTTTCATGATCTGAGAATGCCTGCTAAACAAACCCCCGCCCATTCTTATTCTTCTGAATTTTTCAGTCTCATGGTCCTCATCCACAGTCCACAGCCCTATGTAGATGTATTCCCTTACCACTTCCAGTGCATCGGTACCTATCGTAAACTGCTGTTCTCTTCCGAGACTGTTAAACATTGCTTTAGTTTCCTGGAGATTATTTTTAGACCCACCCTTCTGCTTTGCTTCCCCAGGCTAGAGAGAATGCATCGCAATTGGTCACCCTAGTTACTAAGCAAGTGAATATCACCAGGGAATCGTAAGTTACTAAGGTATTCTCCATTAACTCTTATCCCCAATTCTTCCCATTCCAAGTCTCTGAATACCACCTGTAAACACTCTGTCAATAGCATTGTAGTGATCGTATCTCCCTGCCTGACACCTTTCTTTATTGGGATTTTGTTGCTTTCTTTATGGAGGACTACGGTGGCTGTGGAGCCGCTATAGATTTCAGCATTTTTGCATACGGCTGATTCCGTAATGTCTCCATGACTGCTGAGGTTTCGACTGATTCAAACGCTTTCTCGTAATTGATGAAAGCTATATATAAGCGTTGATGATATTCCGCACATTTTTTCTATCACCTCATTTATAGCGCGAATATGGTCTATTGTTGAGTAGCCTTTACGAAATACTGCCTCGTCCTTTGTTTGATGGAAGTCTAAGGTGTTCCCCATTCTATTTACGATTACCTTAGTAAACACTTTGTAGAAAACTGACAGTAAGCTGATCTATAATTTTGTCATGTCTTCGGCGTCACCTTTCTTATGGATTAAAATTATGTTGGCGTTCTTCCAATATTCCAGTACGCTAGAGGTTATGAGGCATTGCGTATACAGGGTGGCCAGTTTGTCTAGAAACAATCTGCCCACCATCCTTCAAAATATCTGCTGTAACCTGATCCTCCCCAGCTGCCTTCCCCCTTTGCACAGCTTCCAAGGCATTCTTTATTTCTTGTCGCGTTATTTGTGGCATCTCAAATTCCTCTAGACTATTCCCTCTTCCATTATCTTCGTGGGTGCCACTGGTACTGTATAAATCTGTATAGAACTCCTCAGCCACTTGGACTATCTTATCCGCAGTAGTTATAATACTGCCGGCTTTGTCTCTTAGCGCATCCATCTTACTCTTGCCTATTCCTATTTTATTCTTTACTGCTTTTAGGCTTTCTCCGTTCCTGAGGACGTGCTAAATTTTATCCACATTACACTTTCTTATGTCAGCTATATTAAGCTTGTTGAATAACTTGGAAAGTTCTGCCACTTCATTCTAGCTGTAGGGTTAGAGGCTTTCATACACTGACGCTTCTTAATCAGATCTTTGGTTACCTTCAACAGCTTACCGGTATTCTGTCTAACGAAGTTAGCACCAACTTCTATTGCACACTCCATAATGATGCCCATTAGATTGTCGTTCATTGCTTCAACTCTAAGGTCCTCTTCCTGATTTAAAGCTAAATGCCTGTTCGGTAGCTTGATCCGGAACTCCTCTATTTTCCCTCTTACCGCTAATTCATTGCATTTCGGCTCCTTGGAACCTGCTTCTCACAAAAGGGCAGTGGTTTCGACGCTTCTACGACACGCGGAGAAAATCTGCACGAGACAAGAAGACTACGCAGCCGACGTAAGCGTATGGCCAACCGATCGTTCAGCAGATTCGCCAGTTTGTATCACTGTCGACGCGAATGGCAGGGTTCCGCGGCCCACCTTAAGTTTAACTCTAAATGCAGGACTCTGGGTTTGATCCCTCGTTCACTACGTCTGGGAAGACCCGTATCGACACGCTTTGGTCTCAGCGTCATCGCCAAAGCTGAGCGGCAACTCTTACAAGCACGGATCCAAGACTGCCAGGAAAAAGTAAGAACTCTGGAGAACCAAGCTTTCTTTGCTCGCCGTCAGCGAGAGTTTCGCTTGCCTAACGATTTCGCAAGCGTACAGCTACATGCCAATTTTCAAGCAAGCCTTCGTGCACGGGAAGAAGATCTGTCGCACGACAACAAGATTCGCAGACTTCAAGCCCAGCGAAGCGGCGTTCAGCGCCAAGCAGGAAAGTGCACCGTTCTCAAGATGTCCTCGTGCAAACCAGACAAAACTGAGCTTTCGGTCCTCAGCCTTGGCCTCAATTTTAACGCCGGAGCTGCAAGAGATAAAAAAAAGAAGTTTGTATGTGCCGTGGAGAACGCCGTTAGCCAAGTTGATCCCGCGCACCGTGATGAGGCCCGCGCTGGTGTTGTGTCTGTTCTCTCCAGACTGTGGGGCCCCCCTTCTTCGGCCCTGTCTTCAGAAGAGCGTCAAGCGGTGAAGAGGCTTCGCGGCAACTGCAAGGTCGTGATCCTTCCAGCAGACAAAGGGAACACGACTGTTCTGTTGGACAAAGTCGACTACTCCCAGAAAATGTTGACGCTGTTACAAGAAACGAATACGTACGTTCAACTTGACCGGGATCCAACACCCAAGGTGCAAAGAGACTACCAGAAGCTTTTGGCCGATGTCTTGCGTGTGGTCCCCCCTGAACGCAAGTCACTGTATTTCACATTACTTTGTCATAATGGTTCGCCCCTGCTCTTTATGGCCTCCCCAATGTTCACAAGCCAGGGGTTCCCATGCGTCCAATTGTAGATTTTAGGCGTATTCTGTCTAACGAAGTTAGCACCAACTTCTATTGCACACTCCATAATGATGCCCATTAGATTGTCGTTCATTGCTTCAACTCTAAGGTCCTCTTCCTGATTTAAAGCCAAATGCCTGTTCGGTAGCTTGATCCGGAACTCCTCTATTTTCCCTCTTACCGCTAATTCATTGCACTTCGGCTCCTTGCAACCTGCTTCTCACAAAAGGGCAGTGGTTTCGACGCTTCTACGACGCGCGGAGAAAATCTGCACGAGACAAGAAGACTACGCAGCCGACGTAAGCGTGGTACGGCGGGAACTATCAGCCTGTGGTTACCCGTGCTCTTTCTTGAATGCTGTCGAACGACAAATGGCACGTCCGCAGTTACCCTATGCTGCCTCTAGTCAAAAGCGCGCCGGAATGCCATATATCCCGTCCACAAGTGAAGCTCTAAGCCGTATTCTGCGTTCATACAATGTTCAAGTGGCACACACTCCAAACCAGAAACTGCGGCAATCACTCGTGAATGTTAAGGACAAATTACCAAAAGAGAAATTCCCAAGTGTTGTGTACGGTGCCCCATGCGCGGATTGCGACTACGTGTACATTGGCTAAACTGGTGACTTTGAAAGGCGTCTTAAACAGCACAATTATGACGTCAAAAAAGAAAATGTGAAATCCAGTGCTTTGGCTGAGCATGCCACTTCAAGCGGCCACGCAATCGACTTGGGGAAGGCACGTGTCCTTGCCAGGGAAAAAGGGCTATCTCGACGCCTTTATCTTGAGTCCCTCATGATTCAGACTACGCCACACACTCTGAACAGGAGCGATGGCAATCTGCCGTCAGTGTATGCGCGCTGCCTGCGTCACGTGTTCAAGACTGTTTAAGCGAGCTGCTCGAGCACCTTTGTTTATTTTACCTGTGAACAAGCTAGAATAGCAGCTTGGGCTTGTTGGTTAGGCTCCCGTGTGGGAGCCGAAACGTCTTCTTTTCTTTTAAATCTTTATTTGGTCGGCGAAGTGCCCCGGGTTTTTGTTTACCTTTTATCCCTATCAAATTCCTGTATGTTAAAATCTATATCCTTATTAATCAGGAATGAGACTCCTTGTTCTCGTCTCTCCGCTAAGCTCCAGTAGGACAGGACGTGCCCGCTTTTTAGCACTGTATATGCTTTTGTCCTCCTAACCTCACTGAGCCCTATCATATTCCATTTACTGCCCGCTAATTCTCCCAATAGCACTGCTAGACCAGCCTCACTAGATAACGTTTTAGCGTTCAAGTTGTCAGGTTCAGATTCCAATGGCACCCTTCTACAACATCTTTCTCAGCGCTGGCTCGTGACGCCTAGTGGCATTATTCCTCCGCCAAAAGAAAAGCGTCAACCCGATGCTTACTAAACCAGAAAGTGGAAGTGTGGAAGCCGTATGAGCTCGGGTTGGCGCCGCTCTTAATGCAGAAAATGCGGTTTGAGGCGAATAATATGCTTTATCTCAGAGTGGTTGCCGACGCCGAGGCGACGCGGCACCGTTGGGAATGACCTAACAGTTCGCTAACGCGGTGTGTCACTTTGTAGGGTCCAAAGTATCTACTAAGCAGCTTCTCAGACTACCCCTGGCGACGGATTCGACTCCCTAGCCAGACTTGGTCTCCTAGCTCGTAATCGACTTGGCTTTGTCGAAGGTTGCAGCTTCATGCGTCTATACTCTGCTGCTTTCTTATGTATATGCGCGCGAGTTGACGAGCATCCTCTGTGTGTTGTGTAAGTTGCTCGGCGTCGGAAGTAAGTGATGCTTCGGTGTCGTACGGGAGCATAGCTTCTAGCGTGGTCTGGACCTCACGACCGTAGACAAGACGAAACGGTGTGAATCGTGTGGTTTCCTGAATGGCATTGTTGTACGTGAATGTTGCGTACGGCAGGACTTGATACCACGTTTTATGTTGGACTTCTACATACATAGAGAGCGTGTGAGCAATGGTTTTGTTTAGCCGTTCCATCAGTCCGTTGGTCTGCAGATGATATTCAGTCGCCTTGCTAAGCTGTGTGCAGCACAGCTCGAATATGTCCTCTATCAGTTGGGCTGTAAAGGCAGTTACTCTGTCTGTGATGACATGTGGGGCACCATGTCGGAGGACTATGTTATCGATAAAAAACTGGGCAGCTTCGTAGGCCGCCGCACGTTGTACAGCTTTCGTCCCGTTGTGGCGTGTTGGATAGTCCGCGGCGACTATAATCCACTTGTTTCCGATGGTTGACAAGGGAAAGGTCCCAGTAGATCCATGCCGATTTGATCAAACGGCGCGCTAGGTGGTGCGGTGGGTCGGAGTAACCCCCCGGGATTCTAAGACCGCGATTTACTGCGTTGACACTCACAGCAGTTTTGCACGTAATGCTTCACCGGGGTAGAAACTGTGGGGCAGTAGTACGTCTGGCATGCTCTTGCCAGAGTACGTGAAAATCCCAAGTGTCCAGACGTGGGCTCATCATGGTAGGCTAGGAGAATGTCAATAAATAGGGTGCCAGGCACGATCAATAGATACTCTTTGTCGCTGGCACTTGAGTTTTTCTTGCAGAGGACACTTTCCGTAGGCAGAAGGTCGAGAGACTGTGAGAAATGTGTCGTGGGATTGTGACATTCTTGCCTTCTAGGTGATCGATGAGAGGGCGTATTTCGGCGTGCTCGCGCTGTCGTATGATCAGGTCAGATGCGGTGAGGGCCCCAAAGAATGCGCCGTCTTCGCCCACGTCCTTATTGCAAGTTGGACGTTTGGCCAGATTTGTAGACGATGGTAACATCGAACTCCTGCTGACGGAGACTCCATCGAGCAAGTCGCCCGGACGAGTCCTGTAAGTTGACTAACCAACACATGGAATGGTGGTCTGTCACCACCTTGAAAGGGCTACCGTGGAGATAAGGCCGAAATTTTATGATGGCCCACACAACCGCTAGACACTCTTTCTCGGAGGTGTAGCTTATTTCAGCGCGTGAAAGGCTGTGACTGGCGTGAGCGATCACTCGTTCAACGCCTTCCTGGTGTTGAACGAGAACAGCGCCAAGACCGATGTTGCTTGCATCGGTATGCACCTCGGTGTCAGCGTCCTCGTCAAAGTGAGCGAGGACGGGTGATTCCTACAGGCGCTGCCGTAACTCGGTGAAAGCTGCGTCCTGCTCATCCGTCCAAACGAATGGTGTGTCTTCTCGCGTGAGGCGTATGAGTGGTTCGGCGATCCGGGAGAAGTTAGCAATGAAGCGACGATAGCACGCACACAGACCGAGAAAGCGGCGTACTGCTTTCTTGTCACGAGGAGTCGGAAAAGTAGCTACAGCAGATGTTTTGTCTGGGTCAGGCTGGATACCGTCGGCGTTCACGATATGCCCTAGAAATTTCAGCTCTTCGTAACCCAAGTGACACTTTTCGGGCTTTAGTGTGAGATTATCGAAGCGGAGTGCCTCAATTGCCGCCTCGAAACGCTTCAGATGTTCTTCGAAGGTGGCCGCAAACACGACGACGTCATCTTAGTATACTAAACAGCTGTGCGACTTCACACCTGTCAGAACGGTGTCCATCATTCTGTGGAATGTTCCCGCTGCAGAATACAGGCTGAATGGAATTACAATAAATGCGTACAGTCCATCCGGCGTAACAAAGACAGTTTTTTCGCGATCTCGTTTGTCAACTTCGATTTGCCAATATCCACTCTTCAGATCTATGGATGAAAAATACCTGGTTCGCCGCAGTCGATCTAACGAATCATCGATCCGCGGAAGCGGATAAACGTCTTTGTTTTTCGTGGCGTTATTCAACTTTTTATAGTCAACGCAGAACCGAAGCGTTCCGTCTTTCTTTTTGACGAGGACCACCGGCGATGACCAAGGGCCATGGGATGGTTGTATAACGCCATGGTGAAGCATTTCTTTCACTTGTCCATTAATCACGGTGCGCTCTTTCCCCGATACGGGATAAGGCTGTTGTCGTATGGGACGAGAATCGGCATACGTGATTATTCGGTGTCTCATGATAGGCGTCAGGCGTACCTTAGAAGAAGATGCGAAGCACTCCTTGAACCGAAGTAGCAACTCGCGCAGCGCTTTTTGCTTTTCCTTTGAAAGGTCTGAATTGATGTCGATATTGCTGAGTGTCTGAGTTGGGTTGTCATTTGTCATAAACGCAAAGCATTCAGGAACGTCTGCAATGGCTCTTCACTTCACTTTATTACCTTAAAGACCCCGTTTAAGGGGTATTACATAAGGGGTGGGCTTACAAATAAAGGTTACAGAGAGTGATCTTCATGACAAGCAAATTTAGTAAAGTTGTCCGCAAAAGTTGACGAACACGTGATGGCTGCAATGTCAAGGGGATGCCATTCCAGTCCACTGCTGTGCGAAGAAAAAATGATGCCGCAAAAGTAGTGGTGCGAGCGCGTGCGCGTGCAATTGAGCAAGGATGGGACGTACGGGGAGATATGCGCGCCGGTGGGATGATATACGGTGCTTGATTGAGGGAAATGTGAAACAATTTGTGCAACAAAGAAAGACTGGCGAAGCGGCGACGCACACAAAGATTAGCAAGATCAGTATTGCGTTTCAGGGATGATATGCTTAAGTCGTAGGAATATGAAGAATGGATGAACCTAGTGGCATGATTTTGTACAGATTCCAGTTCGTTTCTTAAGTATACCTGGTGCGGGCTCCAGATGCGCGCTGCATATTTTAGTTTCGATCTGATGAGTGATTTGTACGCGAGAAGTTTTAGGACTGATGCTGCGTGACGCAAATGACGCTTTAAAAACTGAGGGATCTGTTCGCGGATGATATGATAGTGCTGATGTGTGCGTTCCATGAAAGGTCAGATGATAAGGTGACGCCTTTGTATGATTGAACTTGTTCGACAGTGGAGTGAGAGATTAGGTATGAGAATGACAAGGGATAAAGCTTGCGTTGAAAGGAAGTGAGCTTGCATTTAGTGGGATTAAGCTTCATTGCCGAAGGTCACACCACCGTTGTACAAATTTAAGGTCATGTTGGAGTGCAGTTTGAGGAGAAATCTTTGTAATTGTGTGATAGATGACACAATCGTCTGCAAATAAATGGATGTGGGAGGATACATGTACGGGCAGGTCGTGAGTATATGTGAGGAATAAGAGGGGTGCGAGTACAGATCTTTGGGGGACGCCTGATGTTACTGGGAGAGAGCTGGAACGACTATCTTTGATTGAAACAAACTGGGAGCGTTTGCTGAGAAATGCTGTGATCCATGCGAGAAGGTTAGGGTGCAAATTCAGCTGGGAGAGCTTAAGTATAAGGCGTTTATGTGGTACTGTATCGAATGCTTTTGCGAAGTAGAGAAAGATTGCAGCGGTCTGAAGGTTGTGGTCGAAAATAGAATG
This sequence comes from Dermacentor variabilis, assembly GCF_050947875.1. Classification (NCBI taxonomy): domain Eukaryota; kingdom Metazoa; phylum Arthropoda; class Arachnida; order Ixodida; family Ixodidae; genus Dermacentor; species Dermacentor variabilis. The sequence continues at coordinate 236,284,479 of NC_134571.1, forward strand.
TAGATCATGAAGCTCAATTCATCAGGAATCATTCTCATGCTCATCCTTCGATCACTGTTCAGTAAATTTTTCATTCGTGACAAATTTTCGTTGGTCTTGCTGGTCGAAGGGCGTCCGGAGCGGTCATCATCTCCCACTCTTTCTCTAACTTCTCGGAACAGCTTGTGCAACTCAAAAACACCTGATCCACTCATGGAGGCATCACAGTAGGCCTCCTTAACCATGTCGTGAGTCTCTTTGCCCGTTTTACCAAGCTTTACACAAAATTTAATCGTTTATCACTGATCCAGGAAACGCTCCATGATTCTCCGTGACGAGGCCTTTCGACAGGGGTTCACCGAACAAGCGACCTGCTCTCTTTAACGGTCGAGAACCGAGTGCCGATTTTTCCCAGCATGCCCAATATCCCTCTTCACCGATCCTGCGCTTGCAGACCGCCTCTCGTGGGCTTGTTCGCCCAGGAAAAAACCAGTCCTACTACTTTCAGAACAGACCCGGTAGGAGAATGTTTGGGAGTGAATGTCTACACCTTTATGGAGCTTTGTTTTATTAAGGGAGTTTTGAACAGATATTTTGGAAGTGCATTTTAGCTCTTTATTATAGCTTTTACAGGTAGGTCTGGGAGTTTATTATGCTCCTTTTGAGAATTTTACGAGGTTGAAGGGAGTTAGTGTGTGTGTTTTTAAAAGATTGTGTTTAACGAGGTGCCAAAACAGTGACAAAGCAATAAAATGCCTGGAAATTTATTGCAGTTCCACAATCAAATGTGCCAGCATGACAGTACAATCAGTAACTATTAGCATAATTAAAGTGAAATAATTCAATAAATTGGATAGAATCAAGCAAACCAGTTTGACAGGAAATTCAAGCTTTTGGCAAGCTTCAATGCAGTTTTAAATCCACAAGTGCAGCAAAGACTGAAATTGAGCTGCTCAAAACCTCACGAGCTATTGAGCAGTCCTTGCGTGCATTACAACAGGCCACATATGGCTTTGGATGCAAATCAGCATGCTACAAAAATGATGCAGAGAAGCCCAGATAGCACCAATGACCTAGAACGTAGTGAAAGTACTTTTCAATTCCTATGCTATTTCTAATCGACATCTACACACAACTCGTTCTATCATGTAACAAGCAGCTGCAAAGAAAAAGAAGCCAAGGCAGTACCACCCACTCTGAATATATTTCTTTAGCACTGCGAAGTACCTAAAATTCAAGCTTGCCAGCTAGAGAAGATGACAAGTTCACAGCAAAATGAGCATGATGTGATATCAGTAGTCAAACAGCTGATGTCTCATGCTAAGTAAATTCAACAAGGGGACTGGTCGTCGTCAGGGAAAGAAAATCCAAGCAGACAATTGCAGCGCACACTTACAATGCATACACAGACCTCATCACGCAGGCTCTTGTTCTGATGCCCCATGACCTAAGTTTGCATGAAAGAGGTTCATTAAACAGCGGCACATATGCAGTATCACTCACGCAGTGTACATACACATGTTTCTGTCAAAAAAGTTCATTGAAAAGCTCATAACCAATGGCCACAGTGATACATACCTATGGTATCCCCAGGGGCACGTACTGAATTTACAAATATAAGGAGTTTTTCAAAATTTCTGCCCTCACAATATACCTCACCTTATATAACCGACATAGACACAAACAAGAAAATCACTCAATGACAATGACAATGACAATGATGTTTATTTTGCATCAGTACATGACGCGAGGAGCATGCAGAAAAAGCTGCCACATGGACATCTTGACGAAGCCGCAGGCCCCCGCATTGGCGTTTGCGCGGCGTTAGCGAGCACAAAGGTAGTACATCATTGTTTAGAAATGTCCTTTACACAATATTGAGCATCGCGAACCATGCGAAGCAAATGAAGAAAAAAGAAAGATGTGCTCTAACAGGTCATAGTAAAAATCATCTCTAACCAATAAGGATAAAAACAATGATAGGCACAACGGTATCGCAACTGTTCAAAAAACAAAAAAAAACACAAGGGTGAGAAAGATATAATCATAACACAAGGTGTAACAATAACATTTCTCATACAAACTAAACAAATGAAAAAACCAAGAATATAAGCTATACAATGGGACTAGTTGTTTTCGATAAGGAAAAATTTGCGAACGCCAGGGAAACAATCTAGTGCAGGCAGAAATAACTATACAGAGCTTTAAAAGAGGTATTTTCCAATCCAGTGGTTTCGTTGTGTAATTTATTCAGTAACCTTGGCAAGTTGTTACGAATAGTTTGTTGTCCGTATGTCGTTCTGACGGTTTCTACTTTCCAAAACTCTCTGGACCTTGTCGCATATGCTGTAATGTTGATTTTTAAATCCGCTAGTGTTCTCAGAAAGCTGGCTCCATTTTTTATTTCTTGTTTGTACGCTCTACAGAGTCCATAATCGTACATACTGGTAATTGGCATTACATTGTATTTTATAAAAAATTCACGTGTATGAACATATTTTGGAACATTTTCTACGACTCGTAGGAATTTTTTTTGCAGTACATAAAGTTTTTCCAAATTTCCCTGTGTGGTAGTAGCCCAAACTAAGTGACAGTAGTTTAGATTAGAAAGAAACAGTGTGTTGAAAATCAGCATCATTATTGTTGTTGGCAGTATATGACGGTTACGGTAAACAAGCCCGATTATTTGAGATAATTTTGTCGCCAAGGAATTTACATGCATATCCCAAGATAAGTTTTCTTGAAAGATAACACCTAAAGTTTTAAAGTACGGAACTATATCGATAGGAGTTGAATTTAGCAATATAGGCGTATTAATTAGTACGCTTTTATTTTTGCTTCGAAAAATTATTCCTTTTGTTTTGTTTGTGTTTATTTTGAGACAATTTTTACGTGTCCATTCATGCAATTTTTGAAGAATTATGTTTGCTTCCTCAACTAATTCATCCGCCGACTTTCTTAGAAATCGGCGTCAGCAACCTGCCAAACTCCCCTACTTCTACACACTCGCTATCCCAACTAAACCCCCCTGTTGAGTATTAAAACTTACCTCACCCTATTCTATGCACCCACTCATTTTGTTGGATGTCCATGGAGTGGAGAAAAGTGAACTATATGAATACTGCCAAGGAAAACAGTTGTTACCCTAACGAAGAAAAGTCCCCTTCTCAAAAAAAATTCTCCGCTTGATATACCACTTGTGCGACCGCTGCTGATTACATTCAGCTTAATATTGCATATCACAAAGCAGCAATGCAACTATAATTTTTGTTTTAGAGTGAAACAAAAATTTCTATAGGTTGTGAAAGGAAATACAATATAGGAACCCTTACAGTATCCATAACGGTGAAATTTTTACACAGGCAACGAGGCCAACACTTAGCCACCAGGCCACACATAAGGCGTCATTACAAACATTTTCTCTGCAGAAAGCCCTAACACCCCGATGACAGGTAGTGTTGCATGGCGCCTTGCATGCATTTCAAAAAGTAGGCATTTTGTATTTTTTTCTTCCCCAAGATCAAGGCAGGCAGGCTGATGATGCTGTGCAAGCAGTGGTGACCTTCAACAGGGAAGGAATTCATACAAAAAGCCATAGTACTGTATAGATGGCAGTGCATGATAGGGAGCATTCTGAAAAACCAAACGTAAATAGATTAGGTACTATTGCACTGCAAACTGACACCACATGAATATTTAAACATAGCACCACGAATTATTTGAGAGTGCTGGGCCATTTAATGCTACCTTGCTAAGTGTATCTTGGCCACCTCAGATTTTAGGAAAAATTATAGCACGTTGTAGAGTTGCAGACTCGAGTGTATGACGGATGCCCGTCTGGTCGCCATGGTGCATACTTAAAAGGAAGAGGTCCGGACACCGACCAGAATGGTTTAAAATAGTTATTTGCGTTTCGGCTCCCCCACGGGAGCATTGGTCACAAGGCCGTCGTGGGGGAGCCAAAACACAAATAACTATTTTATACCATTTTGGTCAGGGTCCGGACCTCTTCCTTTTAAGTGCAGACTGCACACACAGAATACTTCGAGAAAATTTCACATCCTGTGAGCATCGTCATGTTGTAGGCTAAGGTTGAAAAATTACGGTACTCACAAAGCTACAAGGAAGTGTTTCTATAAATGACCACAAGGCTTTCCAGAATGTTTCATTATTTCTTTTGTTTCTTTTTTTCACAATAGCCCTAAAGTCCCTCTATGGGGGGTATTAGATAGAGCAAAGGTTACACTGGTGAGGCAAACAGTGCGTAAATGTAAATACAATAGAAACACAAAACTAGGACAAAATTAATTACAGTGCATCAACGCATGAACACCAAAAACCAAAGAATAAGAAGAAATAAAAATAGTAATCAGTACAGCAACTCTAAATGATTTGTACAAACTATGACAACGTCGTGGAGGCTGTGGTTTACGGTGCATTAAAAAAAATCACTAGACAAATCAGAGAGTGAAACATGATATATTAGGTATGCATGGTACTGCGTACAGCGTCTGTAAATTTCGAGGCATTTGTTTCCGTGACAATGTGCGATGGCAGATTATTCCACTCTTTCGCGGTGCGAGGTATAAATGAATGACGAAATGCGAGGAAATGAAACATGATGCATTCAACTTTGCAATAATGATCGCGACGCGGAAAAATGACTGAGGCGCGATTTTTTAATTCTGTTAGGCTGGTTTCTCGTGAACAGTCTGAAAGGATGAAGCGTACAGCACGGTTCTGCAGTGCTTCTAAGTACGTTATTAGGTATGTCTGATGGGGATCCCATATGGCTGACGCGTAGTCTATTTTAGGGCGTATTAGTGTTGTGTATGCCGAGTTCCGTAAGTGTACGGGAGCATGTTTGAAGTTATGTTTAAGGAAACCAAGCGAACGGTTTGCAGCTCGAAGCGAGGATATGGTTAATGTTTTTATCCACGTCAACATAGGGGTTAGATGTACGCCAAGATATTTGTAGCTGGAAACTTGTTTAACAAGGCTGTCGTTTAAGATGTACGATGTTGATGTTCGGGGTGCCTGATTAGTAAAAGACATGAATTTAGTTTTAGCAAGGTTTAGAAGCATTAGCGAAGTTGAACACCATACGTTTATTGCGTTTAGGTCAGATTGAATTGTAGCGTTCCTAACTAGAACGGCAACAGAAATGACATAATCTAAGTGAGACGGGTGTCGTCCGCCATTTTATTCCAACTTCTTCCTTCTCACTTCTCCCCTAGCCCCTTTCTTCGTCTTCTGTCATGCGTCCAGCGCAGACCGCTTCACTCTTCCAGATTTCTTTTAATTACACCTCCTGGGGTAATACTTGAACATGTTTCCAATAGCAGCGCACTCCGTTTGGTCCGAGTCTCTGGCGTACCAGACATTCTTCATTATTCCATGGTGGCATGCAGTCTTAATAACTTGAAATGGTCCTCGAAATTTTGAATTTGAAGGCACAGCTCCTTTCCTTACAAGGACATAGTCGCCAGGCTGTATGTCCGGTATCTCGTTACTGTGACTTTTATCGAAGTTTCGCTTCATGCGGCGCTTGTAGACCTGTTTTTTTTACAATTTTCCTTACTTCGGCGAGTTCGAGGCTCTCTAGGAGACCTAGCTCACGATCTGCAGGAAGTATGGGCGCTGTACCCGAAGTTACAAAATGAGGGCTGCAGCCTAAAGCCGTGGTGTATGATCTGCTGTGATGTTTCACAGCGGCCTCGAGACAGCACTTCGAGCCACCGGCAAAGTCTGGATACATCATCAGATACTGCTTGATGTCTCGTACGGCACGTTCCGCTAGGCCGTTTGCTGCCGGGTGGTATAGAGAAGAATACTTTATCATTATGCCGTGCTCCTGTGCCCACTTTGATAATTTGGCACTCCGGAAAGCCGGCCCGTTGTCGCAGACGAGCGTCTTTGTGTGTTTAAAGCATTCAGCTTTGAGGAGATCTATTACGCTGTTTGCGTCTTCTTTGCCACCTTTAGCCTCAATCGTCCTTGTGCACTCATCTACGGAGAGCAAGAAAGCTGGCGTTCGCTTGACTCCTTCCCCCTTCGTTTTGAGCTCCGCGAAGTCCAAATGAATTACTTTGAACGGGACGCTTGAATATTCAGGGTTTGTCATAACGTCTGTCGATTGCTTGAATTTAACTTTGCTCACCTGGCAGAGGTGGCATGTGCGGATGTAATGGCTGATTTCGTTTTTCATGCCCGGCTATGTGAATCTCATGAACAATTTCTTATAAGTGTGCCAGAAGCCATCATGTCCACCCGATCCAGGGGTGTCGTGGTATAGATGAAGAATCCTTGGAATCATAGTTGGTGGTACGTGATACCTTCCATTGATAAACTGGAGCTCTTCTGTACCTTCCGATAGCTTAATATGATTGATTGTCTCTGGATTATTGCTTGATTCCTGTACAAGTAATCTTGATAGTGCGTCAGCGTCAGTGATCAGTGGGCCAGGACGGTGAGAAATTACGAAATAAAATTGTTGCAGATAGTTCACCCATCTAGCGATGCGGCCTGTTGGCTGGGCCATGCTCAGAAGTTGAGTCAGTGCTTGACGGTCCGTGAAAAGTATGAATTTGGCCCCTTCCAGGTAAGTACGAAAGTACTACACAGCTTTTAAGACGGCGAGAGCTTTCTTTTCTGTGGTAGAGTAATGATTTCGGCGGGTTTCAGGGTATAGCTGTAGTACCCCACAATGTAGTGTTCGGTCTGATCAGCTTGTTTGGATGGCTTCTGGTATAGAACTGCACCGGTAGCGTAATGTGATGCGTCCGTGTTCAGCACGAAAGGCAGAGAAAAATCCGGTGTTAGCAAGGTAGGGTCCGACGATATCAGTTTTACAAGCTCACGATAGACAGCTTCGCACTTCTCGTCCCAATGAAAAGGCACGTCTTTCTGAGTTAAACGTGTGAGGCACATTGTTCTCAGTGCATAGTCTTTGATAAACGCCCGTAAGTGTCCTGCAAGGCCAAGAAAAATGCGCAGGGAGTGCACATCATAAGACTTTACCAGCTTGGAGATTCTCTCTACCGATTTTTGCTTAGTGCTTTTAGTCTGCCCATCAAACACCCTGCCAAGAAATACTACGGTATCTTGAAAGAACACACTTTTCTTGAAGTTGACTTTGAGTTGGGCAAGTCTGAGGGCATGAAGAACTTTTGAAAGATGACTACGGTGTTCTTCCTTTGTCTTTGAGTAGATGATGATGTTTTCAATGTACACATTGCAAAATATGTCCAGGTAAGGTTTCATAATGTCCGTCGTAATCTTCTGAAACCACGCAGGGGAGTTTTTCCAACCAAATGGTAGGCGGTTGTACTCAAACAAGTCAAATGGGGTTATGAACGCGGTGTACTCCTTCATTTCTTCACTTAGTGGAATCTTCCAAAAGCCCTTGCAGAGATCTATTCGGGAAAAACAATGGCAACCACCAGTTTCGTCCATGATGTCGTCGATTCTCGGCATTGGATAAGGTATCAATTCAGTTTGACGATTGAGAGCCCGGTAGTCTGTAAAGAGGCAGAATGTCCCGTCTTCTTTAGGTGAAATAGTTAAAGGAGAAGCAAATGGAGATACAGAAGGCCGGATGATACCTGCGTCTAACATTTCTTGCAACTCCTTTTTCAGGCACACCTTTTTATCTCTGGACATATTATAGGGGGTTCTACGAACCACTGTTTTATCTGCGAGCTCGAAAGGAACGACATCTGATTTCAGTGCTGGAGGGTAGCTTCCCATGCATATAAGCTCTGTGTACTTAGTCTTGATGTCTTCCTGGTGAAAAATTAGCCTTGATAGACTAGGTTCTTCACCAGGATTTTCTATTCTCATCGTGTCTTCGGCCATTTCTTTGTCACCCCAATAGAGGTTCATCTTAAGTTTTTTCATGTCTGGACGGGACAAAAGAAAATCATAGGTGACATAGGGAATTGCCAATACGTCACTGGTAATAGCATTTTCTTGAAATTCAATAGCCAGGGTTATCCATTCGCTATGCATGGTCCCTGACCCATCGTAGGCTTGGACACACAATGTTATACCAGCGTGCAGACGACTGGCATCCACTCTAGTGTTGTTGATAATTGATACCGAAGCTCCACTGTCAACGAGAGCCTTCACTTCAATGCCATCTACCTTAATGTGGGCGTACAATAAGCTTGACGAGACCAACTACACTGTCTCACTGAAGCTCTTTTTGTGGGGCTTGCGATGCACGGTAGACAGATTATGCGGAAGCAGGTTGCCATGAACTGCGGTAATTGGTTCTTCATCATCCTCCCAGTCATGATTTACGCTTCCCAGAGATTTGTTTATGAAGCTGTGTTCACATTCAGTTGACGGCAACGACTCTAGATGCTCACTCAGCTTACGAGAATCAAGTTGCTCCGTTCTACCATCTGGCTGTCTTCTTGATGTAATTCTTGGCACTGAGGTCTGTAGAAAGTTCAGAACGTCATCAAACGTTCTTGGTCCTTCGAGCTGGACATGACTACAGATCTCGATACCAACCCTTGCGTTATCAAAGCTACAACAGCAGAAGACGACAGCTTCGGATCTTCAGAATACAATAGGCGACGCTTCTCAAGACAGTACTCAAGCAGAGAGCCACCTGTATAACTGAACCGTAGTGCCGCATCCCATCTGTCTACTGCGTTGCCTTCGAAAGCCGCTAAAAAGTTGCTTTTACACAGTTCCCAAGATGTTGTTCCGTGATCCATGAGTTGCACGTCATACCATTTTCTGGCTATACCGCCCAAATAGCGGCGCATATTCAAAATCTTTGTGTCGTCGGAGTGCCACGTATTCTTGTCACAGGCGTACTCGAAAAACCACAGCCAGTAGTGTGCACTTTGCGAGTTTCCTTCAAAAACATCTGGTTCAACAATGCTTCGTGCTGACTGCTCTCGACTAAGCGCTTGGACGAAAGTTCTCATTATTTCGATCTGTTGTATAATGTTCCTTTGCAGTTCCATAACACTCAAGTCTAGGCTCACCTTCCCGGTAGGTGTTTCCTCTTTGACGGTGCCACGTTGTATGGGTTCCAGAACGAGTTCGCTCAGTGTCTGCAGTTGTAGATTCACTGTCACCGATTCTGTTTGCACGAAGGCTTGGCGGTTGATTGCAGCTTGTTGCAGCACCACGTTGATCAGCGCGGTAGAACTAACTTCAAGAGGAAGGTCCGTCGCTGGCTCACCGTGCACTTGGTAACGGGTGAACGCAACAGACTCCGATGACGCCTGGTAGACGAAAAACGTCACCCGCATGGCTGGTCTTCGAAAACTGTCGGCTGAGCCAAAATGTAGCGTTCCTAACTAGAACGGCAACAGAAATTACATAATCTAAGTGAGACGGGTGTCGTCCGCCATTTTATTCCAACTTCGTCCTTCTCACTTCTCCCCTAGCCCCTTTCTTCGTCTTCTGTCACGCGTCCAGCGCAAACCGCTTCATGAATAATGTCATGATCACGGTTAGAGTGAATATTACGACATATGACGCTATCATCAGCAAATAGTCTGATGTTGGATTTGATGCCGTCTGGTACATCATTAATATAAATTAGAAAATGTGGGGGCCCAAGCACACTTCCCTGTGGTACCCAGATGTTACGGGGACTAGAGATAAGTTGTGATTGTTAACCGATGTCAATTGCAACATGTTCGAAAGAAAGTCTTTTAGCCATGTGACAACAGTAGAGTCAATGTTCAGCTGTGTAAGTTTGTGAATAAGTCGACGTCTCCCCATCCACTTTCTTGGTTATTTATGCGTCCTAGTAGAACCCTGGGAGCGTTCGCCAGCGCCACCACGCACAGACCATGGTGGCGGACGTGGAACATCCTTATTGCCACAGGCGTCACGAGAACGTGATTTACGTGAAATGTCTCAGTCGGGCAGACCGGTATTCGAAAGAACATTTGGTTATCTCGTCTCGTATGGTCCTCAAGATCGTCCAGTCGAGAATTGAGTGCCTGGCTTTCCATTCGGATAGCTTCGGTGATTAGATGTGGTGCATCACCAAGAACTGCAGAACCGTTGAATGATTCGACGAAAGATTCAACCGCGCATGATCTTACTGTTAGGTTAGCGACGGTCTGTGCTAAGGCCTCCAGCTTTGTGTTTAGGTCGTCGAGAGCTTCTATGAGTTCAACGTGACGGTGGCCAACGTTTGCAGAAAGTTTAGCGATAGCCTCAAGTATTTCCTTGTTAGCAGGACCAGGGTTTAGTTCAACGTCACCGCGACACATTAAGAGCTTCGTAACAAATACACATTCGCACAAGCACTGAAAGAGCACACTTGGGCATGGTAGGAGCAGCAGGCAGACGTTGTTAGTCCGCATACAATAGAGAGAGGGGTTTACTAACCTGCACAAAAAGCAAGATCGGATTTTTGAGCGACTGCATGGCTGCCGCTTCACCGAGCGCAATGAAGGGGCGTAGGATTTCCAGTGCTCCTATATCCTCCTGCGTCGCTGCAGTCGCCAGCAGTGTTGACGACCTGCTGACCATGGAAGGAATGTGCCCGTTAAAACAGAACTGATGATATGAGGCCGCACTATTGAAGATTGTAGATCGGGACCGTCAGCAACGCCGGTGATGGACAGCCGGTTATCGCTGGATCCGTAGGTTGTAGCCACGTGCCAAACCGAGCAATAAACTGCACAAAAAGCAAGATCGGGTTTTTGAGATCGGTTCTTTGACTGCATGGCTGCCGCTCCACCGTGCCCACTCTAATATGGATCAGTGAAGTTAAGAGGACAAAATAAGCATATACAGTGCTAAAAAGCGGGCGCGTCCTGTGCTACCGGGGCTTAGCGGAAAGACGAGAAATGGGAGTCGGATTTCTGATTAATAAGGATATTGCTGGTAACATACAAGAATTTTATAGCATCAACGAGCGGGTGACAGGTCTTATTGTGAAACTTAATAGGAGGTACAAATTGAAGGCCGTACACGTCTACGCCCCTACATCTAGTCTTGATGACCAGGAAGTCGAAAGCTTCTATGAAGACGTGGAATCGGCGATGGGTAAAGTAAAAATGAAATACGCTATACTGATGGGCGACGACAATGCCAGGGTGGGCAAGAAGCAGGCTGGAAAGAAGTCAGTAGGGGAATATGGCATAGGCTCTAGGAATAGCATGGGAGAGTTGTTAGTAGAATTTGGAGCACGGAATAATATGCGGATAATGAATACCTTCTCCCGCAAGCGGAATAGCCGAAACTGGACGTGGAGGAGCCCGAATGGCGATTAAAAAATTTATTTATTTTTATTTATTTATGATACCCTCAGGGTCAACAGACATTACAGAGGGGAGTGGTACAAAACACAGAAAAACAATATTTTAACTACAAGAAGAAGCACAATGTTTCTAATTATGCGATAGTAGTTATGAAGAGGCAAAATACATGTTACGAAAAATACCATATATATACGAAGAACCAGTCCAGTTTTTCTAATTATACAATAATAGCTATACAGAAGCAAACAAAAACAAGATGTTACAGAGCATTGGTTAATGAAGTCACAAATTTTTCATGATCTGAAATTGTTACTACCAATTTGGGAAGGCAATTCCAATCATTTGATGTGCGTGGTATGTAGGAATGTAGGAATGATTCTGTTTTACACAACGGAATGCCAACTTTATGAGCATGATCCAAACGGTGTGAAACGTAATGCGGATGAAGTATTAGAAAATCACGCAGGTAGGGATGATGATAAAGTTTGTGAAAAAGGCTTAAACGAAGCATCGCACGTCGAGAAGCAAGCGTAGGTAGATTAAGGTTAGCTGTCATTACCGTGATGCTCGCGATTCGACTGTAGTTAGATAATATGAAACGGACGGAATTGTTTTGCACCATTTCAAGCGTATGTACCAAAGTGTTATAATGCGGATCCCAAACCGAAACGGCATATTCTAACTTAGGGCGAATGAGTGTTTTATATAGCATTAGTTTGAGAGACGAATGTGATTTTGCAAAGTTACGACGAAGATGTCCGAGCATGCGATTAGCGTTGCAGACAACATGAGAGATGTGAGTATACCATGTTAGATTGCTACTGATGTGAACTCCGAGGTACTTATATGAAGATACGCTGTCGAGTAGTGAATTATTTAAGTGATAAGTGGGTAAACTAGTATTCTTTCTTGACACTCGCATGAATTTGCATTTTTTAAATGTTTAGATCCATAAGCCATATATTACACCACTCAAAGACTGCGTTAATGTCAGCTTGAAGAAGAGCAGCGTCATTTGAACTTGTTATTTCTCGGAAAATTAAGCAATCATCGGCAAACAAATGAACTGATGAGGAAACGCAGGATGGTAAATCGTTAATATAGATGATGAAAAGAAGAGGACCGAGGACTGAGCCCTGCGGTACACCAGAAGGGACTGTGCATTCTTCAGAATTCGCGCCGTTAGCTGAAACAAACTAAGAACGGTTAGCAAGAAAACTTTCAATCCAGATTAAAAGACAGGGATCGAGCTTGAGTAGTCGTAATTTATAGATGAGCAGTTTGTGACACACTTTGTCAAAGGCTTTAGCAAAGTCAAGGAAAATGCGGTCAGCCAAGGACCTATTGTCAAGAATGGTGTTTAGTTTGTGTACAAAAAGTGTTAGTTGGATTTCACACGAGTATGATTTGCGAAATCCATGCTGTGATGGTGCGAAAAATGAATTCGACTCCAAAAAAAGTAGGAAGATGAGAAGCCAAAATATGCTCTAGTATCTTACAAGGTATACTTGTGAGCGAAATCGGTCTGTAGTTTAGAGCGGAATGCTTATTGCTGATTTATGAATTAGAATTACCTTCCCGACTTTCCACTCGGATGGAAGAAAACCATCGTGCAATGATTGCTGGAAAATTTTAGTTAAGATGATTGATGTGTAACAAACTGTGCTTTGAAGGAATTTCACATTAATGTGATCACTACCCGGCGCAGAGGATGGTTTTAGTGACCTAATGATGCTCGCGACACCATCATAGCTGATAATGAGAGGGAATATTACATCATGGTGATATGGTTGTAGGTGTGGTGGAGTGGAATTGCTAGGTAACGAGAAATGTTTTGCGAAAACTTCATTTAGTACTCCGGGACACTGGTTGGCCGGTATAGCGTCACCATTAACGTCACTGAGCGCTATTATATTATTGTCTCTAAAATTAACCGTGCGCCAAAATTGTTTAGGGTTAGTTTCAAGCATACAAGGTAATGTGCTGCTTAGGAAGTTATCTTTGGCTTCTTTTAGGGCCTGCGCGTACTCATCGGCACTCTGTTTGTAGGCTGACCAACGAATATTGGTACGGCTTAGTTTAGCCGATTTAAACAGGCGCTTTTTTTTATTAGACAAGCGTTTTAGCTGATGATTAAACCATGGTTTCTTTAGATTAGAGGTGATCGTGTAAATAGGGATATGCCTATCTGTTAATTCAATCAATTTATTAACAAAGATACTCAAGTTTGACTGAACATTACGGCATTCGAATTCACGCAAGTATTCATCAAGGAACACTGCGAGTTCATTATTAATTGAAAGAAAGTCAGCCTTGTTATAATTTCTTAATGTCTTGATCTTTTTAATCGGTTTAGGTCGCTCGAGGCAAACTTTAAATGAAAGTAGGCAATGATCGCTGATACCTGGCGAACATGTTAGGTCGGAAATAAGATCGGGTCGGGTAGTAAAAACAAGGTCAAGTGTATTGCAAACAGACGTGGTTATTCTTGTCGGTTCCTTAACGATTTGGGTCAGCGAAAAGGTATTGCACAATTCTATGAAATCTTGCGCCATTGAGGAGTTAGGATACACTGTGGGGGGATCATTGTACCACATAATATTTGGCATATTAAAATCACCAAGCAAGAAAATTGGCACTGTGGTGTGACGAGAGCAAACACTATTAATGGCATCGTGTAAATCGCTCACAAATGTTGCAGTGAAATTCGGGGGGCGGTAGAAGACACCCAAAATAATTTTTTGATGTGCTAGTTTAACGACTGCCCATACAATCTCCAAACTGGATGCAATTTTAATGCAATTTGAAGGGAGCTTTTTATTTATGGCCAGCAGTACACCGCCTCCTTGGCGTGTATCGCGGTCACAGCGGTAAACAGAAAAATCGCACGAGTTCATGAATAATTCATGGTCTCCGATTTGTGGATGAAGCCATGTTTCGGTTAACGCGATAATGTCCGGACCGCACGTGTCGATGGCCGATTCCAGTGCAACGCGTTTGTTGATAATGCTTCGGATGTTAGTAAAAAGAACTGAAGTATTCGATAGGTTGCGTTTGTTGACCCTGTCGCGTTTCTATCTCACAGAGCGAGCAGGGGACGTCGACTGCCCAGGCGCATGCTCTGTATTGTCTGCAGCTCTGCGTGTTCGTGACAACTCGTTTGCTTTGACACATTGACTTATCGGGTCGTAGACATACTGTTTCTTATTTATTATTAACTTTTTGTAACGCACTTGGTAGGCGGGTGCGCCAGGTTTATCTTTAGCAAACTGGAATAGTTTGCGCCTCACTTCACGTGTGGCTGCACAAAAGTCTTCGCTAACGCTTACATTTTTCTCTTTCAGTATTGCTCTTGTTGAAAGAACTTTTCCTTTTAATTTGAAATCAGGAAATTTGACGATCATTGGGCGGCATTTGTTTTGCGAATATGATCCTAAGCGATGTGCGCGCTCGATCGCGTTGTCCGGCAGGGCGTCAAGCGCACCTGCTAAGATGGACCTTATCTTGGACTCGGATTGTTCCCACGATTATTGAGAATCTGGAATGCCTCGAAGAACTATGTTGTTGCGCCGGGAGCGGTCCTCTTGCTCGTTCAGGCGGGATTCTAAATGGCCAAGATGGGCGTCAACCGACTTGACTGAGTCCTCTACGTGATCAACAGCGCGCTCTAGGAGCTCAATCGATTTAGTTTTTCTTTCAAGCTCATCAAGCCTCTTCTGGATTGATGCAACTTGAGCTTCGATTTTCTTTTGGCTCGTCCTTATATCTTTAACATCAGTTGCCAACTCGTTCTGGACTTTAACGGAATGAGTTGACCGTGCATGAAGGTCTTTAATTAGGGTGAATATGACTGTCATCTTTTCGGAAGGGTCATCAGGCAATGAATCCATATCGAGCAGGGCTTTAGTTCACCTGTCAGGGCCCGGATTTGCTTCCACATCACCAAAACGAAGTAACAAAAAGAGCATGGAAAAACAATCACAGGCAATGTTAGCAAGCACTTCCGGGCACGGAAACAGGACCAAGCAACGATTATAATTTTTCTTAGCGTACAAAGAATATGGCTTACAGACCTGTAAAAGGCAGAAGCGTGGGAATTGAAGCATACTGCTCCTGGCCGTGCCTCCGATCCCCATGAAGAGACCGCTGCACCGCCGTCCATTTATGTCCGCTCCTGGCTGTGACGTCATCGTGCAAGGAGACCATGCGCAGAAGGATGGGACGATAGTGCTTGCATCTGGCCTTGATTTCGTTTGCGGCTGAAAATCAGGCAGTCGGTAGCAGCAGTTGCGGGACGGGAACGGCCATGCACGTGTGGAACATGGCGATGCTTGCACCGACGACGCTTGCAGAACCAGAAAAGGAGCCAGGTAAGCCTGTAAAAGGCAGAAGCGTGGAAATTGAAGCATACTGCTCCTGGCCGTGCCTCCGTGCCCACTCTGAAATAATGAAAAAAAATGAAATAGACTTTATACTCTGTGCTTACCCTGGCATCACACACTATGGGGACGGGCTCGGCAAGGTGTGCTGCAGTGACCATAGGATTGTAAGAACTCCAATTAGCCTAGACTTGAGGTGGGGACGCACGAAACTGGTACGTAAGAAGCCGATCAATGAGTTTGTGGTAAGAGGTACAATAGAGGAAGGCTGGATCAAACTTCAGAACAAGTATTCGGCTTTAACTCAGGACGAGGACTTTAGTGTTGAAGCAATGAACGACAATCTTATGGGCATCACTAAGAAGTGTGCTATAGAAGTCGATGTTAACTCTGTTAGACAAGGTACCAGTAAGCTATCGCAGGAGACGAGCGGTCTGATCAAGAAACGCCAATGTGCGAAAGTCTCTAACCTTACAGCTAGAATAGAACTGGCGACAACTTTCCAAGTTAATCAAGAAGCGTAAGACAGCTGACATAAGGAAGTATAATATGGATAGTATTGAACATGCTCTCAGGAACGGAGGAAGCCTACAAGCAGTGAAGAAGAAACTAGGAATATGCAGGAATCAGATGTACGCGTTAAGAGACAAAGCCGGCAACATCATTACTAATATGAATTAAATAGTTCGAGTGGCTGAACAATTCTATAGAGATTTTACATTACCAGTGGCACCCACGACGATAATGGAAGAGAGAATAGTCTAGAGGAATTCTCAATCCCACAAGTAAGGCCAGAAGAAGTACAGAAAGTCTTTAGAGCTATGCGAAGGGGGATGGCAGCTGGGGAGGATCAGGTAACAGCAGATTTGTTGAAGGATGGTGGGCAAGTTGTTCTAGAAAAACTGGCCACCCAGTATACCCAATGCCTCATGGCCTTGAGCATAGCGGAATCTTGGAAGAACGCTAATATAATCCTAATCCATAAAAAATGGGACGCCAAAGACTTGAAAAATTATAGACTGATGAGCTTACTGTCCGTTGCCTACAAGGTATTTACTAAGGTAATCGCAAATAGAATCAGCAACACCTTAGAGTTTTGTCAACCAAAGGACCAGGCAGGATTCCGTAAAGGCTACTCAACAATAGACCATATTCACACTATCAATCAGGTGATAGAGAAATGTGCGGAATATAACCAGCGCTTATATATAGCTTTCATTGATTACGAGATAGCGTTTGATTCAGTCGAAACCTCAGCTGTCAAGGAGGCATTACGAAATCAGTGTGTAGACGAGCCGTGTGTAAATATACTGAAATATATGTATAGAGGCTCCACAGCCACTGTAGTACTCTATAAAGAAAGCAAACAAATCGCAATAAAGAAATGTGTTAGACAGGGAGATACGATCTCTCCAATGCTATTAACGGCGTGATTACAGGAGGTATTCAGAAACATGGATTGGGAAAAATTGGGGATAAGTGTTAATGGAGAATACCTTAGTAATTTGCGATTCGCTGATGATATTGCCTTGCTTAGTAACTCAGGGGACCAATTTCATTGCATGCTCACTAACCTGGAGAGGCAAAGCACAAGAGTTTGTATAAAAATTAATCTACAGAGAACTAAAGTAATGTTTAACAGTCTCGGAAGAGAACAGCAGTTTACGATAAGTAGCGAGACACTGGAAGTGGTAAGAGACTTCATCTACTTAGGGCAAGTAGTCACCGCGCATCCTGATCATGAGGCTAAAATAATCAGAAGAATAAGAACAGGCTGGGGTGCGTTTGGCAGGCATTCTCAGATCATGAACAGCAGGTTACCATTATCCCTCAAGAGAAAAGTGTATAACAGCTGTCTTACCAGTACTCACTTACGGGGCAGAAACCTGGAGGCTTAAGAAAAGGGTTCTACTTAAATTGAGGAAGACGCAACGAGCTATGGAAGGAAGAATGATGGGTGTAACGTCAAGGGATAAGAAAAGAGCAGATTGGGAGAGGGAACAAACGCGACTTAATGACATCTTAGTTGAAATCAAGAAAAAGAAATGGGTGTGGGGAAGGGCAGGACATGTAATGAGGAGGGAAGATAAGCGATGGTCATTAAGGGTTACGGACTTAATTCCAAGGGAAGGGAAGCGTAGCAGGGGGCGGTGGAAGATTTGGCGGGCGGATGAGATTAAGAAGTTAGCAGGGACAACATGGCCACAATTAGTACATCACCGGGGTATTTGGAGAAGTATGGGAGAGGCCTTTGCCCTGCAGTGGGCGTAACCAGGCTGCTGCTGCTGATGCTGATGATTAACTATGTTTCCTGTTGCCAGTAACCAACTCTCCGAGCTTTCAGTATGTAAGATTATTTATCCTTAGAAGTATGATACCATGAAAAAACAACGAGAAAGACCTATGAACAGGACTAGTATGAACAACAAGCTGATTTTGCTCCTTGATGTAAACTAGTATTATTAACCGTAATTGTTATCAATGTTTCAATGAGGGTGTGGGTGAACTCAGAACTTCAATGAAGAATAACTACAGTAGCCACATGGCTGCGCATATGAACTGGTGGTGTTTCTCTATCTTCCAGCACATGAGGTTAGTTGCAAAGAGCCCTGACAGTGACAGTGACAGGAAAGCGATTGAGGTTTTCCACATTACCAAAGATCGACATGTGTCAGAAAATAATCACCATCTCCCGTCAAAAACATCTTATTTTTATAGTGCATTTACCCTCGATTCTTCGCACACATTGCGTTAGGTGCCTAATTTGTTTCGCTTCTCATCTTAGTGCCCCATACGAGATTTACCTTTTCAATGCCAATTTTATTGTGAGAAAACGATCGAAATTTCAATAATATTTTGATGAGCTATTATTTGTGAAGAGTTTTTATTACTGCAATATCAGCAGTTTACACTTTTGCGCTGTCTTTTACTAGCTGTTTATCTTGTTTTTAGGTTGCAAACAGGCAAGGACGCGGAAACAGTCTACATGAAGCATATTTTTTAAAGAAAGTCAAGCGTGCTTTTCTTGTGAGTTGTTAGTTTTCCAGCTTCAATCCTTTACTTTAGATGAAGAATTAAGATATGATCTATGTGATTCTTCCACTGGACAGGCAACCTTTGACACTGCAGCCACCTTACATTGCACTGTCATTTTAAAATCCAGGGAAGAAAACTTCTGCATAACTTCTGCTCACTGCGCCCTAAAATATGAGTTTGCTCATAAACTGGCATTACTCACACAAACTGATGAAAACATTGCCGCTTCTATATGGCACTCCGTAGGTTAAATCAAATCCCTGGGCGAGTCAGACTCATCACTAGCCCCAAAAGAGTGAATGTGGTTATAATTGCACTACTCCCTCCAAGAATAAAATTGTGTGATACTTGGTGCCAGCGCTATCAATGTGTTTCTTTTTGCCCATTTCATCGTGCAATTATATGTCTACTAGTACGTCTGACTGAGTAGCTTAAGCAGAAGCTCTGCTAGATTATATGTTATCCACTGTAATTTTAATAACGCAAACAATGCTGGCAATACAATGTCAGCTATACAATGACCTATCTAATAATAATATAATACAATGACCTACCTGTCAAGATACCGCCATGACCACGCACGTCTTATTTCCGAAGCTTTCCACATTCATGTTAGCGGTGAAGAATGTGTAAGCCTTCCCTCTCCCTGAGAAGGAGACTGCCTTCCTATCGCATTAATTGCATTTTTCTCCCCTGTGCATGCTGAATTTCTGTTGATTATGGGCTTTGAAATAGTGGCGGAGTATATATACGCTGACTGAAAGAATAAATATACTTGGTTGTTAGTCAGCGCTGTTGTCTGTGTCCCTCTACGTCACCTGTTGTTTAGCGCTGTTTTACTGCTCGGAAGCGTATAGCGCAATTCTACTGGTTCAGGTGGGTTACTAGAAGAGAAGGAAATAGCTTAGCTGAAAGGATGTGTTGTTTGCTCCAAAACAGCAATACTATAACTGATGAATATCCGCGTAACTTGGCTTTGACCGTTCTGAAAACCAAAACAATGAATAGTGCAGTGCCACGCAGCAATATTTACACTACGTCTTGATTTACTTTTAAGTGCATCTCTTTCGATCACCTTAGGGATGTTAGTAATACACGAAGTGTATCCTTGTTGGCTTTTGATTTTTAGCAGTTAGCAGAATGCACATGGAGAACTGGCAAGGGACCAGCCATAATATACCCACCGTGGCTGCATAGTGGCTATGGTGCTGCACTACTAAGCCCAAGGGCTTGAATCCTAGCCACAGCCGGCACATTTTAATGGATGCTAAATGTAAAAATACCTGTGCACCGTGCATTGGGTACATGTTAAGGAAGCCCAGATTCTCAAAATTAACCTGAAGTCCCTCACTACGGCATGTCTTAAAATCAAATTGTAATTGTTGCACGCAAAACCCCTGAATTTATTTTTATTTTTAAGCCATGATGTGAGTAGCTAGGAATTTGCATTCTTGGTTTTGTGAGGTTGACTTTGGGAGTTCTCAATCAGAGATTCTACAAGATGATGACATAATCTTGAAATGTTGGCTGCCAGTACAGAAATATACTGCCTTTGGTATCATCTATCATGCATTAAAAATAAGTGCGTAGTGAAGCCAAACTTATGGACGGTGAAGCAGAACTTTCCCGAGTTTACTTCTGACAGACCCAGCGCAGCCTCACTTATACAGGCACAAATTTTAATGACAAGCCTTGCTTCTCCTCAGTAGGGAAAGGGTGAAGTGCTTTTGGCTTCCTAGTTTCAAGTTCTGCAACTGCAATGTACAATTATGTTCATTTTCTTTTTTTCGGGCGGTGGGCAAAAACTGTACACATAATTACCTGATCAGTGATCTATCATATAAGTGATGTTTGCCTATCTCAGTAGTCTATCTGAAGACATAAAACCAGGCTGAGGTGTTTTTATCTCTAAAAGAAAAGACAAGCTTTTATACTGCGACCTATCAACTTGATGCCCACAGTAGTAGTTCAACTTCTGTGACATCTAGCTGTTGAGCACGAGTTCAATAAAAATTAATGCAGAAGTACTAGTGTTCCATGCTTTTAATGCACGGTAAAGGGACACTAACAGAAAATAATGAGTTAAGTTAGATTGAAGTTCAGCCTTTTCTAATAACAAATTCATCATTTGTAGCAAGAACAGAGCTTTTCTCAGCAAGAAAACTAGGGAACTGGGAAATCAAAGGGCACCAACTAATAAATTGAACCAAATTCTGTAGCTTTATGTGTCGAAACCACAATATGATTATGAGACATAAAGTACGAGGGAATCTGGAATAATTTTGACCCCCTGGATTTCTTGAATATGCGTTGCATGCACAGTACACATGCGTTTTGCATTCCCCACCTATCAAAATGCAGCTGCCATACCTAGAACGTGATCGACCACCCTCAAGCTTCGCAATACAACATGAAACAGCCCAAATCAGAGCCTATACTTCTCAGCAACCTTCTGCAGTGAGTGCGACACTTGGTGCTCATGAGGCAGTACTTCCAGCTGGTTTTAACTGTGTGCAATGCTGGCTTTTTTCTGTTTTCCAGCCCTTAAACCCCAACTACAATAAAAGTTAGGGCTGTGGAAAAAAATTATTCAGACAGTGTAAATACAGAACAACCTTCAAGCATTATTGATACTAAAACTGAAATGAATGTCACAATTACCAGTAAATGGCAGTTAGACATGGCTCAGATTGCAAGGCTCCTTAGTGTGGCCTACGAGGTACGGGACCAGCTGCAGCTGCCTACAGCGTGATAAAAAACCTGGAGGTGATGTGGACTCTCGTTAGAGCCGCTAACCACCAGGTGCATGCATCGTCTGCTAATACACTATTAAAAGATGCGAAAAAGAAAATTAGACATTTACCAGCCCCACGAATTTGCCAAGATCACTACACTAGTATTTGCTACTCATTTATTACCAATTTAGCCAAAGTAAAATTTTGTTGCATTTGGAATTTAAGCCTTTGCAGTAGAGGTTTTGACATGTGATGATCACAATGGTTCTGTGCTCTGTGACATCACTAAATATTTTACAAGACCGTGGTTCTAAGTGTTTTTACAACCTAACTCTAATATAACACATGAGAATACAGTAGATTACATTCGAACTTTTTTTAATGGGACGGAAAAGTACTAACCCTTATACACGAGACACGCAAGGCAAAAGTATTGTAACCAAGGCTCTCATGTGCTTTTAAATAATTTTTCACCTTGGTCGGTGTCAGTTCTGTTTTTTCCCTTGACTCTTCCTAACCGGACAATACTTCGTCAGACTCCACTTCATCAACTCATTGACAATATTTTGCATGTCTTAGGTAAACATTTGATGTTCACCCTAAAGCATGTTTGCCGAAGTTACCAACCAAGAGCAAAGAAAGGTTAGCTACTATGTGAACCAGCCTACACCCATGTTAAACCCACTATTGCCCAAACGTGCCTTGAATAGGCTCTAAAAGATGTGTATTAACACAATGCGCAATAGCTTTTGTGTTCAGGTTGGCAGGTTCATAGCAGCTGGCCTCCCTCACTCTCATCATCGGAATCTCAGAATGCCTACTGCGAAAACTTCAGGAATTGAAAGCAGCAAAAGGCAACAGTGCGCAGTTTGAAGCAGCCAGATGCACTGCCTCATGAGCACAGCAGCTGCACTCACTGAAGAAGGTTCATGACAAATATAGGGCCCCATTTGGGCTGCAGGTTCCGAAGAAGCCATCTAAGCTTTGTTCCCACGCTTGAGTGTAAAAATACAGTTGCTTTTGTAAAATGCAACAGTGTTAAGGAATTGTGCCATTGGAATGGTTTGCCAAATAACCACTTACTTGTGGTAAGTTCTACATGAGCCAAATTAGACGTTGCACTGATGAAAGGGCAAAAGAACATTTGCAGAATATAAAAACAAAGGAAGACCAATGTAGATGAGCATTGTAACACATGCACTTGTCATCCCCAACTTGAAATATATTCTTGGCAGCAGTAGAACCACGAATGCACAACTGATATCAGAAGCTTTTTTTAATATGAAAGAGTGGGAGTGACTGTAATCATTCATTGTGTTATTTTTTTTCTATTTCTCACAAGTATATGATGTTTGAATGTTTCTTTTTTTACTTTTGGTTTACACCAGCTTGCTACGCCTCAATTTGTTTAACCCTTTTCCCTTCTTACAATCCTTCCTCCCTCCCCCATTTTTATGAGCTTCCAGAGATTACATGAACAGTTCCTGCTTTCTTAGAAAACCTGGCGCACTGGATTGACAGTGCCTGCCACTGCATCTAAATTCTTTTGTGTTTCTGGTTTTATCTCAACTCCTGAAAGAAACCAACACGACTAGCCCCTTTCTTCTCCCCTTCTACAACAACTCAAAGCCTCTCTTTGTCAATCTTCCTTCCATTTGCAGTCTGTCCTTCTTTCCTTATTTGACATCCACTACTCTACACAAAGTACTGGCTTATTCTTTCCCTGCTCAGATAAACACAGATAAACTCGCTGGCAAGGAAAGCAGGCACAGCACCGACAAAGGTTGCCAAATTTTTCTTATAGTTTACGAAATCTTGCTCATATTATGTTGCATAAATTTTTACAAAAATTATTTTTCTGTTCCCATATGCATTGAAGGATGTGATGACACAGGCAACCTTCCGCTATTTGTGTATCTTCACAGCTATGTGTCGTGATCAATTGATGAGCCAACAACTCGACTGACAAGATGTAAGTGTTAACTGACGACTGTATAATAGGTTACATATGCAACACATGCACGGCTACATGTCGGCTTCGCTAGCGTGGTTTGGTGCGCTCTCCCAGAAGCGTCGTTCGGCATCTCACATGATGGTGTACGTAGCGCCATCTCGTTGCGGTGTGGCACACACCTCCTTTTCTTTAATGCAGCCCCAGTCATAAGTCGAGCCGACTTGGAGCTCTTATTTCTTACGTCCCCTTCGAACTCACGTCCACTTCTTGTGATTGCTGCAGGTTGCAATGGCTGTTGATGCTTACTTGTGTATCGAGTGAGACCGCTAGCTGTGCTCCCCACGTATGAACGTGACGTGTGAGCTGGCCAAACTGCTGTCCCTGTCGCAGCTTTGGACAGGATACGGACGGCACTCTGTAGTGGAATGGGGTCTCTTTTAAAAACCCTGTGTTGCCAGTCGTATTACCTGCGCTACTTGACCATGTATACTTCGTTTCTTTTCTTGAATGTGCCGGTGTTCCACAGTGACTTCAGCATTCTTGGTGCTGTATATATTTCGGAAGGCTACCAGAATTTAAACAACTTTCAGTTAACAACCTCAAGAGGATTTGCCCGCGTATTAACCCGCACATTTACGCCACTAGACCGTAACCTCTTTGCTGCATTAAAGCACGGTTTTGTTCCAAAATAAAACACTGGCATAACACAGAAGGAAAGTTACAAACAAGTGCCATAAATACGCAGAATATTAGAACGGCGCACGCTCTCATTATTGCTGACTGATCAGTGTTGAAATTCCCGCAGTCTTCTGAATTTTAATTTTTAAATATGCTGCCCTTACAATTACGATAATGCATTTCGGCGAAATTTGACAGATGGCCGCAGAGGCAGTTCAACATTTCAGTTTCAACCACAGCTAATTACCCCCATGCTTTCCTTGATTACATTGCCTGAACGCTTTATATGGACGTGATTAACCCTATTTTCCTTCTCCTCACTCATCCATGCGAGGGTCTCAAACCTCATAGCCTTGATGCCTTTAGGTAGCATGTGTGGGTTTATTCATCATCATCATCATCAGCCTAGTTACGCCCACTGCAGGGCAAAGGCCTCTCCCATACTTCTCCAACTACCCCGGTCATGTACTAATTGTGGCCATGTTTCCCTGCAAACGTCTTAATGTCATCCGCCCACCTAACTTTCTGCCTCCCCCTGCTACGCATCCCTTCCCTTGGAATCCAGTGCGTAACCCTTAGTGACCATCGGTTATCTTCCCTCCTCATTACATGTCCTGCCCATGCCCATTTCTTTTTCTTGATTTCAACTAAGATGTCGTTTACCCGCGTTTGTTGCCTCACCCAATCTGCTCTTTTCATATCCCTTAACGTCACACCCATCATTCTTCTTTCCATAGCTCGTTGCGTCGTCCTCAATTTCAGCAGAACCCTTTTCCTAAGCCTCCAGGTTTCTGCCCCATATGTGAGTACTGGTAACACACAGCTGTTATACACTTTCCTTTTGAGGGATAGTGGCAACCTGTTGTTCATGATTTGAGAATGCCTGCCAAACGCACCCCAGCCCATTCTTATTCTTCTGGTTATTTCCGTCTCATGATCCGGATCCGTGGTCACTACCTGCCCTAAGTAGATGTATTCCCTTACCACTTCCAGTGCTTCGCTACCTATCGTAAACTGCTGTTCTCTTCCGAGACTGTTAAACAATACTTTAGTTTTCTGCAGATTAATTTTCAGACCCACCCTTCTGCTTTGCCTCTCCAGGTCAGTGAGCATGCATTGCAATTGGTCTGCTGAGTTACTAAGCAAGGCAATATCATCAGCGAATTGCAAGTTGCTAAGGTGTTCTCCATCAACTTTTATCCCCAATTCTTCCCACTCCAGGCCTCTGAATACCTCCTGTAAACATGCTGTGAATAGCATTGGAGATATCGTATCTCCATGTCTGACGCCTTTCTTTATAGGGATTTTGTTGCTTTCTTTGTGGAGGACTACAGTGGCTGTGGAGCCGCTATAGATATCTTCCAGTATCTTTACATATGGGTCATCTACACCCTGATTCCGTAATGCCTCCATGACTGCTGAGGTTTCGACTGAATCAAACGCTTTCTCGTAATCAATGAAAGCTATATATAAGGGTTGGTTATATTCTGAGCATTTCTCTATCACTTGATTGATAGTGTGAATATGGTCTATTGTTGAGTAGCCTTTACGGAATCCTGCCTGGTCCTTTGGCTGACAGAAGTCGAAGATGTTCCTGATTCTATTTGCGATTACCTTAGTAAATACTTTGTAGGCAACGGACAGTAAGCTGATCGGTCTATAATTTTTCAAGTCTTCGGCGTCCCCTTTCTTATGGATTAGAATTATGTTAGCGTTCTTCCAAGATTCCGGTACGCTCGAGGTTATGAGGCATTGCGTATACAGGGTGGCCAGTTTCTCCAGAACAATCTGACCACCATCCTTCAACAAATCTGCTGTTAGCTGATCCTCCCCTGCTGCCTTCCCCCTTTGCATAGCTCCTAAGGCTTTCTTTACTTCTTCTGGCGTTACCTGTGGGATTTCGAATTCCTCTAGGCTATTCTCTCTTCCACTATCGTCGTGGGTGCCACTGGTACTGTATAAATCTCTATAGAACTCCTCAGCCACTCGAACTATCTCATCCATATTAGTAACGATATTGCCGGCTTTGTCTCTAAACGCACACATCTGATTCTTGCCTATTCCTAGTTTCTTCTTCACTGTTTTTAGGCTTCCTCCGTTCCTGAGAGCCTGTTCAATTCTATCCATATTATAGTTCCTGATGTCCGCTGTCTTACGCTTGTTGATTAACTTAGAAAGTTCTGCCAGTTCTATTCTAGCTGTAGGGTTAGAGGCTTTCATACATTGGCGTTTCTTGATCAGATCTTTCGTCTCCTGCGATAGCTTACTGGTTTCCTGTCTAACGGCGTTACCACCGACTTCTATTGCGCACTCCTTAATGATGCCCATGAGATTGTCGTTCATTGCTTCAACACTAAGGTCCTCTTCCTGAGTTAAAGCCGAATACCTGTTCTGTAGCTTGATCTGGAATTCCTCTATTTTCCCTCTCACCGCTAACTCATTGATTGGCTTCTTGTGTACCAGTTTCTTCCGTTCCCTCCTCAAGTCTAGGCTAATTCGAGTTCTTACCATCCTATGGTCACTGCAGCGTACCTTGCCGAGCACGTCTACATCTTGTATGATGCCAGGGTTCGCGCAGAGTATGAAGTCGATTTCATTTCTAGTCTCACCATTCGGGCTCCTCCACGTCCACTTTCGGCTAACCCGCTTGCGGAAAAAGGTGTTCATTATCCGCATATTATTCTGTTCTGCAAACTCTGCTATTAATTCTCCTCTGCTATTCCTAGAGCCTATGCCATATTCCCCCACTGACTTGTCTCCAGCCTGCTTCTTGCCTACCCTGGCATTGAAGTCGCCCATCAGTATAGTGTATTTTGTTTTGACTTTACCCATCGCCGATTCCACGTCTTCATAAAAGCTTTCGACTTCCTGGTCATCATGACTGCATGTAGGGGCATAGACTTGTACCACCTTCAATTTGTACCTCTTATTAAGTTTCACAGCAAGACCTGCCACCCTCTCGTTAATGCTATAGAATTCCTGTATGTTACCAGCTATTTCCTTATTAATCAGGAATCCGACTCCTAGTTCTCGTCTCTCCGCTAAGCCCCGGTAATACAGTACATGCCCGCTTTTTAGCACTGTATATGCTTCTTTTGTCCTCCTAACCTCACTGAGCCCTATTATATCCCATTTACTACCCTCTAATTCCTCCAATAACACTGCTAGACTCGCCTCACTAGATAGCGTTCTAACGTTAAACGTTGCAAGGTTCAGATTCCAATGGTGGCCTGTCCGGAGCCAGGTATTCTTAGCACCCTCTGCAGCGTCACAGATCTGACCGCCGCCGTGGTCAGTTGCTTCGCGGCTGCTGGGGACTGAGGGCCGGGGTTTGATTGTTATATTCATATAGGAGGTTGTGGCCAAGTACTGCACCAGGGTGGCCAATCCTGCTCTGGTGAGAGAGTGCGTTACCGGTTCTGGTCACCGGGATCAGGCCGCACTCCAGGCCTGTTTGTGCAATTTTCTCAACACACGGTTTTTTTTTTGTATTTTCCTGTGGAGAATTGCGCGGCACCGGGATTTGAATCACGGTCCTCTTGCACTGGAGACGGATACTCTACCGTCCCCGCAGGAATTAATTTAAAAATTGAATTATGAGGTTTTGCGTAACAAAACCACTTTCTGATTATGCACGCCGTAGTGGAGGACTCCGAAGATTTCGACCACCTGAGGTTCTTTAACGTGCACCTAATTCTAAGTACACGGGTGTTTTCGCATTTCGCCCCCATCGAAATGCGGCCGCCGTGGCCGGGGTCCGATCCCGCGACCTCGTGCTTAGCAGTCTAACACCATAACCACTGAGCAACCACGGCGGGTCCCGCAGGAGTTGTACGCCTCATTTAACCTACAGTGGTGCCCTATTTGATCAGTCAAGCTGGACCAATCTGAGCTCGGTTACACCGCATGGATGGCACTCGGCTAATGAACCTGGTATTTATGACCTGCACATGTGTGGCCACACATAATTGAGGATATATAATTCTTTCTTTTTTAGGAGGGTTTCCGTACAGTGATAAAATGAAGGAAAATACATTAAAAAGAATGAAAAGAAAAGGGGAAAAAAAAGGAACATAACATGTGATTTGAACTCGTGATCCTTCAATGTTGCCCGGAAAGGTAGCTCAGTCAGTTGGTTCGTCAAGCCAACGGTTACTTTCAAGCGCCATAGCTCCTGCTCCGAGCCTCATACTTATGTGGAAAGTTACTGATGTTGTCCGCGACAGACGATTTTTGCTCTGAAGTCTCTGAAGCAAACTTTAAAGCGCAACCGTGGTAGGGAAACGGAAGGCGATATAAGCATGCGTGTCCATGATACGCACACGACAAACTGCCTTACAATATTTAGGCTTGAGGGGAAGCTTCGTTAACAAACTATAACACGGCAATCAGCACTCGAATATAAATATAACCCTAATAATAATTGTAAATATTCATCTCATCTATAGGATCTAAAGCGCGCGCTGTTGCTTTGTCTGTGCGTGTATTAGTTAAGAGAGCCAGTTTAAGGGCGGAGAAGAGGGAAGGAAAGGAAAGTCTCTGAAGCAAACTTGCAGCGAAGTGGTTTTAAAGCGCAACTGTGGTAGAGAAACGGAAAGGCGATATAAGCATGCGTGGCCATGATACGCACCCGACAAACTGCCTTACAATATTTAGACTTGAGGGGAAGCTTCGTTAACAAACTAGAACACGGCAATCAGCACTCGAATACGACGAGAGAAATTATTGAGACGTGGAAAATTCCCTTGAAATAAATCCGGTTTGCGAGACAAATGCTTGTATGTATTGAATCTCTTAAAAGATGAGGGGGGAAATATGCGCTCACCGAGAGGGCATCGTCAGCACGAGACCACCACCAGGCACCTTACTGAGATGTAGAGAGCTTCGCGGCCGGAACGAAGTCTCCCCTTTTTTAAAACGCGCTTTCCGATCGCTCAAGGTTGAGCGGACATTGTATAGCTCTAGCGTCTAGGAAAAAGCTTAAACAGGTACGAGGGCGGCAGGCATAGCGTGGGAAGCTAGCCGCCGAAATAGCTATCTCAAGTACTGCTGCTGGCGAGGGCGAAATACCTTCGTGTAATTATAATAACCCTAATAGGACTTCTTTCAGAGAAAAAAAAAGAAAAAAAAGAAGGAAACGGCTCAGAAGGTTATACTACGAGAGCTATGACTGATACTTTTCTATATATAACCCGCCGTGGTTGCTCAGTGGCTATGGTGTTGGGCTGCTGAGCACGAGGTCGCGGGATCGAATCCCGGCCACGGCGGCCGCATTTCGATGGGGGCGAAATGCGAAAACACCCGTGTGCTTAGATTTAGGCGCACGTTAAAGAACCCCAGGTGGTCAAAATTTTCGGAGTCCTCCACTACGGCGTGCCTCATAATCAGAAAGTGGTTTTGGCACGTAAAACCCCAAATATTATTATTATTATTTTCTATATATATGTATTCATCTCATCTATGGGATCGCATGCGCGCGCTGTTGCTTTGTCTTTGCGTGTAGTAGTTAAGAGAGCCAGTTTAAGGGCGGAGAAGAAGGAAGGAGAGGAAAGCAATATTGCAGCGCCGTGGTTTTAAAGCGCAGCCGTGGTAGGGAAACGGAAGGCGATATAAGCATGCGTGTCCATGATACGCACACGACAAACTGCCTTACAATATTTAGACTTGAGGGGAAGCTTCGTTAACAAACTATAACACGGCAATCAGCACTCGAATATAATTATAACCCTAATAATAATTGTAAATATTCATCTCATCTATAGGATGTAAAGCACGCGCTGTTGCTTTGTCTGTGCGTGTAGTAGTTAAGAGAGCCAGTTTAAGGGCGGAGAAGAGGGAAGGAAAGGAAAGTCTCTGAAGCAAACTTGCAGCGCCGTGGTTTTAAAGCGCAACCGTGGTAGAGAAACAGAAAGCGATATAAGCATGCGTGTCCATGATACGCACCCGACAAACTGCCTTACAATATTTAGACTTGAGGGGAAGCTTCGTTAGCAAACTATAAAACGGCAATCAGCACTCGAATACGACGAGAGAAATTATTGAGACGTGTGAAAATTCCCTTGAAATAAATCCGGTTTGCGAGACAAATGCTTGTATGTATTGAATCTCTTAAAAGATGAGGGGGGAAATATGCGCTCACGGAGAGGGCATCGTCAGCACGAGACCACCACCAGGCACCTTACTGAGATGTAGAGAGCTTCGCGGCCGGAACGAAGTCTCCCCTCTCCGCCGGCCAAGAGTGGAAAACGCGCTTTCCGATCGCTCAAGGTTGAGCGGACATTGTATAGCTCTAGCGTCTTGGAAAAAGCTTAAACAGGTGCGAGGGCGGCAGGCATAGCGTGGGAAGCTAGCCGCCGGAATAGCTATCTCAAGTACTGCTGCTGGCGAGGGCGAAATACCTTCGTGTAATTATAATAACCCTAATAGGACTTCTTTCAAAGAAAAAAAAAGAAAAAAAAGGAAACAGCTCAGAAGGCTATACTACGAGAGCTATGACTGATACTTTTCTATATATATGTATTCATCTCATCTATGGGATCGCATGCGCACGCTGTTGCTTTGTCTTTGCGTGTAGTAGTTAAGAGAGCCAGTTTAAGGGCGGAGAAGAAGGAAGGAGAGGAAAGCAATATTGCAGCGCCGTGGTTTTAAAGCGCAGCCGTGGGTGGGAAACGGAAGGCGATATAAGCATGCGTGTCCATGATCGCACACGACAAACTGCCTTACAATATTTAGACTTGAGGGGAAGCTTCGTTAACAAACTATAACACGGCAATCAGCACTCGAATTTAATTATAACCCTAATAATAATTGTAAATATTCATCTCATCTATAGGATCTAAAGCGCGCGCTGTTGCTTTGTCTGTGCGTGTAGTAGTTAAGAGAGCCAGTTTAAGGGCGGAGAAGAGGGAAGGAAAGGAAAGTCTCTGAAGCAAACTTGCAGCGCCGTGGTTTTAAAGCGCAACCGTGGTAGAGAAACGGAAGGCGATATAAGCATGCGTGTCAGTGATACGCACACGACAAACTGCCTTACAATATTTAGGCTTGAGGGGAAGCTTCGTTAACAAACTATAACACGGCAATCAGCACTCGAATATAAATATAACCCTAATAATAATTGTAAATATTCATCTCATCTATAGGATCTAAAGCGCGCGCTGTTGCTTTGTCTGTGCGTGTAGTAGTTAAGAGAGCCAGTTTAAGAGCGGAGAAGAGGGAAGGAAAGGAAAGTCTCTGAAGCAAACTTGCAGCGCCGTGGTTTTAAAGCGCAACCGTGGTAGAGAAACGGAAAGGCGATATAAGCATGCGTGGCCATGATACGCACCCGACAAACTGCCTTACAATATTTAGACTTGAGGGGAAGCTTCGTTAACAAACTATAACACGGCAATCAGCACTCGAATACGACGAGAGAAATTATTGAGACGTGGAAAATTCCCTTGAAATAAATCCGGTTTGCGAGACAAATGCTTGTATGTATTGAATCTCTTAAAAGATGAGGGGGGAAATATGCGCTCACCGAGAGGGCATCGTCAGCACGAGACCACCACCAGGCACCTTACTGAGATGTAGAGAGCTTCGCGGCCGGAACGAAGTCTCCCCTTTTTTAAAACGCGCTTTCCGATCGCTCAAGGTTGAGCGGACATTGTATAGCTCTAGCGTCTAGGAAAAAGCTTAAACAGGTGCGAGGGCGGCAGGCATAGCCTGGGAAGCTAGCCGCCGGAATAGCTATCTCAAGTACTGCTGCTGGCGAGGGCGAAATAACTTCGTGTAATTATAATAACCCTAATAGGACTTGTTTCAAAGAAAAAAAAAGAAAAAAAAGGGAAACATGCAAATTAACCATTCTGCAAAAAAGGATATTCCACATCTGCCACCATGGCTCTAAGTGGCGCTGGCTAAACCTCCCAGGGCCACATATCCCACACGTAAATACCCAAGTTAGCGCAATTGGTAGCGCATCGCGTTTGTACTGCAATGGTTGTGGGTTCAGTCACCACCAAAGACATGTTCTTTTCATCTGCTTTCATTACATTTTTTCAATATCTTCTACATTTGAATTTCAACGACAGCTAATTACACCAATGCTTTTCTTGGCTTAATTGCCTGCGAGCGTTCAGCAAAACTCAGGTAACAAGAAAATGAAAAAAAAGCAAGTTGAGGACAGGGTCATCGGTGTTCAAAGAAGCACCTTCCTTTTTGTGTCTTTAACCAACATGTGCACCCAATGGATAACTTCTCCGCCTGCTCATGAAATGACAATGCAAGAGATGCAGCTGGAACACACAGTAAATATACGTACAGCATACTAATGCATCTTCTCCGAAGGTAGTGAAGAGCACAAGTGCCTGTAGAGTTGAGTGCCACGGTTCCTCTTGCCAATCCATGGAAAGACGATGAGCAAAACGTGAACAAGGTGAATACAGGAGCCAACGTTTCGACAAGTAGACTTGTCTTCTTCAAGGCGACGTAGGCTTTTCTCGCCACAGTATATATAGGTGGGGTTCTTCTCAAGGGGAGAGGGTGTGAGGCGGGAGGATGCGGAAACGAGGAATCTTGTCGAAACGTTGGCTCCTGCATTCACCTTGTTCACGTTTTGCTCATCGTCTTGAATTTCCATCTCCCGTATTCCCCGTCTTTTCTCTCAACCCATGGAAAGGAGCACAAGTGCTGCTGAAGAGCTTGTTGCTTGAACCAGTGTTCAGGTAGTTATTCATAATCCTGCATGTAGTTTTCTATGTATTGTGAACATCAATGCAGCTTCAGTCCTGCAGCAAATAAAGCAATCAGTTCTAACCAAAAAGTCGAGATGTAGGCACTTTGGCAGACGGATGTTAGCATGAAGTTACTGGGATGCCAGTGATAATTTCGTTAAACATTATATGGGCCACTCATATAGGTATGGAAGCAGTCAAAGAAGTTTGGAGCAGCTCTGGAAGCAGAAGATTTGACACATTGGAACATGAATTGTCCGTTTTGGAACAGCTTAGTAAAGGTCAATGAGTGAAATATAGGCATATGAAGAAAAGCTGTTCCTTATTTTACTTTACAGAGCACCATTTGACTGTGGCAGAACAGTTCTGCGGAAGCCTGCAAAGCAAGTAAAATTTATGGCAGGAAAAATTTTCACCCACCCGAATTTAGCAAGAAGCTACGAAGGAAACCTGTACAGGTTTCTTGGAAACAACCAATAAATTACATAAGGGATGTGACAAGTAAGTGTGGCCAAGAAAAAAAAAATAAATGCTTTCCGTGAACATCGCTCACTCTATGTTGATAGGCTTATGTTAGTGCCACTGAAGTTCATTTTTTGCATTGAGAACACGCAGTTATTATATAGTTTATGATTTATTTTTTCTTTTAATAATAATGTCAGCCCATGAAGGGCCATTACAGGAGTGCAAGATACAAACACATACAATAAAATTTCAGTATGACAACAAAAAGCAAGTAAATGAAAAACTGCAGACGTCTAAGCAGAGATGCGAATCAGTTTAGATTCTATGCACCTTACAAATCCCCCCCCCCCAAAAAAAAGAAGTATAACAACCAAAAATGAACAGATACACGTTTTGCAAAGTTACGATATACATATTAGTTAGCGGCAAAACGAATAACGTGTACACATTGTAAAACCTCTTCAACGCATGAGGCTGACATGAGAGTCGGAAGCGCATTGAAATCTGCAATACCTCTCGGGATAAAGCTGTACTTATAACAGTCATTTCTGACTTGAGGGGGTGTGATGTACTGGCTATGACGATGTCTGGATATCTCATTTGTGGAGATTTTGTAGTACTTATGTTTGTCGACAAGCAAGTGACCAATAATGATGAGGTGAATATGTTTCAGTCGATCATACCTGGTGCGCAAATCTAGCGGAGGTAAGTCGGCAAGCTTACAAAGTTCAGTGGGGCTTTGACAGTAGCGATGCTTGTGTAATATGAGCCTTGATGCTAACCTCCGGATTCTATAATTTTTTTTGTTGGTTGAATTTAGTGTAGGGATCCCATACAGTTTCAGCATACTCCATGATAGGATGTATTAAGGATTTATAGGCTAAAATTTTTACCTCAGGTGCCGACGCAGTTATATTGCGCCCTAGGCTCCAGAGCGCTTTGCTAGCCTTATTACATATAGCATCAATGTGCTGATCCCATCTGAGGTGAGAAGTGAACAATATTCCTAGATACTTATGTTTATCGACTCTGCTAATAGTTTTACTACTTATATTGTAAAGATAATGCAAAACTTTTTTCCGTTCTCGTTACGGACATAACAACAGATTTAGCTGCGTTCAGTTCTATTTGCCAGTAGTGCCACCATTTTTTAAAACTTTTTCAGATTAGACTGTCAATTGGCCTGATCATTACTATATTGAATTTTATTATACATCACACAATCATCAGCAAAAAGTCTGACAGGAACACTAATATTACTGGGCAAGTGATTTATAAAGATTAGGAATAAAACAGGACCTAACACACTTCCTTGCGGAACGCCCGACACAACACGCGAATGGCGTCATGTGCACCACGCGAAATCAACGTATTGTTCTCTAGAAGAAAGGTCAGATGAAAACCACTCGATGATGGTGCGGCTTTGAAATACGGAATTAATCTTTGTAATTAACTTCGGATGGGACACTTCGTTGAATGCTTTCGCAAAGTCGAGGAAGATTATGTCGATTTGACCACGGGAGTTTAACGTTTCAGAGAGGTCATGTAGAATTTCAACGAGTTGGAAGGTTGCTGAGAACTCTTTTCGGAAACCATGCTCTCCAGGAAAAAGCAAGTTGTATTTTTTCAAGTGACAAACTAATTGTTTAAAAATAATTTGCTCGAGGAGCTTAGAACACGCGCGTGTAATAGAAATTGGTGTATAATTTGGCACTTCTGCAGTACTGGCACTTTTGTGTGTAGGTATGATTTTTGCGCGTTTCCATGCTACCGGGAAGCAACCACAATAAACAGAGGACTGAAAATTTCTAGTTAGGTATTTTGTGTTCCATTCTGCATATCTACGCAAAAACTCATTTGGAATGCCGTCAGAACCAGCACTTATCTTAAATTATTCAGCAAGCGATTTAAAACACCTTGTTGATTGATTTCAATGACTGCAATAGGTGGCCTAGCAGCTGTGTTGGCTACATAAGGTGTATGGCCATTATGTTTCGTAAAAACGGATGTAAAGTAAGCATTAAAATTATCAGCTTGAATTGCAGCAGTACTATAGGATTCTGAAGATAACGCTTTTGTGGATGGGTTGACGGAACGCCAGAACTGCGGTGCCTCTTTAAGGAACATCGTGAGTGAGTGTCACATTATAAAACTTGTCTTTACATTCTTTTATAAGGCATTTCAGGTCTTGGCTCATGTGTTGAATTGAGATCTCCTTATCTGGGGTTGGATACATCGAGTAGTCCCCATGTTTCCGCCTTAATCTTCTCTTTACATGTATAACTTCCCGTGTAATCCAAGGATATTTCCTTTTCATTCTTTTATTGCACTTTGTAATTTTTAATACAATCCATGACCGTTGCAGAATAGTAGTCCCATAAATCATCTGTACTAGTATTCGCCTCAAAGAGATGAAGAAAATGGTCGACTGAATGCTCTAAAAAGTCTAACACACCAACATCATTAGCAGAGGAAAATTTCTAAAATGTTTTATAAGGGGCACATGGATATGTTTCAGGTCCTAAGCTTAGAAATACTTGCACCATTTGATGGTATGAAAAACCATCCTCCTTTTTACATATTTCTAGGTATGGTATCAAAGAATCTGACAGAAAAATTGAATCAGGTATTGATGACTTAGTCTCACAGATTCTTGTATAATCCGTCACTGCCTGGGTTACGCCTAAAGAGAAAGCTAGCTCCAAAAGGTGGTCACAACTCGAAACCTCAGTTTATCTCGGTGAAAGTGTCGGCCAATCAATGCCGGCCAAGTAAAAATCACCTAAAAGTATAATATTATTGCCTTGGTGCATGTTAGAGTCCATAAATTTTTCTAAATACAAAATAACATCGACAAGTGAGTTAGGAGCCCTGTAAATACAACCAATAAGGACTTGTCCTTGACCCAACTTAGTTTTGATCCCGACCCTTTCCATCGCTCTCTTGGATCACGAGAATAGCATACGGTACACTGTTATTCATCAAGAATGCTACGCCTCCACCTCGACCTTTCCCATCTCTTCTGACGATTGAATACCCAGGGGATGTGACCTTTGCATCACTAACATCCTTACGCAGCCACGTCTCTGTTATACCCCTAACATCCGGTTCATGCTCTAACACAATGCTCTCTAGAGATTCCAACTTATTTAGGGTACTTCTGGCATTCACAGTAATGTTAAACTTTGCCTCTTTTCTTCGCAGTTGTCAGGTGTTTCTTGCGCGAAGTGGTTGCACAAGTTTGGCCCTTTTATTTTTATCTTCATCCCAACTGAACATTACAGTATTAACTTGCAATTTCTCGAAGATCAATGCCACTTTTGCTCCACCTTTCCTATCTTCAGAAAATTAATTCCACAGCTTCTTTCGCAATTCAACAATCCTTTTAGAATAATCTGTACTTGTAATTGCAACGAATATTTATTGCCTTTCTTATTCAATACGGTGCTATTGCAAAGGTTGTGGAATACGCTTAGAAATGACCTATAACAGCGTATACAACGACCTAGGTCATGTGTGGTCTTTTTTTTCCGACAAAAAAAGAATAAAAACATGCAACATTTTCTTTAAGAATTCACGCGATAATGCGCCTTCGCATGAGTAATATAAGTGGTCTCAGACGGAAACATTGTCATCAGTACACTACCTATATTACGAATGTGCAAATTTGGGGCATGGTCTTGTAAAGGTTCGTAAAGCGAACTGTTACCAAGATAGCTCTACTTCGCATTTGTTAGGGACTGTGCACGTACTTTCTCGTTAAAGAAAGTCTTCACGAATCCTAGACTGTTTTAAATGCTGTTATCGGTCACTTGTAACCGTCATACAAAACTTTTTCACTGACATCCCATCGATTAGGTAAATTTAAAAACTTATCTAATGAAACCTATTCGTGCACAATGAATTGGATATATTCGCAGTGGCTACCATGAACAACATTCATCTAGGTACAGTGAACGCCATTTGAGTAGTGCCCTCTAGTAATTATTAATTCTTGGCAACCTACCGTTGAGATAGCAGAATATCGCAGAGTAAATGTGAAGTGACGCACTACTCGTTGCATGTTTGCCAGTATTTTACATGTTTTTTGACACACTGGTTGGAAAAAAGACATGGACGGGCATGTTGATTGCACTTGAGCTGTGGTATGCAAGTATCCCTTGTCGTGCGATGGCATCTACATTAGACGGACGGGAAGTGGTATCAATGATTGCTTGGCGAGCATAGTTACAACCTTCATAAAAGATACTGAAGTGGGTCCCTTGCCATGCATTGCAAGACTTGTTGATGCAGTCACATTCAACTGATACACGAGATTATTGAGGTTCATGCCACTACCAAATGCATTAGGGTGTGCGTGAGTACTTCCTCCTTATCTTTATCAGGTAAGGAACTTTACTTTCTATGTTGGTCGGCACGTTTTCGATGACCTGCAGCCGTGTGCTTCTTGTAAGGTTGTCTCAATTATTTTTGTCATGTGCGCTATGAGCGGTCCATATATTGTGCACTAGGGTCATGGAATAAAACAAGTTGGAAGTTGTAGCTCATCCTGTAACCTGTCCTTTTTCTTTCATACTCAAACTGAGCTATGCTCAAGCAAGACAAGAATCCATTCAACCCGCAAGGGCGTCTGCGTCAGCAGTCGTTTGGTGTGTTGCAACACCGCGTGCCCAAGAACACAAGGGTTGGACCCTCTCGCGTGTAACCATGCGCGGCTTAGCCATGTCCGGGCAAAGGGGGATCCTCGGGGTTGAGCCGATGCTGGGTGTTCGGATCTTTAAGGCCCCCCGGCGGAGGCAACACACCTCTTTGGCCTCTGCTTCACGTAGACGGACTGACTGACCCACCCGGGGGAAATCGGTAGTTGCCTTTTCCTGTCTCTCTATCCCTCCAGCTTACGTCTTTCTCTTACCTTTCATCTTTCCTGTCTTCTCCTAGCTTCCTCTTACTTCCAATATAGTCGCAGCCTAGTACAAGACGGGAAAGCCGGCGTAGAGGACGTATGGAAGCACTTTATCAGAGCAGTCAACGCGACGTCGTTGTCGTCTCTGCTTTTTCCACTCGCGCGCTACTTCAGCGTCGTTCTCATCGCCTGGCACATACCCGCAGTGACCATATAGGATGTGGCATTTGCCCTCCCCTTTGAAAAAAAGGGCATCGTCCCGATGCACCAACGTCCGAAGGCTGTGCACAGACGGTGCAAAGGTGAGGTCATGAGGAAATGTATGGCTTCATACGAAGCACATGCACAACCTCGGGCAGATGCCACCGGCGTTTGGAGCAGTTATGGCTGTCGGGGACAACTTCATAATTAACATCGCTGATGCGGCGCAGAACTGTGTACGGGCCGAAGTATCTTCGCAGGAGCTTTTCAGACAGCCCCCGCCGACGAATCGGAGTCCAGACCCACACCTGGTCACCGACGTTGTACGTGACGGGTCTGTGTCAAAGATTGTAGTGTCGGACATCGTATTCCTGTTGTACTTTGATTCGCAAACGCGCAAGCTGCCTGGCTTCCTCTGCGCGTTGCGTAAACTCCTCCGCACCAGTCTCGTCGTCACCGCACTCGTGCGGCAGCATTGCGTCCAACATGGTTGTCACTTCGCGTCCGTAAACGAGGTTGAAAGGCGTCACGCGTGTTGTCTCTTGGCGAGCCGTGTTATATGCAAATGTGACATATCGTAAAATCTCGTCCCAGTTCTTGTGGTCGACGTCGATGTACATACTCATCATGTCTGCCAGAGTCTTATTCAGACGTTCTGTCAGCCCATTGGTTTGGGGATGGTAAGCCGTGGTCTTTCGGTGAGTGGTACCACTTAGTCGCAACACGGTATCCAGAAGCGCAGCCGTGAACGCAGATCCTCTGTCTGTTATGACCACTGCGGGAGCGCCATGCCTTAGGACGACGGCTTCGACAAAAAATCACGCTGCTTCGGCTGCTGTTCCACGTTGGATAGCATTTGTTTCGGCGTATCGCGTAAGATAATCCGTGACGACGATTATCCATCTATTTCCGGCAATAGACAGTGGAAACGGACTTAAAAGGTCCATGCCAATTTGTTCGAACGGCGCTTGCGGTATCTGAACAGGATGCAGCAGTCCAGCTGGCTTGCCGGGTAGGGCTTTGCGGCGCTGGCAATCCAGGCATGTCTGTGTGTAACGTTTCACGATCGACGCAAGTCTTGGCCAATAGTACTTGAGCCTAATTCTTGCTAATGTCCGAGTGTAGCCCAAGTGACCAGCGGTCGGCTCGTTGTGACAGGCGTGTAGGACTTCGTCGCGAAGAGACGCGGGAATGACGAGTAGGTAGCTGCTGCCACTAGGTGAAAAGTTCTTTTTATACAGAACGTCGTGGCGCAAGCAGAATGAAGGCAGCCCTCTGGCGAATAACCTCGGCACGCTGCCTGTTCTTCCCTCTAAGTAATCAAAAAGAGGAACCAGTTCTGCGTCCTCGCGTTGGTGGCGTGAAACGGCGACAGTATCTAGCACGCCTAGAAAAGCCGTGTCATCATCGTCGTGCACTGCAGCCTGAACAGGAGACCGAGAAAGGCAGTCAGCATCGGTGTGTCGTTTCCCTGATTTGTAGACAACCGTGAAGTCGAACTCTTGGAGACGAAGACTCCAGCGCGCTAGCCGACCAGCTGGATCTTTTAAATTAGTCAGCCAGCAAAGTGCATGATGATCACTGACAACGGTGAAACACCGACCATACAAATATGGCCGAAATTTCAGGACGGCCCACACCAGTGCGAGACATTCTTTTTCTGTCGTGGAGTAGTTTGCCTCCGT
This sequence comes from Dermacentor variabilis, assembly GCF_050947875.1. Lineage (NCBI taxonomy): Eukaryota > Metazoa > Arthropoda > Arachnida > Ixodida > Ixodidae > Dermacentor > Dermacentor variabilis. The sequence goes on from NC_134571.1 coordinate 236,324,454, forward strand.
TCTTGATAGCGTCCTGCTGGCGTAAGCAATCACTCTTTCGGCGCCGTCCTGCCGCTGTACAAGCACTGCGCCGAGGCCGACATTACTAGCGTCGGTATGAAGAATCGTAGGAGCGTCGTCATCAAAGTGTGCGAGCACGGGAGGCGTCTGCAGGCGTTGCCGTAGGTCGTGAAATGCCCGTTGCTGGTCTTCACCCCATACGAAGGGGACATCTTCTCTGGTTAGATGCGTTAATGGCCATGCGATGCGCGAAAAGTCCGCAATAAAGCGTCGGTAGTAGGCGCAAAGTCCCAGAAAACGTCGCACGGCCTTTTTATCTGATGGCGTTGGGAAATTAGCAACGGCAGAGGTTTTATCAGGGTCAGGTCGGACACCTTCACGACTGACAACGTGACCGAGAAATTGAAGTTCTTCAAAACCAAAATGGCACTTTTCAGGTTTCAAAGTTAGACTAGCTGAGCGTATTGCTTCAAAGACCGTCTTTAGTCTCCGTAAGTGTTCTTCGAACGTGGCGGAGAAAACAATCACGTCGTCGAGGTACACCAAACAGGTTTGCCATTTGAGGCCTGAGAGTACCGTGTCCATTAGTCGCTGAAACCTTGCTGCCGCAGAACACAAACCGAAGGGGAGCACCTGAAATTCATAAAGTCCGTCGGGCGTCACAAATGCGGTCTTCTCACGGTCTCTCTCATCAACTTCTATTTGCCAGTAGCCGCTTTTGAAGTCCATCGACGAAAAGTAACGTGCGTTTCGTAGCCTGTCGCGTGAATCGTCGATACGCGGCAGTGGATAAACGTCTTTCTTTGTGATCTGGTTGAGTTTTCGGTAGTCGGCGCAGAAGCGCAGGCTACCGTCCTTCTTTTTCACCAACACGACAGGCGATGCCCAAGGACTCTTAGATGGCCGAATAACCCCGTCCTCAAGCATCGTCTTCACTTGCGTTTGTATCGCCTCGCGCTCTTTCGGTGCCACACGATAAGGATTCTGCCGAATTGGTCTGGCGTCGGCTTCGGTGACAATACGGTGCTTAGTGAGTGGCGTCTGGCTGACTCATGACGTAGATGAAAAGCATTTCTTAAACTCATCGATGAGCTCAAGAAGGCTGTTACTTGGTGGGACTGATATCAACCACAGGGGCAGGCATGGCCACGGTGGCCGTCACGTGCTCCACTGAGAGGCAGTCTTGTATTGAGGTAAATTCGTCGAAGTACGCAACAGCCGTGCCTCTAACAATGTGTCCACGTTCCCTGGTAAAATTCGTCAGCAGGAGTTCAGCACGTCCGTCGTGTACGTTAATTACGGCCCTGACGATGGAAACGCCTTGACTCAGTACCAGTGCGTCGATGTGTTCAGCGACACCAGTCCCGGTGTTCAAGTTGTCGCAGATAACAGGTACGAGGGCGCAGCTTCGCGGCGGAAGCGTGACGTCGTCGTCGGCGATACGTAAGCGGGGTCGCTGGCGCTCCGCGGAGTCGACGTCGTCGGAGCTCGTAGAAAATGTGACGACGAGGTCACGGACATTAATCACTGCACCGTACTCTCTCAAGAAATCCATGCCCAATATAAGTTCCTTGCAGCACTCAAAGAGAATGACGAGGGTGGCGACGAAGGTTTCACCGGCGATTACTATCCTGGCTGTGCATTTTCCGATCGGCGTCATCAACTGGCCGCCGGCAGTTCTGATCTTGGGCCCGGTCCACGGCGTCTTCACTTTTCTCAACCTGTCGGCCAGCTTTTCACTTATTATCGAAAAATGCGAACCAGTATCGACGAGAGCGGCCACTTGGTGGCCGTCAATGAAAACGACAAGATCGGCGCTGGCGGCATCGGTTACAGGGGGTGCGGTTGGAGACGTCGGAGTTTTAGAGTCGTCGGTCGTCGGTGATGGGGGCTCTTGGAAAGCTAGACGGTTTGCAACCTCACCCCCGGAGGTCGCTGCTTCTAGTTTCCTCGGCGGGGGCAAGGGGACCTGCCCCTAGAGGCGTCAGAAAAATCGCGACGGGTCGGTGGGGTATAACGAGCCGGAGAAAGGGAACGTGATCGAGGCGTCGCTGAACCTTCTGGCCGAAAGTTTGTAGAATTGTCGTCGCAGGTACGTGCAGCATCAAACACAGGGTAATTGCAGTTGGGAAACCTTGGATACCCGGCTGCGCGGTAGCGGCACGCGCGATAAACATGTCCAGCTTCGCCGCAATGAAAGCACAGCGGCCGGCAGTCAGCGGTGCGCCACAAATCGGTCTTTCGAAGCGGGTAGCCCACAGGGGATTGGCCGTAAGACCGAGGCGCAGCGATCGGCTGGCGGCGATACGGCATAGCTGGCGGCGGCTGTGACTGGCGAAAATATGGCGTCGGGGGTGGCGGTGCTGGCTGCGTCGTAGTGGTCGACGGTGTCAGCAGCATCGAAGTCACGGGAGGTGGACGACAGACAGCTTCCGCGTAGGTTAGCCGTCGCGGCACCGCCTGCTGGTCGGAGGACGAAAAGGCCTGTCGAACTTCCTCCCGAACGATATCAGCGACAGAAGCCACCGCTGGTGCCATAGGAGAAATCCCGAGCTGCCGGATCTCCTCTCGCACAATCTCCCGGATGACTTCACGCAGAGACGTGCCGTAGCTCTCAGGTAGAACTGAAGCATTCACCGGTGAGTTCGCGCAATCATATTGGCGGTACCGTTGCTTTAGTGCCCGTTGTATAGCGGTAGCCTCCTTGGTGAATTCGACCACTGTCGTCGGTGGATTCCTCACGAGTCCGGCAAACAGTTCCTCCTTCACTCCGCGCAAGAGATAGCGTAACTTCTTTTCTTCGGCCATGTCAGAGTCTGCTCTGCGGAAAAGGCGGGTCATATCTTCTGCATACATGGCTACGCTCTCGTTTGGTTTTTGAATACGGGATTCGAGTAGGCGCTGCGCAGTGTCTCTTCTGTCGGTACTAGTGAACGTGTCTCGCAGCTGGGTGCGCAAGGCATCCCATGTGGTCAAACTTCGCTCCCGGTTCACAAACCACGTCCGCGCGCTGTCCTGAAGCGCGAAGAAGACATTAGACAGCTTTTGCTGGGAGCCCCAGTCATTATAACTGGCGACACGCTCAAATTGGTCAAGCCAATCTTGGACATCTTCAAAAGCGTCGCCATGGAAGCTTTTTGGTATCTTAGGATTCTGCAGCGTCACCTGCGATGGAGTTGCAGTAGCCATGGCGGAAGTAGGTAGACGCGTTCCAGCGGGGTCCTGCAAAGGGTTGAACTCGGGCGTCAGGCCTAGCAGGCGGCGACTGTACCGGTGAACAGGAGTTTCGACGAACGAAGGTGATTCCGTTTTCGAGGTATGGCTCCGTGAAGGGGTGCCGAGCATGAGGCAATCCTACCCAGCACTTCCACCAAGACGGGAAAGCCGGCGTAGAGGACGTATGGAAGCACTTTATCAGAGCAGTCAACGCGACGTCGTTGTCGTCTCGGTTTTTTCCACTCGCGCGCTACTTCAGCGTCGTTCTCATCGCCTGGCACATACCCGCAGTGACCATATAGGATGTGGCAATATTTACACGCAGCAAGTGTTAACATTGCGTGAATAACCAACCTAGGTTATCTCATATTTGGTTATAATGATAACGTACAGCTGGCGTTTGCAGAACCTGTTTTTACAGTCCGTGTAACGTCCCCTTGTATGGCTCCACAGTGGGTGGCTGGCGTTATTGCCGAAAATTTAGTTTATGGCTATAGTCGGATACAACAGTAGAAAAAAGGGGAGGCCCCGCCCAGATCACCGACGCGCGACGTCCGATTGCCTCCGCGACTAAAATAATCCCTCTCAAATAATTGTGCTCCCGAAACGCGCAATTCTTGGTATAAATAAAGAATCTTGCATTTTGATGACTGGTTTAGTAGAGCTCTCATATGCTACAGAACTTGCCGGATCGAGACAGAAAAATAACCCTGTGCCTTCCACAACGCTGCCCGTCGTCTGCTCTTTAGCTTCATTGCAAGTGACGAAAGTAAAAAGAGCAGCTCTGCATGGCTTTTGCGCTTGTTTACATGTACACGGCACATTTACTACTCCTGTTGCGAGCTTCAAATGAATCAGTTGATATTGAACAAGTACTTATATAAAACGATGCATTGATCACAACCATTACAAACTCAAGATGCTCGGTGTCAGGGAAAGCACAGTGTTCAATGTGATGAGGGAAGTCAAAGCTTGGCGTATTTCGGGTGGCAAACTGTCGAAGCTCTCGTAAAAGCACCTACGAAATGCGGATAAAAGAAGACGCAGCACGAAATATTACACGTGCGCGCCGAGGTCGTGTGCGCGATTGCTTTCGCCACTACGAGATACCGATGGCCGTGAAGATCACTACCGATTTCTCGAAGCGTATATTGACACGTGTGCTTATCTTTATCGGGCGACCACGTTTCGCCGCTTAACAACTGTAATCGCACAGCGACGGACGCGCCTGCATGTATCCGACGTTTCTGGAAAGTTATCGATGCTTCTACCCGGCTGTCTGTTGTCGCCGAACCTTGTGTTATCTGATTTCATCGCGTAACGCGAATGGTGTAGAACTTTGTGGAAGGCACGCGGGTCCAAACGATTAGTCTGGAACATTCGACGACTGCTCTATAAAAGCCGACGCTCTTGACCCGCTGATCAGATTTCCGACGATCGCCGACCGTGTTCACTGCTATCGTTGTGCTATAAGTGTAGCCTCTTTTTGTTGGCACAGGTTCGCCCAATAAAAGCTAGTTTTGTATTCAACCGTATTGCTGCTTTCTTCACCGTCACTACCACGTGACATCAGGTAAAGGTGCTTGTGCGTTCATGTACCGAACGCCCCCGCAAAGCCGCTATCCAAGCCCGAAGCCCGAGGACAAAACCAACATCGCCCAAGACCAGCGTGCTAGCCGCAGACTGCAAGGACTGCCCCCAGAGCACGGACTTCTACCTGAGACGACAAAGAAGATCGTGGTCAAGACAACCCCAATGGCTGCCCCAGCGTCCCCCGTTATCCTACAACAACCTCGGGACCCACCAACCTTCCATGGAGCAGCGACTGAAGACCCGGAATCATGGCTGGAGACCTACGAACGAATCGCAACATTCAACAACTGGGACTCCGACGAGAAGCTGCGGCAAGTCTACTTCGCCTTAGAAGACACCGCCAGAACTTGGTTTGAGAACAGGGAATCGACCTTGACAACGTGGGACCTGTTCCGTACCGGCTTCCTACGCACCTTTACAAGCGTCGTGCGCAAGGAAAGGGCTGAAGCTATGCTGGACGCCCGAGTGCAGCTGCCAAACGAGAACGTCGCCATCTTTACGGAAGAAATGAGCCGTTTGTTCCGCCACGCCGACCCGGATATGGCCGAGGAGAAGAAAGTCCGCTTACTGATGCGTGGTGTAAAGGAAGAACTTTTCGCCGGGATGGTAAGAAGCCCACCGAAGACCGTCGAAGTGTTTCTTCGTGAGGCGATGAACATTGAGAAGACACTCGAGATCCGGAACCGGCAATTCGATCGCCGCACGAACTATACAAACTACGCCGGGGTTCAATCACTGCCCACCGACGACCTACGCGAGACTATCCGAGCTGTCGTGCGGGAAGAGCTACAAAAGCTGTTCCCCTCATCACAGCCTCAAGTGGCTTCGATTGCCGACGCCGTGCGTGAGGAGCTCCACCAACAGCTTGGAGTAACCCCTGAATCGCCGCAGCCTGAGCCGCAAGCGATGACCTACGCCGCCGTCGCGCGCCGTCAAGGTCCCCCTCCGCTACCGCGCCAGGGCCCTGTCACGCCGCAGTTCCGTCGTCCGCCGCCGCCGCAGCCAGCACGACCACCTGTCGTCCAGCGTACCTACGCGAGGAAGACGGAAATTTGGCGCGCTCCTGACCACCGCCCGCTCTGCTACCACTGCGGAGAAGCGGGTCACGTCTACCGACGATGTCCATACCGGGAGATGGGACTGCGAGGTTTCGCCGTGAACGCTCCGCGCTCGCAGCAAGGTGAACGCCCCCGGGATATCGCCGACTACCTCGCCGCTACTCAGTGGAGCTCTCGACGACCGTCGCTTTCGCCGTCACCAGGCCGCTACCTGTCGCCGCAGCGCCGACCATACACTGGCCCAGCCCGGGGCCGGTCAGCGAGCCCATATCCGGAAAACTAAAGGCAGCAACCGATGGAGGTGCGGTTGCTGTTCGTCGAACTGACGAAGATCCTCCGCCGCCGACGAAGACGCCGAAGAAACCATCTCGACGACATAATAACGACACGCCGCCGTCCCGAGGAAGTCAGGAAGCCAAGACTACACCGACGAAAGACGACTTGACGATGCGACGTACCAGCTTCAGTTCAACACGACGCAGCCGTGATCCGACGCCAAGACCCAACTGCAATGCAAGACAAAGAACCACCGACCTCGACGTACTTCTAGACGGCCACGCAGTCACCGCCTTAGTCGACACAGGCGCCGATTACTCAGTCATGAGTGGACACATCGCCGTCCAGTTAAAGAAGGTTAAGACTGCATGGGAAGGCCCTCAAATTCGCACCGCTGGAGGACACCTGATTACGCCGACAGGAATGTGCACGGCAAGAATTACCATTCACGACCGCACTTACCCTGTCACCTTCGTTATCCTCCAACAGTGTTCACGAGACGTCATTCTCGGCATGGACTTCCTCAACCAACACGGCGCAGTCATCGACCTGAAGTCGAAGTCCATAACGCTGTCGGAAGATCATGCGATACCGCCGGAGAGCCCTCGTAGTCACCACGCCTTGAGTGTGCTCGAACATCAAGTGAGCATCCCGCCCCGCTCCAGCATTGTTATTTCGGTCGGCACCGAAACACTCGCTGACGTAGAAGGCGTCATCGAAGGTGACCAACGTCTACTGCTAGACCGTGAAATTTGCGTCGCAAGAGGGATCGCTCGACTGCACGGAGGAAACACGAAAGTGTTGATGACAAACTTCAGCCAGGAGTTCAAGCACATCAACAAGGGCACGACGATCGGATACATCGAGGAAATTCTGGAAAACAGCAATGCGTTTGTCCTCTCGGATTCCGCCGCATCTACCCCGACAACCTTAGTTCCCGAGCCAGACTTCGACATAAATCCAAGTCTGCCCGCGATTAAGCAACAACAGCTCAGAAGTCTACTTCGACGATACAAAGAGTGCTTTTCAACGTCATCAAAGATTCGACGAACCCCAGTCGCAAAGCATCGCATAATAACCGAAGAGGGCGCTCGACCTCTCCGCCAGAGCCCATACCGAGTTTCGACGCGGGAACGCGAAGCTATAAGGCACCAAGTCGACGAAATGCTGCGCGACGACATCATCCAGCCGTCCAAAAGCCCGTGGGCATCTCCTGTAGTCTTGGTGAAAAAAAAGGACGGAACCCTGCGTTTCTGCGTCGATTATCGTCGTCTTAACAAGATCACGAAGAAGGACGTATACCCGCTCCCACGGATAGACGACGCACTGGATCGGCTCTGCAACGCTAAATACTTCTCGTCAATGGACCTCAAGTCTGGCTATTGGCAAATAGAAGCCGACGAAAGAGATCGCGAAAAGACGGCCTTCATCACCCCAGACGGCCTCTACGAGTTCAAGGTTATGCCATTCGGACTATGCTCGGCGCCTGCAACGTTCCAGCGTGTGATGGACACGGTTTTAGCATGATTGAAGTGGCAGACCTGTCTCGTTTACTTGGATGACGTCGTCGTCTTCGCCGGAAATTTGGACGATCACCTGAGGCGGCTTGCGACAGTACTAGAGGCCATCAAGTCATCAGCGCTCACTCTGAAGGCGGAAAAGTGCCGATTCGCTTACGATGAGCTTTTGTTTCTAGGCCACGTCATCAGCAAATCAGGAGTACGCCCCGACCCACAGAAAACAGCTGCCATCGCAAAGTTCCCGCAGCCAACCGACAAGAAGGCAGTGCGCAGATTCCTTGGCATGTGTGCCTACTATAGGCGCTTTGTCAAGGACTTCTCACGTATCGCGGAGCCGCTAACACATCTAACCAAATGTGATGTCGAGTTCAAGTGGGAAACGCCGCAGGCCAAGGCATTTCAAGAACTCAAACGACGCATGCAGTCGCCGCCGGTACTTGCACACTTCGACGAGGACGCCGATACCGAAATCCACACTGACGCCAGTAGCCTAGGACTCGGTGCCGTCCTAGTTCAGAGGAAAGAAGGACTTGAACAGGTGATATCGTATGCTAGCCGGTCGCTGTCAAAAGCGGAAAGCAATTATTCTACGACTGAAAAGCAATGCCTCGCCATCATTTGGGCTACAGCTAAATTTCGCCCTTACCTCTATGGCAGGCCATTCAAAGTCGTCAGTGACCATCACGCGTTGTGTTGGCTAGCGAGTATAAAGGATCCTTCAGGACGACTGGCGCGGCGGAGCCTCAGACTACAAGAATACGACATCACTGTAACCTACAAGACCGGACGAAAACACTCCGATGCCGATTGCCTATCACGCGCCCCCATTGACCCGCCGCCGCAAGATGACGAAGACGACGACGCCTTCCTTGAAATGATAAGCGCGGAAGACTTCGCTGAACAGCAACGGGCAGACCCGGAGCTAAAAGGCCTCGTGGAATATTTGGAAGGGCACACCGACGTTGTCCCCAGGGCATTTAAGCGCGGATTATCTTCCTTCACGCTTCAAAACAATCTACTCGTGAAGAAGAACTTTTCACCAGTCCGCGCCAACTACCTTCTTGTTGTCCCGTCAGGACTTCGTCCAGAAGTATTGCACGCCCTACATGACGATCCAACCGCTGGACACCTCGGATTTTCCCGGACACTATCGAGGATACAAGAAAAGTATTATTGGCCGCGCCTGACCGCCGACGTCGCCCGTTATGTCAGAACATGCCGAGACTGTCAGCGACGCAAGACACCGCCGACAAGGCCAGCCGGATTAATACAGCCAATCGAGCCTCCTTGCCGACCATTCCAGCAGATCGGGATGGACTTGCTGGGACCCTTTCCGACGTCAACAACCGGAAATAAGTGGATCGTCGTGGCGACGGATTACCTCACCCGCTTCGCTGAAACTAAAGCACTGCCGAAAGGTAGCGCAGCCGAAGTGGCGAAATTCTTTGTTGAAAACATCCTGCTGCGACATGGCGCCCCAGAAGTCCTCATCACCGACAGAGGAACGGCTTTTACAGCGGAGCTCACCCAAGCCATACTGAAATACAGTCAAACAAGGCACAGGAGGACAACGGCCTACCATCCGCAGACGAATGGTCTTACGGAGCGGCTGAATAAGACCCTCGCCGACATGCTAGCGATGTACGTCGACGTCGAACACAAGACCTGGGATGCCGTCCTGCCGTACGTAACATTCGCTTACAACACGGCGGTGCAAGAAACAACACAGATCACGCCGTTTAAGCTGGTTTACGGCAGGATCCCGACAACGACGCTCGACGCCATGCTGCCCCACGTCACTGACGAAGAGAATGTTGACGTCGCTAGCTATCTGCAGCGCGCCGAAGAAGCCCGACAGCTCGCCCGCCTACGGATCAAGAACCAACAGAGGACCGACAGCCGACACTACAACCTCCGACGACGCTTCGTCGAGTACCAGCCCGGCGACCGTGTTTGGGTTTGGACACCGATACGCCGACGAGGTCTGAGTGAGAAACTATTGCGCCGCTATTTCGGACCCTACAAGGTCATTCGACGTATTGGCGCACTGGACTATGAGGTCGTGCCAGACGGAATTTCGCATTCACAGCGGCGCCGCGTACGATCTGAAGTGGTCCACATGGTGTGTCTGAAACCCTTTTACGGACGTTGACGAACTTCCTTATTTTATTGTTTTCTTTGCTACGGGTGTTTTTCTTTATTACTTTAGTTTGTATGCAGCATCGGGTCGATGCTTTTTAAGAGGGGGGTATTGACACGTGTGCTTATCTTTATCGGGCGACCACGTTTCGCCGCTTAACAACTGTAATCGCACAGCGACGGACGCGCCTGCATGTATCCGACGTTTCTGGAAAGTTATCGATGCTTCTACCCGGCTGTCTCTTGTCGCCGAACCTTGTGTTATCTGATTTCATCGCGTAACGCGAATGGTGTAGAACTTTGTGGAAGGCACGCGGGTCCAAACGATTAGTCTGGAACATTCGACGACTGCTCTATAAAAGCCGACGCGCTTGACCCGCTGATCAGATTTCCGACGATCGCCGACTCTGTTCGCCGCTTTCGTTGTGCTATAAGTGTAGCCTGTTTTGTGGGCACAGGTTCGCCCAATAAAATCTAGTTTTGCCTTTCACAGTATTGCTACTGTGTTCTTAACGTCACCACCACGTGACAATATGGTGTTATGTTTGTGCCCTGGAATTTGCCGGCGGAAGGCCAGTGCTATGGTGTGTCGACCGTGGAGGCAGCATTGATCCCCGCATGGTGCCTGCTTCGGGCACAAGACTACGTGCACGGCTCGGGTTTCCTCGCGGCTGCACGGCGTCCACGACTGAAGCGGCCACAGGATCACGGACTGCTATTCGGCCCCTCCCCGTGCCGGCAGCAGTGCAACCGCCCCCCCCTCCTTCGTCCGGCGGCGCCCGAACCACGAACGACTCCCGCTGTGCTTGGGACGGTTTCCAAAGAAGGCTGTGTTTCGACCCCGTGCCTTGCAGTTGGTTTCCTTTGTCCTATGCGAGCTATAAAACTTCCCGGCGCACCATTCTGACCGACCGCCAGATCGGCCCGACGACGCAGCCCGACGCCGCACTGAGAGCGGCGTTAGGACCACGGAGGCTGCCCGGACCCTCTCTCTCTCGACCTTGTTTCGTCTTTAGGGGCTGTCTGGGGAATCTGGGGAATAAGGGGTGTTATTTAAGCAGCTTGCAGCTGCTATGTTGGTCTCTCTCCTAATAAAGGCGACAACATGTAAACATTGTATAAAGAATTCTTCGCCGAGAAAGCTCTCCTCGTCTCTGACTCTGCGTGAAGTGGGGTCCAGACCTCCTGCCGGCCACACATATCTCGGCACACGCAGCAATGGATCTCCCATCACTGAAGCGGTGAACTGTGCGTCGCCTGCTTGTCCAGATCTGATTTAAGCATGAGAAGAGGAGCCGCAATTCGGTGCTTATCGACCGGGATGACATCGCTGAATGGTGGAATCGCTAGCTTCTAGGCGTGGAGCGCTACATGCAGAAGGCCGAAAAATATTTTCCTGGACGAGACACACTGGGTCGATTGTGTGGATAGACATCGTGGTGCAGAAGCGCGGACGCCTATACGCTCGAGCAAATGTCCTGTCGACGGGTCTGAAACTACCTTCTGGAAAAGGCCAGCGCCTGATTGTGACACACATCGGCATCGAGGATGGCTTCGTCGACGGCTGCTAAGATAGATTCCGTGGCCAAAAACAGGCAACTACCACGAAGAAATGGACGGCAATCACTTCGAGGGATGGTTTAATGTCGTTCTGCAGAACTGGCCTGCTGGTAGCGTCATTGTTTTGGACAATGCACCTTACCATTCCCGGAGAGAAAAGAAATTGCCGATGACAGCTTGGAAGAACGAAAAAAATACAGGAGTGGCTCAAAAGCAAAAACATCACCTACAGTGAAAGAATGGTTACAAAGCAGCTGCTTGAGTTGGTAGCATCTGTAAACCACGCTTTCTGAGTTACATCGTAGACAGTGCAGCTGAAAGGGCTGGTTACATTGTACTCAGGCTGCCACCGTATCACTGCGAATTTAATCCTATCGAGCTCGTGTGGGCAAAGGGGAAAAATGGCATCGCTACGGACAACAGAGACTTCAAGCTGTCGATGGTCGAAGACGTCTTGAGGGAAAAAATCACGCGTGTGACTGCAGAATACTGGAGGAAGAACATTCACCACATCTGGATACGTCTGGAAGTGACCGCACCCAACCCATCATCATCCAAGTGGGTGAAGATGACATTGAAGAAAGCGACTCCGACTGCAAGCTGTCCGGCATTGAGCCACTCGATGAAGCACAACAGCTTCTTATTAACAAAAGAACAGCCCTTATTAAGGCTACCAAAATTTTGCCGGTGGGTTCGTAGCAGCAAAGCGTTCTCCCGTGACCTATCAAGTAAATAAACAGTTCATTTGGTGACATATTTCTATTAATGGAAGCCCAATTCTCAAAAAGCAACGTCCTGCACAGATCGTGCTCAATATAAGAATTGGCATGGAAACGTGCTGAAATGCTGGAAAATCTGAATGCAAATACAGTTATCAACCCTGAATAACTATGTGGGGCCCAAAATGCCCCTTCGGGCTGCCACTGTCCAGCTTCACACGAAAAATCAGTAGTCAACGTGATAGTGAAAGCCACTCTTAGCAGCCTGCACGACAAAGCACATTGTGCTTTGCGTGCAGTTGTGCGGCCCCTATTGTTTTTTCCAGCCCGTCGAGATGAATAATGCCAACGTCAGAAGGCCCAAAATACTCTATTGAGTGGCCACCTACGAGCATGATGGGCCCTGTGATGAAACAACAGTCGTCGGGGCACGCTTGAAAGGCACCTTTAGCATCTGCACTTCAAAGCGCAGCCATGTCCATTGTAGGTGAAACAGCAGTCGTCAATGCGAAAGTGACCGCCACTTGTAGCAGTTTGCTTGCAAAAGCACATTCATGTGGTCGCATTCATTTTGCTTATAGGGCTTAGGCAAGTAATACGGATAAGAGAACAATTATCAAACATCATTAGCTTAGTGAGGCCCAAAATACTCATTCGGGTAACTATTAATAGCAGTAGTTGAGGGCACGCTTCAAAGGCACCATTAGTAGTCTGCACGTCAAAGCGCAGTCAAGCTGTCGCTATTGTTGGTGATATGGCAGCAATAAACGCGAAAATGATAGCCACTGTTGGCAGCTTGGATGCAAAGACACATTCATGCGGTGGCATTGTTTATTTTGGTTACCTGGCCCAGGCAAATAATGCGAATAAGACAATTATCAAACGTCATTAGCTTAGTGAGGCCCAGAAAACTCATTTGGGTAGCTATTATTAGCAGTAGTCGAGGGCACGCTTGAAAGGCCCGATTAGCACTCTGCACGTTAAAGCGCAGTCAAGCTGTCGCCAGTGTTGGTGATACGGCAGCAATCAACGCGAAAATGACAGCCACTGCTGGAAGCTTGCATGCAAACACAGGGGCCACGACACCGCAGCTGTGATGCCACGCTCACTTTTCATGCTTGTGCAGGTGTTGATGGCGATGCTCGGTTCACCGTCGGCCGTCGCACTGCAGCGCCGGGGTTATCCATCGGAAAATACCGGACCTAATGAAGACACCAAGCTGAATGGTTTACGTTGGATGCGCAGTCAATCGTCGAGTCCGTCATCGGATCAACCACCCGTTCTGGATACGACTGCATTACTCGGCTGGCAACATGGAACCTTATCTACAACAAGCACAGTAGTAAAGCACACCCATTTCGACAGCACTTCGGGCCACGACACTGCAGCTGTGATGCCACGCTCACTTTTCATGCTTGTGCAGGTGAGCCTAAATGGCGCTTTTTCTTTTCGTAACAACGATGTGTTCTTATTAGCGGTGTCGTGGCCACCCGATTCAATGAAGTGTTTTCGTGATTATGTCTTGAATCTATGGCGCCTTTTGCTGCTTGGGGGCGACGTAGAGGCAAACCCGGGTCCCAGGACTAAACCACAAGAAGAAAAACATGATTTTGTATCCAGCACTGTTCAGTGACTAGATTCTAATAGTATAGGTATTTTAGAATCTTCGCTGCAGAGCTTCAAATTTTGGAAGCGACTGCTGAATTGATTGTATGTTAGTATCCTTCGCATTTTTCTAGTTTTTTCCAGTTTTTTCTCGTTTTCTTGTTTTTCTGTGCCTGATTCCGTTGACTGCTGGCACGTTCGTTCATCGATGCGCAATGTCTTTTCCCTTGATTGTATCGCTCCCTTCCCCCTTCACTTCTGCCTTTCCCCTTTAAGGTATCCGTCTTCTGACAATAAAATTTAGTTGGCAGTCAGCGCTTGTGCCTCGTCCTTGATGCTTTGTGGTTGCATTTGTTTGCGCTGTTGCAGTTTTTATGTCAAGTATGCACCAACTCGCCTAGAAAGAAATTTTAAAGAATAGTGTAAGCCACTCATAAGAAAGCGTCGACAGAACGAATCGTACAACCATCCTTTTAGTATTGCCGAGATGAGAGCTGCCTTGAGCGCATGCAAGAGCTCTGCACCCGGATCTGACAGAATCATGTATGAAATGATCAAAAACTTACACAATGACACCCAAGTTACACTACTCGCACTTTTGAACACTATTTGGGCTGTAGGATACCTTCCAACCGCATGAAAAGAAGCCATTGTGGTCCCTGTATTGAAACAAATAAAAGATCTTTCCTCAGTGGCAAGTTACCGCCCAATAGCCCTCACAAGTTGCCTTTGTAAGGTATTTGAAAATATTATTAATCGGCGACTCATCCATTTCCTTGAACTGAGAAAAATGCTTGATCTCTACCAGTGTGGCTTTAGAGAAGGGCGCTCCATAAACGATCATCTTGTACGTATTGAAGGATATATCCGTGACGCATTTGTACACACACAGTTTTTCTTATCCATATTCCTCGACACGGAGAAGACGTACGACACAACGTGGCGCTACGTCATCTTGAGAGACTTATCAGAAATGGACATATATGTCAATGTGCTGAACCTAATAGAAAGCTATTTGTCGAATCGTACCTTCCGGGTAAAAGTCGGTAATGTTCTGTCACGTCATTTTATACAGGAAACTGGTGCACCCCAGGCGAGGCATGCTCAGCTGCACACTCTTTATTGTTAAGATAACACCACGTCGTGCTTCACTGCCACTAGCCATATTTTATTCCGTCTACGTAGACGATATACAAATAGGTTTCAAATCCTGCAACCTCACAGTGTGCGAAAGACAGGTATAGCAGGGCTTAAACAAAATGTCCAAGTGAGCAGACCAAAATGAATTTAAAATTAACCCCCACAAAGTTCGTGTGTTCTCTTCAAAAGAAAGAGAGGCCTGGTTCCAGATCCTTGTGTAGAACTGGGCGGACAACAAATTCCTGTCAACAAAGAGCACAAATTTCTAGGTGTTATACTTGACTCCAAGCTTACTTTCATTTCACACATAAAATGTCTTCAAGCAAAATGTCTAAAAACAATGAACTTACTTGAACTCCTATCAACCACTACATGGGGTAGCGACAGAAGGTGCCTGTTGAATCGTTACAGGTGCCTAGTTTGATCACGACTTGACTATGGTGCCGTGATTTATCACTGTGCCGCCCGAGTGCGCTAAAGATGTTACACCCCATTCACCATCTGGGTATCCGCCTGGCCACTGGCGCATTCAGAACGAGCCCTGTTGAAAGTCTACACTTCGAGTCAGATGAGTGGTCACTCCATTTTCAGAGAACGTACATCACCTTTACCTATCTTCTTAAAGTTCGCTTAAATAAGGAACATCCATGTTTCACAACCGCTAATGACTTGACGTGTGAAACAATTTTTTGTAATAGACCCTCTGGGACAGGACCTTTGTCACTGCGTGTAAGAGAGCTAAGCGAAGAAACGGATGTTCCAATTCTTGAACATCGCTTAATGCCTCCAGATAAGCTACTGCCGTCCTGGGAGTGGTAGGTGATATACTGTGATGTATCCCTTGTAGAGGTCACAAAGGAAGTTTCTGACCTCCAAATCGCGATGCATTTCCGTGAACTTCAATCGAAGTACAGCTGCTCCGAATTCTACGCAGACGCGTCAAAATCACATGCTGGCGTATCCTACGCTGCTGTGTGTTCCTCTTTTTCTAAATCTGGTGTATTGAACCCCTTAACAAGTGTCTTCAAAGCTGAAGCCTATGCTGTATTATCTGCAGTAAAACATTTAAAGAAATTAAAACTTGACAAAGCAATAATATTCACAGACTCGTTTAGTCTTGTAAAAGCGCTGATTTCTTTGCAAAAGTTTAACAAATCATGTTTCAATTGAACTTTACTCACTCTTATGCGGTATTTATTTATCATATAGACATGTTGTATTATGCTGAGTACCTGGCCATAGAGGCATCGATAGTAATGTAATAGCTGACAAAATGGCCACATCACTCACATCACTAGCTATTACTCCTACGGCTACTGTTCCTGTCATAGATCTGAAGCCTTTCTTACGTAAAAAACTGCGAAACTACTGGCAACGCATGTGGCACGCAGAAAAAAAAATAAACTGCATAAAGCCACAGCTAGGTTCAATGCGCTCCTCAACAAAATCACGGTGAACAGATGTCCTATTCTGTCATCTCAGAATAGGACGCACATTTGGCACCCAAAATTTTCTACTTACTGAAAATGAGCCTCCAAGCTGTGGTAGATGTGGTGCGAGGCTGAGCGAGCTTCATGTCCTCGTGGAGTGTCGGGAGGCCGAAGCTGAGAGAAAGAAATATTTTCCTCTGGTATACCGGTATTACATCCCTCTTCACCCGGCAATGTTTCTTGGCCAGGAACCGCTATTTAACACCAAAGCAGTCCTCCGTTTCATAAATGATGTTATCTTACATGTTACAAGTCCATTAAATTCGTAGAGCATGCTCGTTCGAGAGGATGCCACTGCGATAACTGTTTTGCACAGCACATGCCTCCAGGCCCTTGTGATTCAAGGGCTCTTTGGAGGCAATAGTGTTCTAACAAATGTTAGAATCAGATAGATTTCATACATCGTATCATTCTTTTCAAATGCATTCTAATGTTCATAGTACACGTCACATATCACAGCCATAATTTTATTCTACAGATCTTACGCAATTTAGAGCGACTATTTTAAGGCCCTTTTGCAGCCACGTCACACC
Source organism: Dermacentor variabilis (assembly GCF_050947875.1). NCBI lineage: Eukaryota > Metazoa > Arthropoda > Arachnida > Ixodida > Ixodidae > Dermacentor > Dermacentor variabilis. The sequence goes on from NC_134571.1 coordinate 236,341,303, forward strand.
AACTTCATAGAACTCATAACTACACTGCGAACTCATTACTAACAGCATGACGCTCTTTGGCCATACATGGCCCTTGCGCCAATAAACACCAAACATTCATTCATTCATTCAAGAATCCATTCATTCAATTTGCGCCTTCGAACCAGTTTAGTGTCTAAAGTGCACAATTATGCTATTATAAAGGGACATTGAAACTATTGTTTTTCTTTAAGTAAATAAAGTTTAGTATGAAGTTTCACACTGCATTATGCAAGCTTTACTCTAATATAAATTTGTCGTCTAGAATGTGAAGGATCAAAAGAATTTCCAACCTCACATATTTCCAATGACATGTAATCACTACAACTTAGAGAAAAGGCGCTACGATCTCAAAGAAAGTCGCAGCTTCTATCCACGGTTGTTGTATATAGATGCAGTACGAAGCGAGAGAATATGGTGAAATCTTAAAGCTAAAACAAACGTAAAGGCTTGTACCAACACGCTTAAACAAGGGAGAACATTTCAAGACACATTGTGCCGAAATAAAAGAAAATAAATCATGCAGCTTCACCTGCACAAAACCGCGATCTGATAGTGACGCACGCCATAGTGGGGCGAGTCCGAAATAATTTGGACCGCCTGGGCTTCTTTAACGTGCAGCTAGATCTAAGTACACAGGTGTTTCCGCATTCTGCCCCTATCAAAATGCGGCCGCCTTGGCCGGCATTCGATCCCACGACCTCGTGCTTAAAAGCCAAACACCATAGCCACTAAGCAACCACGGCGGGTACAGCGCAGAGCTGTGAAAATTTTTCCTATACCAGAAATAAGATTTTGGCCAGGTGCTCAAGAAACGGGAAAATCGTGCCCTGTCTGGCGTTGTTCACAGTGCTCTACCTCAGCAAACCGGGACATGTGCACGCGAGAACGAGAGCACCAAGTCCGGCCATGGCTGGTAAACCATATGACGATACATTAACAAAATATACAGTAACTAAAACAAAAGGACGAGTACAAATGATACGTCTCCTTCACTTCATCACTTTAACTTCACTTTATTACCTTAAAGTCCTCGGTTAGGGGGTATTACGTACATAAGGGGTGGCTTTACAAATAAAGGTTACAGAGAGTGATCTTCATTAAAAACAAATACAGTTAAGTTGTCCGCAAAAGTTGAACACGTGATGGCTTCAATGTCACGGGGAAGGCTATTGCAGTCCACTACTGTACGAAGAAAAAATGAGGCCGCAAAAGTTGTGGTGCGAGCACGTGCGTGTGCGATGGAGTAAGGATGGGACGTACGGGGAGATATGCGCGCCGGTGGGATGATATACGGTGCTTGATTGAGTGAACTGTGAAACAATTTGGGCAACAAAGAAAGACTGGCGAAGCGGCGACGCACACAAAGATTAGCAAGATCAGTATTGCGTTTCAGGGATGATTTGCTTAAGTCGTAGGAATATGAAGAATGGATGAACCTAGTGGCATGATTTTGTACAGATTCTAGTTCGTTTCTTAAGTATACCTGGTGCGGGCTCCAGATGCGCGCTGCATATTTTAGTTTCGATCTGATGAGTGATTTGTACGCGAGAAGTTTTAGGACTGATGGTGCATGACGCAAATGACTCTTTAAAAAACCGAGGGATCTGTTCGCGGATGATAAGATATTGCTGATGTGTGCGTTCCATGAAAGGTCAGATGATAAGGTGGCGCCTTGGTATGATTGAACTTGTTCGACAGTCGAGTGAGATATTAGGTATGAGAATGATAAGGGATTAAGCTTGCGTCCAAAGGAAACGAGATTGCATTTAGTGGGATTAAGCTTCATTGCCGAAGGCCACACCACTGTTGTACAAGGTTAAGGTCATGTTGGAGTGCAGTTTGATCAGAAATCTTTGTAATTGTGCAATAGATGACACAGTCGTCGGCAAATAAACGGATATGGGAGGATACATGTACGGGCAGGTCGTTAATATATATGAGGAATAAGAGGGGCGCGAGTAGAGATCCCTGGGGGACGCCGGATGTTACTGGGAGAGCTGGAACGGCTATTTTTAATTGAAATAAACTGGGAGCGTTTGGTGCGAAATGCTGTGACCCATGCGAGAAGGTTAGGGTACAAATTCAGCTGGGAGAGTTTTAGTATAAGGCGTTTGTGTTGCGCTGTATCGAATGCTTTTGCGAAGTCGAGAAACATTGCATCGGTCTGAATGCTGTGGTCGACATTAGAACGTAGATCATGAAGAAATATAAGAAGTTGGGTTTCACAAGATAAATATTTACGAAATCTATGCTGGGAAGGATAAAAATAATTGTTAGTGTCAAGGAAGTGCATTATGTGAGAGTATATGACGTGTTCCATGAATTTGCCTGGCACGCTTGTTGGAGAAATGGGGTGGTAATTTAGGGGGGATTGTTTGTTACCTGATTTGGAGACTCGAATGACCTTTCCCTCCTTCCAGTCGTCTGGTGAATTTCCTGTTTCGAGTGAAAGGGAGAAGAGTATCGAAATATACACTGCAACAATTTCTTTAGTATTTTTAACACTTTGGAGTTAATATCGCCAACACCAGCCGATGATGAACGTTTTAATTTGTCAATGAGTGATGAAATGCCAGCGACAAATATTTCAACAGAGGCCATCATTGGTAGTGTCGTAGTAGGTGGCGTAGGAAGAAGCAAGTCGGCTTTTTCTGTGTACACGGTTGAAAACGCGATGTTAAAGGTATCAGCGCAACCAGCATCGCTTATAATTCCGCCTTTATCGTTTGTAAGTGTGACGTCATGTGTTTGCTGCGGGTTTAGGACTTCCCAAAATTTTCTAGGGTTAGTTTTTAGAATTTTAGAAAAGTCATTATGATGGAATGTCTCTTTCGTTGTCCGAATTACAGTATAATAAGCGTCTTCCACAATATAGTACCTGTTTCATGCGCTCGGACTTCCATCACATTTCGCAGTACGGAAATGGCGCTTTTTCTTATTTTCCAGTGTTTTTAAGTTTTTACAGAACAATGGTTTATTTTTATTGGCAAGAAAGCTTGCCGCGGAGATGAATTTATTAGTTAGGTAAGTAATTTTGTTCTTAAGCACTAGTCAGTTCTCATTGAGAAAACGGGAACCGAGATTGAATTCGAAAACAGACGGAAAAATCTCGTAATTCATTATTAATTGCTTCATAGTTAGCCTTATCGCACAAGTGACTTGTTTGCGGGATTGCGGGATGTTGGGGACGAAATTAAAAGGGGTATGAATGACTTTGTGATCGCTGATTTCCCGTAAATATACGATAGATTTTAAGCTTTGGGGCTATTCATTAGTACAAGGTCTAGAATGTTTGAATATTCAGAAGGGAAGCGCGTCGGTTCTGTTACTTGTTGGATGAGGTCAAAGTTGAGACAAACATTGATAAATTCTCTTGCTTCGGTATTTCCTGAAGTTGGTGAAGCCTGATTGAGCCATATAATACCAGGGAAGTTGAAGTCTCCGTAAAGGAAAATATGTGCATTGGGTTGTTTTTTAGTAAGCTGGGATAATATTTATTAAGTTCGAGGGCGAAATCTGGCTCAGTTCGAGGGGACCTGTAGCATACCCCGAGTATTATAGCTTCGGGAGGGGCACGACACATTCCCCATAGTGATTCCAGTTGCGAAGATGTACTGATTAGAGAGCATGATAGTTCTTTGTTAGTGGCGATGAGTACGCCCCCACCACGTGCATTTTTGCGCTCGTGGCGAAAGATTTTAAAGTTCGGCAAGTCAGCCAGTGCCTCCGTATTGAAATGCTGTCGGGGAGCCATGTTTCTGTTAGTATCAGTACACTACTGCAGGATGATTGTACTAGATTAGACAGGAGCACGCGTTTGGGCAGAAAACTACGTATTCTAGTATAAAGCACAGAAAATGAAAGATTCGCTCTTGCGCATTTACGGTGCTGATGGCGTGGGTGCTGACGGCGACATGATCCCTACGATACCGCTCTGACAATTCCTGCTGCAGTGTGAAAGAGATATCGCTGGGCTCCAATATGCAATGTTTTGAAACGTAATGAAAATGGTACGGATTTGCTCCTAGCAAAGGTAATGAGCTGTTTTCGGGCAGTTCGAAGTGGACGCGTGAAATCTTCGCCAATGCTGATGTTTGTGCCTTCGTGCCTTTTATCCACAGCGGGGCTGGAGGCGCTGCCAAACTTCCTGAAGCATGGGTGACAGGGAGGAGGCAAACGTAAGGTTCGCTTCGGTTGGCAGCAGGCACGAAGTTTCCCGAAGTGGCAGACGAGGCTGCCAAAAAGGCAAACACGAGCAGGTCGACGATGATACGGGCAATAACCTGCATAATCAGGATTAACTGGTTAGTGGTCTGTGTGGTGGAACAGCCGCGAAGCACACAGCCTACATCCTTTTTATATAACTGACGCATTATCTTCGCGTCTTTTCCCCCCTGTACGATATAGAGTTACACAGTTCTGCTTATTTCATATCAGCAGTATCGTCTTTACATCATATATGCGCACTGAGCACATCAATACGTTCTGGATATTTCATGAGCAGTTGTTCACGGCTTGAGACTCACGAAAGCGAAGTCAAATGCGATACTTTTAGAAATAAATAGAAAAATTGTTTACCTGCGACAAACTTTGCAAACCTGAAATAAATTACAAGCTTACCAAAATGCTTCGTCCAGGTTGGTGGTGGCACGCAGTCCGTTGGCGTTCACCGTTGCGCATTACGCTGTGCTGTTAACTACGCAGCCCTCGCTTGTAGGCGTGAGAAGAACATCAAAGTATTATTATTTTCTGTCAAATACTGCTCCCTCGTAAGGAGAAATAGAAAATTTTGAGCTGTCAGGCCTACCCCGGCATATCCGCGCACAAGTTTCCCGCACTCAAATCTCGCCGTGAATTCGAATTCGCGCCGCGTGCATTTCGATGAACTGTTGTGTCGCCACCTTGAAGAGTATGAATATGGACAAAACGAAACAAAGTTCTAACATATGTCCGTCTAGCTTTATTTATATTTATTTATTTATGTTATAAGACACATGCTATTTAGAAAATACCGCCAACAATGTTTTGGTTTAGTTTCTTTGGCCCCTCGGGCCCTCCAGCATATGTCCACTGTCAGCTGGCCTGCGGTCTTCAAACAAAATTCCTTACATATTGTGGCTCAATGTTGAGGACATTGAACCTAGTTGAATGGGGTTTAAATGGAGGGACAGTATTTCATTTTGTCGAGTATTGCTACTGGGGACAAAGCGAGTATTAGGCTGCTTCTCGTGGGCAAAAGGAGCCGGACGAGCAAGTCACGAAATGCAAGAAAACGAACGGCTTGCATGATTACTAGTACAGTTTCGCTTGGTTAAACAGCGAGAAACAGCATAATTACCAACCTAACAAATACAATGGACAGCCGTCAAATCGTTGGTCAATTAGACATGTTAGTGATGAGTCAGACTTTGGTGATTCTTTTGTGTTTGTCCGTTTGTAAACGTGTTGTGCAAAGCTTCGTTTATTCGATGTTGTGCCCCCCACCTTCACCAGAAAAAAAGAAAGAAAAGCGGCGTGTTTCTGTTGAAGCGGCACATGAAAGTTATACAGGTTTACGGGCAAGCCGCGCGTGTCACGGTCACGCATATCGCTCAATAAAGCACTTACCTAATCTAAGGAACGCATGCTGCTCCTGGCGCTATCGGCATACCAGCCGCACCACTAGTGGTAACGGCTAGTGGTAGGGGTGGTAAAGGGAGTGGGAAGGACCTAGAACCTCAGGGCAATACGAGAATATATGTTATGGTTCCACACCTGCTTACTACATAAATGTACAAAGTACATGCATCTTTGGTACATCACAGTAGTCATAATGCAAAAATAAACCTATTAAAATGAACTAGTGAACTAAAAAACCAAGGCGAACCTTCAATCATTCACGAGCAGGTAGGTTCACACTCAACTGGCTCGTGGAAGAGTACGCAAGCTGTGCCAAGAATCTTAATTAGTCGAACAATTAAGGGTGGTGAATGTCACGTGCAATGCCTTAAGGAAATGGATGCAGAAGTACGGCAATAGCTGTTGCACTGTCCTTGCTCATGCTCTATCAACTGTTTAATCACTATTATTTATTTAATTTTATTTTCACATAGTGGAGCCTAATTGGTTTATCGCAGGAGTAGGTTTGTACATTGCATATAACAAAATATTCTTCTGCACAAATAAACTTCAACACCTTAAGAAGCATGATAACTTCAAAATAAAAGATACAATCAGTATAATGAACACAGCATGAATTAAGCCAACCTATACAAAAAATCCTCTAAAGGCAGTGACCTAGTTTCATCTGGGAGTAAGTTGTATTTGGAATTGTATGAGGAAAGAAGCTATACTTAAATAGGTTGGTATGCGGTTGAAATGTTGCAAGGTTAAAATTGTGGCTGTTCCTAGTAGGTTTCAATTTATCAGAAGATAGCAGTTTTTTAATGAGTAGCCTGGGGTGTTAATTACAATATGCAACAATTTAAGGCACTCACGATCCCGCCTCTCGGACAGAGGTTGTAAACCGATTTGTTGAAGTCATTATTCCAAAAATAGGAGAGTTGGAATTTCCCCTCAAAAAGGCACTACTGCCTAGAAAATCACCTACAGTGCTTATCGAATGGGTGCCGCAGTGCTACAGTAGACCTGCAAAGGCGGGGCTGAGCACCAACTTAAAAAACGGAAGGGAGGCCGGACTCTCTTGAGCCCCGGCTATCTTTGAGCACTGAGTGTGTTGATCGGTATACTATATATTGTACTACCACGCAGTACAACGATGTATAATAATGATTAATGCAGTAATAATATGTATATATAATATTAATAATAATATTAATGATTCATATCTGCTACCACATCTACATCTCCTTCCTTCGTGCCACAAAAGATGTTTATTGAATTCTTGCTGCCAAATCAATAAATGTACTTCAAGGCATTGTCGCGTTGTCTTGACAGCGTAGAATAAGACACTGTAAACGGGACTTCAAAGCATTAGCTCTTTATTGGTCGAACCTGTGCCCAGAAAAACATCTGGCACTCAAAGAACAACAACATAGCGGCGAGCATGGTGTGTCATGCGCGTCACATGGCTCGTGAAAGGTCGTACCGCAATCGCTTGTGCTATATATAATATATACATACATTCCGCAAAGTAGAACACTATTTTCATCTCGCGTTGACTAATATCTTTCTGTTGTTAGTATGTGAAATGCAGTCCACAGAAAAAGGATATACAAGTATGCATATGTGTCAGTATAATCACGCAGTATCAGAATTGACGTCAACCAAACTGTTTCTTAATATCTGCAACTATTTGTATACATGGTATTTTAACAATCAGCCTAAAAGATTGCAGATTCTTCTCCTATATGCATAGTTGGTATATAATTGTGAATCAGCAACACACTAAAACAACGTTTTCCTCTAGCATAACACTCAAGCATACAAAGCTGAAAATTTATTGTGCCTACCTGCGCGTCATTTCACATATTTAAGAGGTGAATCATTTTTCTTTGTGTACATGTGCTTTGTGCATGGGAAAACATACAATTAACCTGCAGCATGTAGTACAGCATAGCTCACCTATCTAGGTCCCTTGCTGGTACATCATCTTATAAGGGCCTTACATCAAGCGCTCTTTTATTGACATGCTAAAGTTATGAAGGCAAAACTCATGTTTCATTCGTGCTTCTCAAGCGGGAGCCCTAATTTGTCAAGAAAGCAGCAAGCTTTTATGTGTCATTTTAAAATCTTGCTGCCGAGCTCTCTTTAAAAAAGTTCCATAAAAAAATTACCGTAAAATATATGCGGTTTGTATTTACCACTGGCACATACAAATATTAAAAAGCTTTCTTGAACCTTTTCCTATGTTGCCTGAGGACTTCCTTGTGTCAATAAATGCAGAAATTGAGGCATCAGAGTTACTAATGTTAATCCTGAAGGTTTTCGTACTTTGCAATGTGACAAATAAATATGATATGCTCTTGAGCTTGGGCCATCCAACACAGTTAATCTCTTGTAAAAGTTTGAAGTTGACTCAAGATGGCCCTTAGAGCTGCCCCACTCAAACTAGATTTCAATAGAGACGTAAGCATGGATGTAAGCATACAGATTTAAAGCATTAACGCTTTATAGATGGTGCAACGTAAAGTTGTCAGGTTTATTCTTTCTAAATATAGAATGAGTGACTCTCCTACTGGCCTAATGAATCAATATAATTATCAAACACTACAACTACGCATGAAAATACGTCTGTAGTTTCTTCTCTTCCTTAAAAACAACTGTTTGTACCTCGACCCAAAGGCTTATGTTAAACCACTTACAGCGCGCCGAACACGGCATCGTCACGCTGATTCTTTAGGAGCTTATAACACCCGAACTAACCTCTTCAAGTTTTCCTTCTTCCCGCGCACTGTAACAGATTGGAACAGCCTGCCATTATCACAATTGATAAACACCTATTAAATTGAACGCATGTGTCTGTAATACTAGGGGTATTGCCAAGTCGGCAAGGTTTGTTACTGTTTTCTTTTTCTTCTTTTTACACGTGAATTTGGCTTGATACTCTCCACATCTTCCTTATTCTATTATTTTCAGTATTTTGCAAAGGGTCGCTCGTTCAACTTCTGGTATTTGTTTTTTTCATCTCTCGATAGTGGTTTCAAGTGCTCATAAGTGTGTGATACTGTTCTAATGTTACTCAAGTTGTCTTCCTTCAGTGTATGTTCTCTGAATCTTATTGGTCGTCGCTTTAATTTTTGTTTTCTTCTGATATTTACATATGTTGCATTGATTATGCAAAAAAGAAGGGAGGCGTGCAGACAGGACACAAGTGTAGAGAAGTGGACAACACGAATGCCGTGTTGCATTTGCATTTCCTTTTCATGTGTATGTGTGTATGTATATATATAAGTACAGCTGTAAATATTTATATATTCTACCCCTCCTGCTGGGACACCCATTTGGGCCTGCAGTATTACATCAATAAATAAATAAATAAATAAATAAACAAATAAACAAATAAATCAACCTCATCATCATCATCATCATCATCATCAGCCTGGTTATGCCCACTGCAGGGCAAAGGCCTCTCCCATACTTTTCCAACTACCCCGGTCATGTACTAATTGTGGCCATGTTGTCCCTGCAAACTTCCTAATCTCATCTCTCCACCTAACATTCTGCCACCCCCTGCTACGCTTCCCTTCCCTTGGAATCCAGTCCGTAACCCTTAATGACCATCGGTTATCATCCCTCCTCATTACATATCCTGCCCATGCCCATTTCTTTTTCTTGATTTCAACTAAGATGTCATTAACGCGTGTTTGTTGCCTCACCCAATCTGCTCTTTTCTTGTCCCTTAACGTTACAGCTATCATTCTTCTTTCCATAGCTTGTTGCGTCGTCCTCAATTTAAGTAGAAGCCTTATCGTAAGCCTCCAGGTTTCTGCCCCGTACTGGTACTGGTAAGGCACAGCTGTTATACACTTTTCTCTTGAGGGATAATGCCAACCTGCTGTTCATGACCTGAGAATGCCAGCCAAACGCACCCCAGCCCATTCTTATTCTTCTGATTATTTCAGTCTCATGATCCGTATCCGCAATCACTACTTGCACTAAGTAGATGTATTCCCTTACCACTTCCAGTGCCTCGGTACCTATCGTAAACTGCTGTTCCCTTCCGAAACTGTTAAACATTACTTTAGTTTTCTGCAGATTACTCTTTAGTCCCACCCTTCTGCTTTGCCTCTCCAGGTCAGCGAGCATGCATTGCAGTTGGTTCCCTGAGTTACTAAGTAAGGCAATATCATCAGCGAAGCGCAAGTTACTAAGGTATTCTCCATTTACTCTTATGCCCAATTCTACCAAATCCAGGTCCCTGAATACCTCCTGTAAACACGCTGTGAATAGCATGGGAGAGATTGTATCTCCCTGCCTGACGCCTTTCTTTATTGGGATTCTGTCGCTTTCTTTATGGAGGACTACAGTGGCTGTGGAGCCGCTATGGATATCTCTCAGTATTTTTACATAAGGCTCGTCTACACCATGATTCCGCAATGCCTCCATGACTGCTGAGGCAGTCAATAAATAAATAAGCATTCACTAAATAAAAAGTCACCATCATCATCATCATCATCAGCCTGGTTACACCCACTGCAGGGAAAAAGCCTCTCCCATAATTCTCCAACTAGCCCGTTCATGTACTCATTGTGGCCATGTTGTCCCTGCAAACTTCTTAATTTCATCCGCCCACCTAACTTTCTGCCCTCTCTGCTACGCTTCCCTTCCCTTGGAATCCAGTCCGTAACCCTTACTGACCATTGGTTATCTTCCCTCTTTATTACATGTCCTGCCCGTGCCCATTTCGTTTTCCCGATTTCAACTAAGATGTCATTAACTCGCGTTTGTTCCCTCACCCAATCTACTCTTTTCTTATCCCTTAACGCTACACCCATCATTTTTCTTTCCAGAGCTAGTTGCGTGGTCCTCAATTTAAGCAGAATCCTTTTGCTGAGCCTCCAGGTTTCTGCCCCACACGTGAGTACTGGTAAGACACAGCTGTTGTACACATTTCCCTTGAGGGTAATGGCGACTTGCTGTTCATGGTCTGAGAATGACTGCCGAACGTACCCCATCCCATTCTTATTCTTCTGATTATTTCAGTCTCATGATCCGGATCCGCGGTCACTACCTGCCCTAAGTAAATGTATTCCCTTACCATTTGCAGCGCGTCGCTGCCTATCGTAAACTGCTGTTCTCTTCCGAGACTGTTAAACAGTTTACTTTTCTGCAGATTCATTTTTAGACCCAACCTTCAGTTTGACTCTTTGGTGAGTGACCATTCATTGCAATTGGTCCCCTGAGTTACTAAGCAAAGCAATCTCATCAGTGAATCGCAAGTTACTAAGGTATTCTCGATTAACTCCTATCCCCAATTCTTCCAAATCCAGGTCTCTGAATACCTCCTGTAAACACGCTGTGAATAGCATTGGAGAGGTCATATCTCCCTGCCTTACGCCTTTCTTTATTGGGATTTTGTTGCTTTCTTTATGGAGGACTAAGGTGGCTGTGGAGCCGCTATAGATATATTTCATTATTTTTACACACGGCTCGTCTACACCCCGATTTCGTAATGCCTCCATGACTGCTGAGGTTTCAACTGAATCAAACGCTTTCCCCTAATCAGTGAACGCTATATAGAAGGGCTGGCAATATATAATTCATGTTCCTTCAAACAAATTTAAATCTTCTTTGTCTGCTGCTTTCAGTGAACTTTGAAGATCAGCGAATAAAACAAGGATTTTCATCAGATGTTTAGCGTTCTATGGAAAAGCTATGTACAACCCAAACAGCCGCTGAACAGATGCTCACGATATGTGCATGATAGCCTTTTCATTACATGCTAAATTAATATTTGATATCCAGTTTCCGTCCATTTTTGCAGTCGTCACTTTCATGGCTCCCATCTTCCTATTATGTATGCTTAGGGACATGCCTCTCCTCTCTCCACCATGGTACCATGGTGGTGGCTGTATGCATTTACTCTCGTGCATTATTGTTTGTTTAGGTTTTCTTGCAGTACCACACAGGTAGAAAGGAGACATGTTATTTTGGACATTTCATTTTGGACGACATTATATTCCGCTATTCTACATTTATAATCAAAACGAGAATTTGAGTTTCCTTTGAAAGAACTCCATAGGCAACTTGGTAGGTTTTACTATACAGTGATTTCGGGTGCTTGATGAAACATGTATTTTCTATATTCTGTCTTTTTCTACTTTGTCGCTTCATCATGTCCTATCCTTCCATTTGTATGTCTCTTCAAGCACCCAAAACTAATGCAGGTTATTGTTTCGTTATTGATACATGGTGCCCTTAAAGGCATTCAGTATAGTGCATTACATAACGGGGGAGGGGGAGTACAACCATAGAGGAGATTACAAATTAATTGTTACAATAAATAATAAAACAGTGTACAGAACCAAAATATGCTAAGATTGTTTAGCTATTAAGAAACAGAATCTACGAAATAATAAAAATTTGAAAACGAAAGTTATGCGCACAGCACAATCAAATGTTGAAAATATACATGCCCACATAGACTACGGTATTAATACAGGTAGTTATTAGTAACTCGCAAAAACAACTAAACAAGAATGTCATAAAAAGGCAACTAATTAACAGTGCGTAGCACGTTGTAAAATTTCAGTGTCGGATTCCGTGGCAATATCAGAGGAAAAGCAGTTCCATTCATCGATGGTGCTGGGTATAAAAGAGCATGAATATTGTAACCTGTGACATGGTATGCACTTGGATTTGAGATGCTGATCCTGGCATGAAAAGACGACAGGCGGTGACTGCCAGAAATCATTGGGAAGAGAAGTATGATTATGAATTTTGCCAAGCAGGCAAAGACACTTGCATTTGTGGCGAAGGGATAGTGCTCGTAAATCAGTACGTGCTTTTAATGATAACACGCTAGTGTAAGATGAATAGTCGGAAAAATATGAAGTGAGGAGCCTATTTTTCAACAAATGCAATGTCATCGAAATGTATGTCTGCCAGAGTGCCATATTAGCGTTACGTATTCGAGCTCTGTGTGGATTAGTGCAGTATAAACAATTTAAGTACGTTGTCAAGAGCATGCTTTAGGTTTCTTTTGATGATGCCAAGAGAGCGATGAACTGCTGCAAAGATGGAGTAAACATGGTGGTTTCATGTTAAGTTGTAATGTAAATGAAAACCTGTGCTGGTATTTGAATGTTAAACTGGGATCTTCGAAATAGCCGATGACTTGTGAATTAATAATGCGTTCCGTAATTTGCAAATTGTACTGGTTAATGATATTCATTGGTAGTTAAGGGGTAAGAAACATTCGTCGGATTTATAGAATGGGATGACTTTAGCCACTCGCCAGTCCTAAGAATGAACCCAGGTGTATGTCACAGAGACACTGTGACACATTCTTGACTAGCTTGTTATTAAATTGGCTATGATCTGATGCAGATGAAGTTTTTAATCTGTTTTGTAAGGTAAAAATGGCCGAGTCATTAATAACAACTTCAGACTTATCAGATTACATGAGGAAGTCAGGGCATGCAGTCATGTATTCGCAGGTGGACACTCAAGAAAACATGTCATTTTGTAACTGCACACACTGTAGCTCGGGAGCTACATCACCACCTGAATTAGGACTATGTCAGGCTCAAAATAGGGGTTTATTACGTGCCATTATCTCTGTTAATCATGATAAATCATAGCCGTAATTCTGCTGACGTGTGGATTTTAGTAGCATCTGGTATTCTCTGTCACATAATATGTATCTTTGAGATGTCTTAGAATTTTTTTCTTTTATTCGCCATTCCTTAGAGCACTTCATTTTATTTATGAGGTGCTACAGGCGTTTATTGAATGTTTTGTTGCATCTAATGCTGAGAAAAAGGACAAACGTTTTGATATGATTTGCAAAGAAGTCTCTAAACATAGCCTAGTTCTCTTAATAGCTCGAGTGTGTCTGCAAAGGGGACTAATTCAAGATTATGCCGAGTAAAGTTAGCCCTATTGTAGCACCTAATGTGTTTTGCAGTGCTTTCTTCTTTGTTGATGAGAAGTTAACCAGACCTACTGTTACTGCATGATCAGGTAGCCCGTCCAGGTGAGTAATGCTGCAACAGATGAGAGGTTCGCTCGTTGAGATGAGGAGGAGGAATAAACGCTCATTTTTGAACCAGTATCCTGGATTAAGCCCCGGTTCTACTCTAGGTGGGTGGTCTCCTCATTCCAGGAACCCTCTGGCCTTCGCTGCCTTCTTGGCTCTGGCGACCAGGCATCGTTGTTGTTCCAGGTCCTAGGAGACGAGCGTAGCCTCCCACGTTTCAAGGAGGTCTTCGCTTTCTTGTCTGGCGTTATATTCTTTCGTTGAAGGCGATGCGTATGTATCTAGATGCCACGGACGCTCGAGCATCAGGTGCGCCAAGGCGTCTGGTAAGCCGCACATTGGGCAGTGGTATCCTTGTAGCATTGGGTGTAGTCTGTGCATGATTATTCCGTATGTGTAAGTGTTGCTCCGCAGTCTTTTGAGTGTGGTACTTTCTTCTTTGGGGAGCTTTGGGTAAGGTGGTGGGTACACACTGCGTTCCAGCCTATGACGTTGAAGGATCGCTGAGTAGGTGACCGCTGAGTAGGGCACGGTCTCTGCCCCTGCTGACGAAGACCGGGCATCTTGAGAGTAGGAAGCGTTGGCTCGGTAGTTGTGGCCTCGGGCCATGGCGTGTGCCACTTTGTTCTCCTCCAGCCCCTTATTCCCAGGAATCCATGTCACGCAGGTGTAGGGGATCGGTGTGCTGAAGTGCTTCAATATCTTTAGTGCTTCTGTCGACACGCGACCCTTAGTGTAGTTCCTGACAGCTGCTTCAGAATCGGAAAAAACGACAGCTGTGTCTGTGCACGTGGTAGTTGCTAGGGCGATCACCGCGTCTTCTGCAGTCTCAGGTTTTTGTGCACAGACTGTGGCTGACGCTAGCTCTTCGCCCTGAGTATCTACTACGTTCAGAGCGTAAGCGTTTCTCTGCGGGTATTTGGTGGCATCAGGGTATCTGGTGTCTGGATCTTGCCTGTGTCTTCGCCGTACGGCATCTACTTGGCTTGTCTTCTTTTCTTGTGTTACATGGGGTGAATGTTGCATGGAATTTGTGCTATATGCACAGGGATTCGCGGATGTTTGGAGAAATTTTTTTTTCGGTCCGTGGTGGCTATAAAGTTTTCACCGTAGCTCAGCCGTTGCATCACTGATCTTCCGGAGGGCGTGAGCTTAAGTTGCTCAAACTGACTGGCTTTATGATCTTCAGCTTATTCTTGTCAAGCGTTGTGTTCGCCAATCTTGAGAAGTCTCATAGACGAAGGCGTAGATGGTAGGCCCAAGGCGATTTTGATGGCTTTGCATATTTGAATGCTCATGTTTTTCTACCTCTTATGAGATCTGGAATATTGGCGAATGTACATGACGAACAGGTTGGGAGAGTAATGAGCTGAGGTAACGTAAAATGTAGACAGGAATGAAGTAAAATATGCTATTGAGCGTGAACAGCTGCGACACATTCTGTTGTATACTTAATACCGCAGAAAATAAAATTGCAATAACGAACAGAGTAGAATGCCGAAATAGCATGTGCACTTCATTTAGAATGTTTCGAAACTCGCTTGAACATGCATAATATACATCTTGGAGGGCTGCAGTATACACATATGATAACATTCTGCTTGACCATTGAAGTGAAATGCAAATGTGCTCTAGGAATGAACGAATGTTAGTTGGAACGGCAAGAAATTATTTTTTAAAGCGATGAGAATGCCACCTTCTCTGCAGTTGCATCATTCACAACAAAAAGTGTTGTATGCAGATGTGGAAAGAAAATTTTATTGGAGGCAGCAGCGAGGCAACACCTCGACGTTCCCACGTGGGAGACTTCAGGCCCCCGTTGGCGAAACCTCTGCAGGACTGTAAATAAAATTGTTACCAACCAAAAACGGTATCGTTTAGCCACGTCTTCGTTAGTACAAGAAGAGATGTCGCACATGAACCAATGAGTGATGGAAGTGACACTTATTTTGATACCACACTTCAACCGTTCGTGCATAAGGATGACAGGTTTGTAGAAGTGTTATGGGTGTGTGGTTGCATAAGCTTTCAGGTTCCACTCTTGTAGAAGATGAAGGTTTGGCTTGTCATTCCAAAGCCATGCTCAGACAGATGCACTGCACAGTTTACTTCAGAGTCGAAACATGTGTGCCATTGTTGACGAACAGCTTGTTAATAACCAAGAAAACGAAGTTTGAGCTGTCTCATACTGAATACAAAATTTAAAAAGTTAATAAGAAAATAAATAAATCTGTCATCCCGATCGCCTATTTGCTGTTCCTAAGTGATGGAGTAGTGTAAAAGTGACATATATTTATTTCTACATATTGTACTCAACCCAACGCAACAGTAAAGAAAGAGAAAAGAAAGGAAGGAAAATGTATTTAAGTGAAATTATACAGATGGCGCATCTTTTTTTTTCAAGCTCAAGTCAACAAGATATGTACATGTGAATACGATATGTGCATGCGTTAGAATAACTTTCACCAGTCATATTATGTCAACAAGACAACAAGGTGCGCGAATTGGTTAGGCTTTATGTTACTTTTGGTATCAGGTAGCGCAAAGGTACGATGAGTAGAAAATGTTATCAAGTACACAAGCAGGGCTGTTAATGGTTTGTAAACTCTTTTCTCTAATGCTATATGTCATATCCGCGACCACGGCGACCAGGCCGGCATGGACAAGCGTAGGTTACGATCGAGCTCTTGCTTGTCATTTCACGAGCTGATAACCAGGACTTATTACAATACCGCAGTTTCTTCCATTTCGTAATCCGGCTTTGGTAATGTTCCCGTCGTTGTGTGCCGTCTCACGTCCGCCGTACGCGATGCCGGCCGGGCAATAATAGATTGACTTTTGGGTGGTACGCTCGCTGCGTGAGGGAACCCCAATGGTGAAGGGCATGGGAAAACAGTCTATTCTTACGAGGCGGGGTTCGATACACGACCTGCGATTAGCCCGAGAATTCTTAGATTAACTGCGTAGCAGTAGCGTGGCTCAATGCTTCACGCTGCCCGATTGTAGACGGTCGATATTGAAACGTGTACTTATCTTTATCGGGCGACCACGTTTCGCCGCCTAACAAATGTTATCGCAGAGAGCGGGACGCGTCTGCATGTATTCGAAATTTCTGGAAATTTATCGACGGTTCTATCCCCTGTCTGTTGTCACCAAACCATATGTTATCTGATTTCATCGCCTTACGCGAGTGGTGCAGAACTTTGTGGAAGGCACTCGGGTCCCTACGATTAGTCTGGAACATTCGACGATTGATGTATAAAAGCCCACGCGCTTGACGCGTTGATCAGATTTTCGACGATCGCCGACCGTGTTAGCCACTATCGTTGTGCTATAAGCGTAGCCTGTTTTTGTGGGCACAGGTTCGTCCAATAAAAATTACTGTTGTCTTTCACAGTACAGCTACGGTGTTCTTCAACGTCACCACCACGTGACATCTGGTGGAGGCACTTGTGCGTTCATGTACCGAACGCCCCCGCAAAGCCGCGATCCAAGCCCGAAGCCCGAGCACAAAACCAACATCGCCCAAGACCAGCGTGCTAGCCGCCGACTCCAAGGACTGCCCCTAGAGCACGGACTTCTACCTGAGACGAGCAGGAAGATTGCCACCAAGTCCAACCCAATGGCAGCCCCAGCGTCCCGCGTCGTGCTGCAGCAGCCCAGGGTGCCCCCGACGTTCCGCGGTTCAACATTCGAGGACCCGGAAGCCTGGCTCGAGACGTATGCGAGGGTCGCTGCATTTAACAGCTGGAACAGCGACGACAAACTGCGACATGTCTTTTTCGCATTGGAAGACGCTGCCAGGACGTGGTTCGAGAACAGAGAAGCCACCTTACCGACCTGGGACGTTTTTGCAGACATTCACAAGCGTTGTACGCCGAGTAACAGCCGAAGCACTACTAGGAACCCGCGTGCAGCTGCCTAATGAGACCACCGCGATTTTTACAGAAGAAATGAGCCGCCTATTCCGCTACGCGACCCGGAAATGTCCAAGGAAAAGATAGTCTGGCTACTGATGCGTGGTTTAAAGGAGGAGCTTCTCGCCGGTATGGTACGAAGCCCACTGAAGACTGTCGACGAGTTTCTTCGCGAGGCCACTAGCATCGAGAAGATACTGGAAATGCTGAACCGGCAATTCAACCGCCGCACGAATTCGATAAGCTACGCCGGAGTTCAGTCACTGGCCACCGACGACCTGCGCGAGGCTATCCGAGCGGTCGCGCGGAAGGAGCTACAGAAGCTGTTCCCGTCATCACAGCCTCAAGTGGCTTCGATTGCCGACGTCGTACGTGAGGAGCTACAGCAACAACTCGGAGTAGCCCCTGAATCGCCGCAGCCTCAGCCGCAAGCGATGACATACATCGCTGTAGCCCGCCGTCACGTTCCCCCACCGCGCCCACGGCAGGGCCCAGTGACGACACAGTTCCGTAGTCCACCACCACAACCGCCGCCCGCACACCAACACGTCACCCCACGCGGCATGCCAAGGAAGACTGATGTTTGGCGCGCCCCCGACCACCGTCCGCCTTGCCATCACTGCCGAGAAGCCGGGCACATCTACCGCCGATGCCCATACCGGGAGATGGGATTCCAAGGGTTCGCCGTTAACGCGCCGCGACCACAGATTGGCAAACGACCTCGCGATATCGCAGACTACCTCGCCGCCACTCAGTGGAGCCCTCGACGACCATCACGTTCGCCGTCACCCGGCCGCTACTTGTAGCCGCAGCGCCGTCCATACACTGGCCCAGCACGGGGCCGCTCTGCGAGCCCATATCCGGAAAACTAAAAGCAGCAACCGATGGAGGTGCGGTTGCTGTACGTCAAACTGACGAAGATCCTCCGCCACCGACGAAGACGCCGCAGAGACCATCTAGACGACATTATAACGACACGCCGCCGTACCGGCGAAATCAGGAAGCGAAGATTACACCGACGAAAGACGAATTGACGACGCGACGTTCCAACTTCAGTTCAACACGACGCAGCCGGGATTCGATGCCAAGACCTAACTGCAACGCCAGACAAAGAACCACCGACCTCGAGGTGCTTCTGGACGGCCACGCAGTTACCGCCTCAGTGGACACAGGGGCTGATTACTCGATAATGAGTGCACACATCACCGCCCAGTTGAAGAATGTTAAGACCGCATGAGAAGGCGCTCAAATTCGGACCGCTGGAGGACACCTTATCACGCCGACTGGAATCTGCACGGCAAGAATAACCATCCACGACCGGACTTACCCTGCCCCCTTCGTTATCCTCCAACAGTGTTCACGAGACGTCATTCTCAGTATGGACTTCCTGGACGAACACTGCGCAATCATCGACCGGAAATCGAAGTCAATAACCCTGTCGGAAGATAAAGCGATGCCGCCGGAGAGCCCTCGTAGTCACCACGCCTTGAGTGTGCTCGAAGATCGTGAGCATCCCGCCTCGCTCCAGCATTGTTATTTCGGTCGGCACCGAAACACCCGCTGACGTAGAAGGCGTCATCGAAGGCGACCAACGTCTACTGCTAGACCGTGACCGTGTCGCAAGACGGATCGCTCGACTGCATGGAGGGAAAACGGAAGTGTTGCTGACAAACTTCAGCCAGGAGTTCAAGCACATCAACAAGGGCACGACGATCGCGTACATCGAGGAAATTCTGGAAACCAGTAACGCGTTTGTCCTCTCGGATTCCGCCGTATCTACCCCGACGACCATGGTTCCCGAACCAGAATACGACATTAATCCAAGTCTCCCCGTGATTAAGCAACAGCAGCTCAGAAGTCTGCTTCGACGATACAAAGGCTGATTTTCGACGTCATCGAGGATTCGACAAACACCAGTCGCCAAGCATCGTATAACCACTTAGGAGTGCGCTCGACCACTCCGCCCCAGCCCTTACTGAGTTTCGCAGCGAGAACCTGAAGCTATAAGAGAACAAGTCGACGAAATGCTGCGCGACATCATCCAGCCGTCGAAAAGCCCGTGTGCATCCCCTATTGTCCTGGTGAAGAAAAAGGACGGAACCCTGCGTCGATTATCGTCGTCTGAACAAGATCGCGAAGAAGGACGTATACTCCCTGCCACGGATAGACGACGCATTGGATTGGCTCTGCAACGCTAAATACTTCTCGTCGATGGACCTCAAGTCTGGCTATTGGCAAATAGAAGTCGACGAAAGAGATCGCGAAAAGACCGCCTTCATCACCCCAGACAGCCTCTACGAGTTGAAGGTTATGCCATTCAGACTGTGCTCGGCTCCTGCAACGTTCCTACCTGTGATGGACACGGTTTTAGCAGGATTGAAGTGGCAGACCTCTCTCGTTTACTTGGATGGCATCATTGTCTTCGCCGGAAATTTCAACGATCACCTTAGGCGGCTTGCAACAGTACTAGAGGCCATCAAGTCATCAGGGCTCACTCTGAAGCCAGAAAAGTGCCGATTTGCTCACGATGAGCTTTTGTTCCTAGGCCACGTCATCAGCAAGTCTGGAGTCCGCCCAGACCCGCAGAAGACAGCTGCCATCGCAATGTTCCGCAGCCAATCGCAAAGAAGGCAGTGCGTAGATTTCTTGGCATGTGTACCTACTACAGGCGATTTGTGAAGGACTTTTCATGCATCGCTGAGCCGCTGACACAGCTAACTAAATGTGATGTCGAGTTGAAGTGGGAAATGCGGCAGGCCGACGCATTTCAAGAACTCAAACGACGCATGCAGTCGCTGCCCGTACTTGCGCACTTCGATGAGCACGCCGATGCCGAAATACACACTGACTCCAGTAGCCTAGGCCTCGGTGCCGTCCTTGTCCAGAGAAAAGATGGACATGAACACGTGATAGCTTACGCTAGCCGGTCGTTGTCAAATGCGGAAGGCAATTATTCTACAACCAAAAAGGAATGCCTCGCCATCGTTTGGGCTACAGCGAAATTTCGCCCTTACCTATATGGCAGGCCATTCAAAGTGGTCAGCGACCATCACGCGTTGTGTTGGCTAGCTAACTTAAAGGACCCTTCAGGACGGCTGGCACAGTGGAGCCTCAGACTACAAGAATACGACATCACTGTAACATGCAAGTCCGGACGAAAACACTCGGATGCCGATTGCCTATCACGCGCCCCCATTGACCCGCCGCTGCTAGATGACGAGGACCACGACGCCTTCCTTGGGATAATAAGCGCGGAAGACTTCACTAAACAGCCACGAGCAGACCCGGAGGTAAAAGGCCTCTTCGAGTATTTGGAAGGGAACACCGACGTTGTCCCTAGGGCATTCAAGCGTGGGTTATCTTCGTTCACACTACAAGACAACGTACTCGCGAAGAAGAACTTCTCGCCAGTCCGCGCCAACTGTCTTCTTGTTGTTCCGTCGGTGCTGCGTCCAGAACTACTGCACGCCCTACATAACGATCCGACCACTGGGCACCTCGGTTTATCGCGGACGCTATTGAGGATACAAGAAAATCATTACTGGCCGCAGCTAACCGCCGATGTCGCCCGTTACGTCAATACATACCGAGACTGTCAGCGACGCAAGACACCACCGACGAGGCCAGCGGGATTACTGCAGCCGATCAAGCCTCCTTACCGACCTTTTCAGCAGATCGTGATGGACTTGTTGGGACCGTTTCCGACATCAACTTCCTTAAATAAGTGGATCGTCGTGGCGACGGACTATCTCACCCCCTTCGCTGAAACTAAAGCTCTACCGAAAGGCTCCAGAAGTTCTCATCACCGACAGAGGAACGGCTTTTACAGCAGAGGTCAACCGAGCCATTCTGCAGTACAGCCAGACAAGTCACAGGAGGACAACTGCCTACCATCCGCAGACGAATGGTCTCATGGAGTGCCTGAACAAGACCCTCGACGACATGCTAGCAATGTACGTCGACGTCGAGCAAAAGACGTGGGATGCGGTCCTGCCGTACGTAACATTCGCTTACAACACGGCGGTGGAAGAAACAACAGAGATCACGCCATTTCTGGTTTACGGCAGGAACCCGACAGCGACGCTCGACGCCATGCTGCCGCACGTCACTGAAGAGGAAAGTCTTGACGTCACTACCTATCTCCAGTGCGCCGAAGAAGCCCGACAGCTCGCCCGCCTGGGTATCAAGAACCAGCAGAGGACCGACAGCCGACACTACAACCTACGACGATGCTTCGTTGAGTACCAGCCCGGCGACTGTGTTTGGGTATGGACCCGGATACGCCGACGAGCACTCAGTGAGAAAATACTGCGACGCTATTTCGCACCCTACAAGGTCATCCGACGTATTGGCGCACTGGATTATGAGGGCGCGCCAGGCGGCATTTCGCATTCACAGCAACGCCGCGCACGATCTGAAGTCGTCCACGTGGTGCGCAATAAACCATTTTACGGACGCTGACGAACTTCCGTATTTTGTTGTTTTCTTTGATACGAATACTTTTCTTTATTACTTTCGTTTGTTTGCAGCATCGGGTCGATGCTTTTTTAAGAGGGGGGTATTGACACGTGTACTTATTTTTATCGGGCGACCACGTTTCGCCGCCTAACAAATGTTATCGCATAGCGCGGGAAGCGCCTGCATGTATCCGAAAATTCTGGAAAGTTATCGATGCTCCTATCCGCTGTCTGTTGTCGCCAAACCTTATGTTATCTGATTTCATCGCCTTACGCGAATGGTGTAGAACTTTGTGGAAAGCACGCAGGTTCCCACGATTAGTCTGGAACATTTGACGATTGATGCATAAAAGCCGACGCGCTTGACCCGTTGATCAGATTTTCGACGATCGCCGACCGTGTTGGCCGCTATCGTTCTTCAACGTCCCTGTGTTCTTGAACGTCACCACCACGTGACAATATTGTAAATTTGTCGTCAAAGTGAACATATTTGAATTTCGCTTGATTTCGCTCGCGTAAATGCTTTTAGTGACTAGCTGATTCCTTGGCTGTTACCAATCAATGTTCCCCAGATGCTCCTAGGTCCAAGCCTGGCCCGGACCCAAGTCAGCAATTGCTTGCCCTCCCCAAGCGTCGTCGTGACCGCGTTTGGCAAATGCGGCTAACAACTCTTCTTGTTTGGCCAGCGCTAGTAGAAGACTCATGATTTGTCAACAATTAATTTAGCGTGTTGATGGTACGTGATGCGTCGGTCGCGAACGAATCGCAGCTCTGTTGATATGCGCGTTTATTTTTTCTTATGGTGTTACACAGTAGGTGCGATTGCGATCACTTTATTCCAACGGTGGTGCTTAAAGCCAATACACACAAACACACACAGACGCATACATATATATATATATATATATTTTCCTGCGACGTCGTCGGCGATAGAGCAGGCAGGCGAGATCGAGGTGCCGTACTCACTAGGGCCGTTCCTTGCCGTGCTGCACGTACGCTATCACCGATGGGTCGTTTGTATGGACGGTAGGTAATAATAATAAAAGTTACCCCGAGAAAAATATTCATGCGACATACTGGTCCTGTGGGTAGGTTCATGTTTTCCGAATGGCACCGTATGTATGACTCGGTCGAATTGACACGTACAATTGAGAGGCTCTCGTGAGATATGCTCGCCATACGACATGGCGATGAAATGCTGTTTAGTATTTTTCTCGCACACTACAATAAACGAACTTCCTTTAAGCGTGTAGACGAATGATGAGCGCGGCATATATGCACAGTACCGTACATATTCGCCTGAAGAAGAAGATTACAAATGTTCACATGGTATTCACATTTTGTTAATTTAGTGATGAGATATGTGGGCCGTATGGACGTTTTGCGTGTAGTATAATACGCAATGTAGGAATGAAGTATTAAGAACACAACAACCAAATTTCTTGTCAAATGGCCAACCGAGTAAAATTTGCTTTTCAAATGAACAAACATGGCCCACATGAATGTCACATGCAGATTTTACAACTGACCTACCACATTTTTGAGTTACATACAGCTTGGGTATGCAAGCCAGTTTTAGAACATGGCTTAATTAGCAAAAATTTGCATAATCTTGAGAACAGCCACAATGCATTAGAGGGGCAGCCTTAGTTACTGTACACATTGCACTTTGCATAATCTGCACACTGCAGAGCACGTTGCATAATCTCTTTTGTACTCTCTGCATGCATGCTGCATGCAAGCTCATGTTTTCGAGAGTGCAACTAAGAAGGAAAGTGTTTGTTTTCTGTTAGGATGATGCGCTTCGGTGGCCAAGAGCAGAAACATGGAAATTATAGCATTTCTTTTAATATAGCTGCATTGGACCAGCAGGACCTACCTTTCATATCATGATTAAGGCAAGGCAGTAGGCACCTGACATAATCCACCGAATGTATCATCCAGTCTAAGTAATTGGTGAGCAAACTTCAATACCATGAGTGGCCAGTGTGCATTAGCTTTGGTATGACAGGAACAGTCTTGACTATACCAATGTGCATAAGGGGCACGAGTTGGCTCTGTTTGAAACCGCTTGGTGTGTCATCCTCTCACGTCCATGTCGTTTTTTGTTGCGCAATATCATTTGTGCATTAGTTGTCTCTGGCTTGCTCATTATAATAATGGTTCCATTCATAGTATCAACTGAACAGCATTACATAAAATATTAACTTATTGCACTAGAGTCTGAAGTGTGTTGGTTAGGCATGCATTTAATTATACTGGATGAGTGAGAGGCATATGAACACACTCAGTGCTGTTTTCCAACAGAGATTATTCAATCTATTGAGCAACCTGATTTTAAACCTTCGCATGTGACTCTTCAAGTCAATGCACATACATTTGCCCACATCTACTGTTTGTTCTATATTGATTTCTTTTTTACGAATAATCCCTTGGATTATATGAGATATTACAAGTCACGTGAAACATTGAAGGCCATATTAATGAAAACAATATGTCCTTTTAAAACAAGAAGCATAGACAGGCCATCAAAATGACAGCAAAAGTAAAGAATAAATTAATTGTTGGTTTAAAAAAAAAGCCTAATAAATTTGTAACCCAGGATGGAGGAGATACTACCTGTGGTGTCTACGATTTAGCTAGTGGGGAGGCCTGAATGATCGGCTGAACAAAAAATTTCACTGGTAAGGCACTTTGGAGGCCATACCACACAAAACTACCACTTTTTCACAGCTGTACTGATGGTTAAATGCTTCTACACAGTTTTAATGTGACAACTCCATCTGTCTGAGAAAATATATGATTAAATCACCCATGACATGTCTCTTGGCTCTTGAAAGTTGAGCTCCAAGACTGGTGTGGTGTGTATATCACCCACAGTAAGCAGCAGACTAGCAATACCAGACTAACAAGGGAATCACCCATTGCCATCACCTCTGACAATTTAGTCAATGGAGTTAGAGAGCTCTTCTGAATCACCTTTCTAACAGCGGAGTAACACTATTCCATATTTGAAACAACACAATTGGGTTTCTCTCACTGACCCAAATACCTCAAATGGATCCCGGCACATATGGGAGAAGTAACCACGAATGGTCCTCCCGACCTCAACGAGAAGGCCCACTGAGCCGCACGAGAACTGAGCCACCGCGGCTCGGAAAGTGACGGCCCAACACCCCGCAACCCCCACGGAAGGGGGAAGGACTGCGGGGAGACGACGACGATGAAGTAGCGATACAAGACGACAGGGAAAGACTGGTTACGAACCACGACATACTGACCCAATATACGAAATAAAGAGAATTATACCCACAGCCCCACAAACAATTCAAGAGGTCTCACTTGAGAGTTCTTTAGTTCTTTATTTGCATAATAATCAGGTTACAAATGGGGATTATACATACATACAGAGGGAGGTCCCATAGTCAATAGACTGTACAGGGGACCTCCCATTACAAATGAGTAGGATATATGAATACAAAGCAGCTATATGCAAAGACAAAAGACACCATGTTAAGTTAGTCACTAGCTTACGCAGAAACATATTGGAGAAGGTTGTAAACAGAAAGTTCCGAAACCCAGTACATTTAAACAGAGTAAATTCAACACAATATCCAGATGCGAGCTGCAAGTTCTGCAAGCTGGAACACGCATACATGGCACACATCTTATGGAAGTGCACACAGATCAGATCAATATATAGAGGACAAGATAGAACCGGACCTTCTCGAGGAGCGATGGCCAAGCGCTCTGACTAGCTCGAAACTACACAACCAGCTATGGGCTATACAGAGGGCCCGGGCAACGATTGAAAGGCTATGCCTCAAAGCACATAATGCCCGGGGTGCCTAAGCCCGGGCTGGCAACCTCGCAGGTCCTTTTTTTATTAAAGTTTGTTCCGTAAGTCTGTCCTTGGTTTTCAAAATTTACCTACCTAAACGCCATGTGCACCTTTAGAGGCATGTCTTATAGAGATACATTGGCAATTTAATGTTTCCACCATAGATGCTAAAAAGTCTCAATAGACAAAATGCTACTCGCTGACAGACGCTTCATTAAAAAAAAAACATTTGCCCTTTTTACACGCAATGCTTTGTTGAAGGTAACATTCGGAGCAAGTGAAAAGCACAATTAGGCCTATAATTCCCTACCTGTAATGATCCCTTGTACAAACTTGCTGTGAAACAGTATTACATGAAGCTACACTCACTCTCTACAATTGCAAAAGATTACTCTCTTCATTCAGGCAGCAGTGACATTTCTTTCCATTCATAATAAGTGAGTCAAAATGCCTATGCTCACATTTTAAAATGAGATATTTCCTGATGATGAATTGCAGTTAGGAATACTGCGTCCTTGACAGTGCTGGCAAAATTGATGCAGCAAAGGCTGTCAAGTTTGAACGTAAAAGCATGTATCGCATCGGAGCGAACTTTTCGGGGTAGAAAGACGGTAAGTGAGCTTGGTACAAGAGGTGCGGGTAGATACATGTTCTTCATGTTGTTGTGTGGTTTGTTATCTGCCATGGCATTGAAAAGGCCAGAGATGTCTCCCGGTATCTAGTGTAAGCAAACATTAAAAGTGAGTAGTTGCGAAGGTAGTTTATCTTCTGACAAAGCAATGTGGCTTTACTGTCTTGCTTCAGTTGTTAAAAGGCACTCTAGGAATTGGTGTCTGTCTGTATTTGGGCGGTGTTGATAAAAATGAGGCTGCCTCATTGTTGTCATCAGCCCTGTTCTGCAGACTGTTCTCATGTATGGTATGAAGCTCAAGTAGAGTTGCAGACATCCATTGTATAGTCCTTATTTTTATCAAGAGAGAAATAGTTGAGGCTGAATCATACTATGCTTCCATCTCCTGAATAAGCAGCATCTACACAAAATACATTGGTCCAAAGGAACATCAGTGTACAGCCGTACCATGGCCTTAAGTCTGTTCTTGCACCCAAGCAATCAGAAGTAACAGCAACATCATCATCATCATCATCAGCCTGGTTAAGCCCACTGCAGGGCAAAGGCCTCTCCCATACTTCTCCAACTCCCCCGTTCATGTACTAATTGCGGCCATGTTGTCCCTACAAATTCTTAATTTCATCAGCCCACCTAACTTCCTGCCGCCCTCTGCTACGCTTCCCTTCCCCTGAAATCCATTCCGTAACTCTCAATGACCATCGGTTATCTTCCCGCCTCATTACGTGTCCTGCCCATGCCCCCCATTTCTTTTTTTTGATTTCAACTAAGATATCATTAACTCGCGTTTGTTCCCTTACC
This sequence comes from Dermacentor variabilis, assembly GCF_050947875.1. Lineage (NCBI taxonomy): Eukaryota > Metazoa > Arthropoda > Arachnida > Ixodida > Ixodidae > Dermacentor > Dermacentor variabilis. Next base: position 236,368,610 of record NC_134571.1, read on the forward strand.
CAATCTGTTCTTTTTTTATCGATTAACGTTACACCTATCATTCTTCTTTCCATAGCTCGTTGCGTCGTCCTCAATTTAAGTAGAACCTTTTTCGTAAGCTTCCAGGTTTCCGCCCCGTACATGAGTACTGGTAAGACACAGCTGTTATACACTTTTCTCTTGAGGGATAACGGCAACCTACTGTTCATGATCTGAGAATGCCTGCAAACGCACCCCAGCCCATTCTTATTCTTCTGATTATTTCAGTCTCGTGATCCGGATCCGCAGTCACTACCTGTCCTAAGTAGATGTATTCCCTTACTACTTCCAATGCCTCACTACCTACCGTAAACTGCTGTTCTCTTCCGAGACTGTTAAACATTACTCTAGTTTTCTGTAGATTAATTTTTAGACCCACCCTTCGGCTTTGCCTCTCCAGGTCAGTGAGCATGCATTGGATTTGGTCCCCTGAGTTACTAAGCAAGGCAATATCATCAGCGAATCACAAGTTACTAAGGCATTGTCCATTAACATTTATCCCCAATTCTTCCCAATCCAGGTATCTGAATACCTCCTGTAAACACGCAGTCAATAGCATTGGAGAGATCGTATCTCTCTGCCTGACGCCTTTCTTTATTGGGAAATGCAGTGGCATTTCTTTATGCCACTACAACATGCAACGTCCTTAATTCACATGATCCTTCACGTTGGATTAGCAATGCTGCCATGGTGTTCACCTGAGCATGTTTGTTTGCGAACAGCGGGAGAGCAGTTATTGCCCTCATCACGTTCTGAATAATGACCTCAATCTGGTCCCTCTGCTTCAGTGAGAGCCAGTAAAACTGAGCCTGATAAATAATATTTGGGTTGAGTACAGACCAAAGAACATTACCGGCTACTTCGGTACATGCTGTTCCACATTTAGAAGCAATCTTTTATATCAAGTGGAAGGCTCACATTGGTGTCTTCTTTATTTTTGCCTAGCCTATATGAACTGGTTCCGGATTTGCAAACATCGAGACCAAGTATCTGTACTTCTATTTCTTGTAACAAGAACCAGTGCCGTAGCCAGGAATATTTTGGTGCGTGTGTGTGTGTGTGGTGTGTGTGTCGGGGGGGGGGGAGGAGAGCCGGGGAGACATAAGACGATGTCTGCACATTGTCTTATGCCAGGTAACCAGAAATTTTTGGTTCGGGGGCAAGGGGTTACGTTACTGGTGTCGAGCACGCTGCAAGGCAATGCTGGTCTAGTCTGCTGTGGATGGAAACGCCTCTCTCAAACAAATTGCCAAGAATTGTTAGAAAGCTGTACTGTGGGTCCTTTTCCTTGCAGCAAGGTGTGTATTGTCACGTGGTCGTGACGTCAAAGAACACAGTAGCAATACTGTGAAAGGCAAAACTAGCTTTTATTGGGCTAACCTGTGCCCACAAAACAGGCTACACTTAAAGCACAACGAGAGCGGCGAACACAGTCGGCGATCGTCGAAAATCTGATCAGCGGGTCAAGCACGTCGGCTTTTATACAGCAGTCGTCGAATGTTCCAGACTAATCGTTCGGACCCGCGTGCCTTCCACAAAGTTCTACACCATTCGCATCACCCGATGGAATCAAATAACACAAGGTTCGGCGACAACAGACAGCCGGGTAGAAGCATCGATAACTTTCCAGAAACTTCGGATACATGCAGGGTCCCGCGCTGTGCGATTAAATTTGTTAGGCGGCGAAACGTGGTCGCCCGATAAAGATAAGTACACGTGTCAGTATTGTCCAAAATGAGTGATGCACAAATCATGTATGTCGCTGCACCTATTGCTGCCTGAAAATGTGAGCCACTATGCAGGAACACACCAGTACTAGGTGGTAGTGCTAGTAAATTGACATAATTAGCAAGGCTTCATTTTGCATAGACAAAGCTAAATGTCATTTTTGATTAAAATGGCTGTGACATATCAGTAGGCTTTGTTTTTTGTGGCTGTTATCTGGTTTTCATGCAGCGCCTGCATGGGCTGTAGTATTCTTGGATCCCTCTGACAATAAACATTTGCTTGTGAGTACTTCTTGCTAACTTTATTATTGATTTTCTTCTGGATACTCAGATCACCGTCTTTGCAATGTGGCCTCTGGCTGTTTCAGTTCTTAAAAATGCAGACTTGTATAATATGTTAACATATCTAAAAAGAAGCAGTATACACACTGAATACTAGAATTATAGAAAGCCACTGCTGTAAAATTAATGGTCAATCTCGGAAAGAGTGAGCTGAATTGGCGACAATGAATCATTTACTGAAGCTATAAAACCTGCTTTTCTGAATAACTTTTCCTAGACAAATACAACAATATGTGCGTCATGTTTTACAAGAATTCATAATATCTGAAACATATTTGCTTTGAAAATTTGTCCCAGGTGCCACAAGCACACTTAATGTAGAAGCTTGAAAGCAATACAATGACAGCCACACACCTCTACAACGTGGAATAAAAAAATGCCAGGTGGTAGCACACTGCTCACCGAGTTAAAATACAAACACATGTTGTCATTTGTTGAAATTGCTCTTTATTATTAAAAGTTCAATTCAGAACAAGTTACTGCATAGTGTAATAATGTTAACGTTGGTTTACATATCACATGCCCCTCTGCGGCAACAAAATGTTGCACATACGCAATTAATCATGCATACCCTCCAACGAAGAGTGAATTTTCTGGATCGAAAGTGAGTGAATAAAATGACATGTGGCTCATTTCTAGTTGCAGGTAAACTTGATGGCTGATGGCACTAAGGGCAAGCAGTAGTAGTATAAACTTTATTTCTCGTAGTGGTTTCGGCGGTCTGTGCGTCTCTCAGTCGAGGGTTCCACTGGTCTCTGTGGTACGCTGGGGTTGGTCGAAAAGATCTCTCTGGCTCTTTACATCTTCACTAGTAAGCCAAACATCCCACTGCCTGTTACTTGGCACTTGAGCCGTAAGGGGCGAATAGGAATTCGAAGGCTGTAGTTCATGTTGGTCATTTACACGCTGGTCATTTGGCAGCAGCATCATCCGGACGTGAACTCGTATCTCACGAACGCCGCTTCCATTTTTGAGCTATCTGCTGCTGTTACGGCGCCTGTCGGCCTGGCTTTCCTGGGGCTTGTGAAGATTGCTGATCACCGTGCCTCCGTCACAACCAGCCAGCATTCTGTTGCTCTGCACATGCCCAGACGCATCCACACCAGGCGCGGAATGGACTAACCTACGATGTCACCAGGATCTCCGCGCCACCTTGGGCCATAAAAGCGGCGGCCTCACAGTGAAACGAGTCACTTGGCGGCAGCAGCAGCTGGACGTGAACTCGTCTCTCCCAAACGCTGCTTCCATTCTTCAGGTTGGTGTCGCAACCCTATTCCGTAAACCCGAGCTCTATTTTCTGAAGAGCGCTTTCGCTGCGGCCATCTTGCATTTGTTAGTCTGTGTTCGTAATGTCCGTGTTATTCTGTTTTTTTTGGCGTACGCTTGTGACACCATGACATCGTTGAGAGATACTATATGTACTAAATGTAACGCGAACTTCAATGCTGATGAATGCTCAATGTCTTGTTGCGAATGTCTCAGGGCCTATCACTTAGGCTAATGTGCAGGGATTTCCGAATCCACGTTCGAGTCAAAGGAAGCAGAGCAAAAAAGCTATGGAAGTGTCAGGATTGCCGTAAACATTGCAAAACTGGCAGCTCAAGTCAGAAAGAGAGCGATGATTCTACTATTGCGAAGACGACGAAGTGTGGCGACGGGTAGGATGGGCTCCACATGTGCTCCCCACAGAAGCTACATTTTCGGCGAAATCACATCGGCGTCCAGATTCTACGTAATCATCGTGTTCCTGAAGTCAGCTAGAGCACTTTAACACCGAACTTGAGGGTGTAAGTGCTATATTTTGCAATTTAGGGCCACACCAACTTTCGATGCGGGGCCGCCCCGCTAAACCCACTTCGCTAGTGGCGAGGCCCAGCAAAAGCTTCGGCCGCCGCACCGCTGCAGATGGCAAACACGCTGCTCAATACCGACGCCGACAAAGCCCACCAATTGTCCACCCGGGCTCTGGAGGACGAGGACATGGAAATTCGCGAATCCCAAGGATTTCTTCCGGCCGCTGAGGAGAACGAAGAAGACAATGAGCCTTCGATCAATGTTACCAGTTGTGCCCGTCGTCGTCGGCTGCTGACACGCTCGACAACGCCCCAAATTTCCCGAACGCCACCGAAGCCCGTTCTCTGCCAAAGCCGACCGGCGATGCGCAAGCCCCGACAACCCCCCCCCCTTCCTGCCGATGATCACAAGTTGCTGGTTCGTCCACGGAACGGCCTGCAGCTCAACAAGGTGAGCCCAGGGAAGTTAGTAGACGCCATCACAAATGAGGCAAAGCTACAAATCGACTTCACCGGATTCGAAATACCCATTGACGAAGACTAAAACATCCTTGTTCTGAGCACTGCCTCAGAAGCTACGGCTTCAGCACTAAGCAAGATGTAAAAATTACAATTGATGCAACAACATATGATACTGCATCATACGGAATTTCCCCCGATAACTCTTGCAAAGGGGCAATATACAACATCGATCACGACACCACGCCCGAAATGTTACTTAAACGCATTGAATCTCCCGGATACGAGGCGCTAATATGTAGAAGACTTGGAAGCACAACCACCATCGGGATCACATTCCTGGGAAAAACAGTACCATATTACATCGAAATTTCTGGCCTTCTTCTGCGGTGCTACCTCTACAAGGGAACCGTGCCACATCGCCGAACCTGCAACGAGACAGGCCACACAGAGGACGTCTGCCCGCGGCCCCCCGCCACACCCAAGTGCAGAGAGTGTGGCACTTCGCTAACAACGGAGCAGCACAAGTGTCACCCTCGGTGCTATCTGTGCGGCGGGAATCACCCGACTGCAGCGAAAACCTGCCCCAACAGGTTCCTGCCGCCCGTCAACCGCCGGAAACCGCAGCAGACCCTGAGAGCAGGCCACGTGGCCACGTGGCGAGCGCTCAGCATCCCGCAAGTCGGGGTCCCCGAAACGACGCGGAGCTGTCCAGGGGACGAGCAGTTCCAGGCCGCGTTGCGGTTCCGGTTCCAGGCGCAGGACCTCATCGCGACGACGGACATCATCCCATGGCAGGACCTCGAGCCGTGGTCGTTCCCCAAGCGGTAGGAGGGGAAGCAAGGGAGCAGCGCAGGTCACGCAGCCGGTGAGCTGGGCACAGGCTGTTTCTCCCAAAGCTCGTCGGCCCCCATCCCCCGTTGACACAGAACTGGCACAGGCACACGCCCAGATTAGGCGTGCCACTGAAGAAAACGCAACACTCAAAGCAGAAATCACTAGCGTACACGCCTAATTCGTTGCACTTAGATGAATTGCTTGGAAGAAATAGCACTACCCCTACACAAAACACTTCAACCCCAACCCGGAGAAGCGGAAACGGGAAGAGCAGCCAGCTCACACAGTCACTTCAAATCTGAAACCGCAACGAGCATCCGCGCTGCCCACTGCACCGCAGGGAGTCATACCCGTCCAATATGCCACTGTCGAGAAGGTAGAAGAGGTAGTAGCAAAGGCAATTCAGAGCCTTCAGAGATTGCTATATGCAACTATGCAGCAACAACTCACAGCTATACAACAGTCAGCAGCACAGCAACAATTCGCAACTCAAGAACAACACTATAACCTTCAGTTGGTGGAACGCATCATGAGGCTAGAGGAACGCATACTAGCACTGGAAGCTCGTCAAAGCCGGCGCCCCAAGAAAACAGCTCATCAGACCCTACCAGAATTGCCCGGTTCTCTGGGATACCCAGAACCCCATCTTGTGCACGCATCACCACCCCTTGATAACCAAGATGGCTCCTCCTGAACATATATGCAGTAAGCGGGCGGGCTCCCCAGGCGAAACCACGGTGTGGCAGTGGAAATGCCGGGGCTACAAGAACAAGTATAGATCACTGATACAATACACCGCTGCATCAACAAGACCACCTGAAATCATCGCACTTCAAGAAACGAACACACACGTCCGCCTATCCGGATACGTCACATATGGTACCGATACAGGCGACAGCCTTCACACCCTGGTCAGTAAGAAGCTAGCGGCCGTTCAACACCATCTCCAGCAATCCGAATCACTTGTCATTCTGCTCGAAATTATCCCACAGGCAACAAAGAAGGGTCCATGTTTCTTCTAAACGTCTACTGTCAGCCGAAAAGTGCGCCATCGGTCCTCAAACTGGTTTTGGAGCAAGCCACGCACGCAGCAGGCAATCTTCCGCTTCTAATTGTGGCGACTTATAATGCAGCCGACCCCCTCTGCGGTTATGCGTACACCAACCCCAGGGGAAACATGCTTCACAAAGTTATTGTGGACATGGATCTCACACTCGTCAATGATCCAAGGAACAGCACGAGGCTCTGCACAAGTTTTCAGACACGAACCCCTAATTAATTCTCACCAGAATTATCCCCCAAGCTTGCTGGACCAATCTGGATGAGTACCTAGGCAGCGACCACGCGCTGCTAGCCACCGCTCTTCATGGGCTCGAATACAAGGGCAGGATAAGAACTGCTCGCCTCACGGATTGGACCAAGCGGCGGGAGATAAGAGAAGAAAGAGCTGTCAACGAACAGAGCTAACAGCGTCAGTCAATTAGGGACGGGATCGCTCAGCTTCACCAAGATGTGAAGGCGCACACCAATATGCTTAAAACATTCACCACCACTCCGAGCATCGACGCTCGCTTGCTCCACATGTGGGAAGCACGGCGTAGCCTGTTGAAGCGTTGGAAAAGGCAAAGATTAAATCGCAAGCTCAAGTGGCGAATAGCACTACTCACACAAGAGGCTACGGAATACGCTACCACGTTATGCCGTGTGAATTGGCTATCCCTCTGCGACAGCCTGAGAGGAAGTCTGAGTACTTCCAAGACGTGGAAGTTATTCAGGTATTTAATCAACCCAGCCAGCAGCGAAACGGAATCCCACCACAATAAGGCCCGAGTAATTCACCAATTTCCTAGAAACGAGGCGGACCTCCTTTTGACTCTCAAAGCCCAGTACTTCCCCACCCGGCCATCGGAGCCTCTGCCACCCTACACCGGCACCCCTAACGAGCTCCTAGATGAGGACATTCATCTACGTGAAGTAACAGCGGCGATAATGTGCTGGAGACGCCACACAGCCCCGGGAATGGACCAAATTACTAATAACGCACTTGTAAATCTTGACAGCCCCTCGCTACTAGAGCTTACTGCTCATCCTAACGAGGTATGGAGGGAAGGAAACCTTCCCGAGGACTGCAAAATGGCCGAGGTTTGTCTGATACCAAAGCAAGGCACGCCATGGGCCATTGAGAACCTACGGACGATCTCCCTCACTTCGTGTGTAAGAAAGCTACTAGAGCACATCGTTCTCAACCGGCTACAACCATTCCTGGAGGACCCGGCGAAACTACTAACAACAATGATAGGATTCCTTCCACACCTCTCAACTCAAGACATCCTACTTCAGCTGAAAGAAGAGGTGATTGTACCAGCGACACGCAACTCCCCCACGGCTACCCTCGCCTTAGATCTTAAGGGGCGTTCGATAACGTCAAGCATACAGCAGTCTTACAGAGGCTTAACGCGGGTGGCTGTTGGGCCAGGACGTACTCCTATATCAGAGATTTCATCTCAGATAGAAAAGCCATCCTAAAGGTCGGGGACAAAGCCACAAACCCCTTCCTACTGGGCGGGCGCTGCACACCACAGGGCGCAGTGTTACCCCCTCTCCTTTTCAATATCGCCCTAAAAGGCCTACCGCCGCTCCTCGGTAACATCCCTAATGTCGTCGGCCTACATGCCGACGACATTACCATCTGGTTGTCCACAGGGTCCATCGGGGAGATGGAGAATCGCTTGCAGGAAGCTGCAGACGTGGTGAGCGACTATGCTAAGTCATGCGGGCTAAGTCAAGCAGGCGATGGGCCTGCCGATCAGTACGTCCACAGAACTCCTACTACGACTAGGTGTGCACAACACGGCTGAGGAGCCGACCGAGGCACATTTAACCAATCAGGGAACAAGGCTGGCTGTTACGGAAGCGAGGAGGTCTATTCTTTTACGCCTGGGGCTCTCTGCCCCTCTGAGCGATCCGCCGCCTCAGACTGTGAGCTTGCCCCATGCCATCCGGAGAAACATCACCGTACGTCCTCTACCTCACAATATGCATCCAGTCCACCACACAGAGCGAAGGGAGGCCCGCGCCCTGGCCATACACGAGCGATACGGGACTTTACCCTCAACAGCCTATGTGCACGCGGCTTCTTGCCCCAGACTCGCAGCGACAACAGCCACCATAGTCGTCAACAAAGAACATCGGAGCAGCATTTCGCTCACACGAAACAATCCCCTCCAAGCCGAGGGAACGGCCATAGCCCTCGCGCTCTCCCAAACAGAGGTTGAAGTGATAGTGACTGACTCCCAACAGGCGTGCCGTAACTTTGCTAGCCGCAGAATTCATCCCACTACGTTCCGGATCATCACTCAAAATCCGCCAACGAGATCAGTCATGATCATCTGGGCGCCAGCTCATCAAGGCATTCCTGGCAACGAGGTCGCCAACCACGTGGCTCGAGATCTGACCCACAGAACAGACACCGAGGAATCTGAACCCGAGCGCATGCACCCTTTAATCTCGTACTGAGACATCACACAACACTACAAGCTAACCTGCAGAACATATTGCCGCCAGCATTGCGAGAACACAAGTCGACCGCCACATCCCAACTGCGTTTAAAAGAGCCGCCACACCGCAAGCGTCAAGAAAAGCACCGCAAGGCAACGCTGGGCCGGTGCTGACAGACCGGCGGCTCGTGCGCGAGAATCGGACTGGCACGCGACAGCAGGCGACAAAGAGGAGAACGACGTTAGAAGTAGCGAAGCTCAAGCGACGTTTTGTTGACGGGCACAGGTTCGCCCAGAATAAACTAGTTTTCATAGAAACGGCCGTCGTGACTGTTGGTTACATATCTGGTGGAGGTGCGGGGTATGACTTCAAGCCCCACACGCGCCAGGGAAGGTAGCCCGGATCCCCGAAGTTTGGAGCCAACGGAATTAACGCCGGTCCACCAACGCACGAGCCGCCGCATACGAGGTGAGGCCCCCGAGTTTGGTCCTCTCGCCGATTCACGAAGGGCAGCAGCAGCAGTCAGCCTAGGTACCAGTGCGATGGCTACTCAAGTGATGCCTCCTCACGTAGTCGTTGATTCACCCCGGACGCCAGAATCCTTTCACGGAGACAAATTCGAGGATGCCGAGGACTGGCTCGAAAACTTCGAGCGTGTCGCCAGATGTAACGGTTGGGACGAAACAAGGAAACTCCGGTATGTGTACTTCGCCCTGGAGGAATCTGCGCGCACGTGGTTTCAAAACCATGAAGCGTCGTTATCATCGTGGAACGACTTCCGACGAGAGCTGCTTGCTACGTACTCTAGCACGGACCGCAGAGAGAGGGCAGAAGCCGCTCTTCAGGCGAGGAACCAGAGAAACAACGAAAGTGTGACCATGTACTTTGAGGATATGACCCACCTCTTCCGCCGAGCTGATCCAAACATGGCTGAGGACAAGAAATTGCGGCACCTAATGCGCGGTGTGAAACAGGAGCTTTTTGCCGGCCTGGTTCGTAATCCGCCCCGCACGGTAGCCGAATTTCGATCAGAGGCGACGACGATGGAGAAGACGCTGCAGCAGCGTGCGAGGCAGTACAACAGAGATGTAAGCCTCGCATCATTTGACGTTGGGTCAGGAGCCCTCTCCAACAACATGGACATCCTACGCGAAATGGTGAGGTCCGTCGTAAGGGAAGAGCTGCAGAAACTGCAGCTGGCTCAAAGCCCTCCGCCAGTGTCCTCACTTGCCGATGTCATACGCGAAGAAGTCCGGCAAGTAATTTGTGAGCCAGAGCCTCAGGTACGGCCCCGCGCACAGCCAGAGCGTCAGCCGCGGATATCGTACGCTCAAGCTTTACGCCAGGACCTAGGACGCGCCGACTTTGGACGAACGGCCACAATACCCCAGATACTTCCTCGCAATGTGCCGCCCATGGCAGAAGGAAGGCCACGTAAAAGCGATGTATGACGCACTGCAGACCGGCGTCCCCTTTTCTACCACTGTGGAGAGGCTGGTCACCTATACCGGGAATGACAGTATCGCCGAGTAGGACTGCGTGGTTTCTCTGTGAATGCACCTTGCCCTCGAAATGGTGAGCGCCCTGATGAAATCGAAGCATTTTTGTCCACACGCCAAACTATTCGAAACCCCCCGCAACATGAACCTCGATCGGCAGCGCCCATGCGTTATAGGTCGCCCAGTCCGCGCCCCTCTTCCATTTCACCGAGGCGTCGCTCACAAAGTCCGCGACGGGAAAACTAGAGCCAGCGACCTGTGGAGGCAAGGCCGCTGATTCCCGGAACACCGAATGCCCTCCATCGCCAATCCGACAAGACGACGGCAGTGACGAACCGACGAACCAGCGCAGTGATGAAGCCGTTACTTCTGAGTTGCGCGTCATCATCGACGACTTCGAAGTGACTGCGTTGATAGACACTGGTGCGGACTATTCAGTTATTAGCAGTGTACTCGCCAGAAAATTGAAAAAGGTATTGACCCATTGGACCGGACCCCCAATACGTACAGCGGGGGGACACTTAGTCGACCCCGTTGGAATGTGCACAGCAAGAATCGGCATTAGAGGCTTTACATACGTCAGCAGCTTTATTGTTCTCCCTGAGTGTTCCCGTGAGCTTATACTGGGCATGGACTTTTTGCAAACGAATGGCGCAATTATCGACTTACAAGAATCACGCGTGTTGTTTTCCACAGAAAATGCTGTTACCATTTCTGATACAGAACAGCCACATATTTCCTCTCTCCGTATTGTGAATGAACACGTGACGGTGCCGGCACGGTGCAGTGTGACTGTCGTTGTAAGGAGCGACGTATTCCGCGACTATGAGGGACTTGCAGACGGAAATATCGGGCTGCTACTGGAAAAGCAAATATGCGTGGCAAGAGGCCTAGTTCACCTGCGTAACGGCTGCGCGGACGTCCTCTTGACTAACTTTGGCAATGAGGCACAACACGTGGCGAAGGGAACAGTCATAGCGTCTCTTCATGACTATGTACAGCTCGCGGATGTGTCAACCCTCCATGCAACATCACCAGCTTCTGTCACTTTAGACAGTGTCCTTACCTCTATCGACATTGACCGAGAGCTGTCATCACCACAAAGAGATAAGATTGTGAGCTTGGTCACAGAGTTTGCTGAATGCTTTTCGACTTCATCGAAAGTCCGCCGTACTCCCGTCGCAAAACACCGCATTGTGGTCGAAGAACCTGCAAGACCAGTGCGCCAACACCCGTACCGAGTGGCTCCAAAAGAAAGAGAAGCGATAAGAAGTCAAGTACAGGAAATGCTCAAAGACGATGTGATACAGCCATCCAATAGCCCGTGGGCATCTCCGGTAGTCCTGGTCAAAAAGAAGGATAACACCCTACGATTTTGTGTTGATTACAGGAAACTCAACCTCGTCACGAAGCGAGATGTTTATCCACTCCCACGCATCGACGACACCTTGGACAAACTACGCAATGCTTACTTCGTCTCTTCTCTGGATCTCAAAAGCGGATACTGGCAGATAGAAGTGGACGAGCGAGATCGCGAAAAAACAGCATTTGTGACACCGGATGGTCTATACGAGTTTAAGGTGCTCCCATTTGGTCTGTGTTCTGCGCCCGCCACCTTCCAGCGGATGATGGACACTGTTCTCTCCGGACTGAAATGGCAGTCGTGTCTCGTCTACCTGGATGATGTGGTGGTCTTCTCCACTACATTCGAGCAGCACATGCAGCGACTGAGAGCAGTTCTGGATGCTATTCGCACGGCGGGATTGACCATAAAACACGAAAAATGCCACTTCGGCTTTCGCGAGCTCCGCTTTCTCGGATACATTGTCAGTGCTGAAGGCGTCCGCCCCGATCCTGAGAAGATCATTGCAGTAGAAATGTTTCCGAAGCCAAGAGACAAAAAAGCTATTAGGCGTTTCCTGGGACTGTGTGCCTACTACAGGCGTTTCGTAGAAAATTTCTCTAAGATTGCCGAACCACTCACGCGACTGACAATAGAAGATGTCCCTTTTGTGTGGGAGAAGGAACAAGAAGACGCCTTCTCTGAGCTACCACGACGTTTGCAGAGTCCTCCTATACTTGCCCATTTTGATGAAAATGCCGAAACGGACATCCACACCGATGCGAGTAACGTTGGTCTCGGTGCCATACTTATTCAGTGGCAGAATGGAGAAGAAAAAGTTATTGCCTATGCGAGCCGTACCTTATCAAAAGCCGAGACAAATTACTCAGCTACAGAAAAGGAATGCCTGGCGGTTATATGGGCCATCAGCAAGTTCCGGCCATACTTATATGGCAAACCGTTTCAAGCAATCAGCGATCATCATTCATTGTGCTGGCTGGCGAACCTCAAGGACCCTTCTGGAAGACTCGCTAGATAGAGTTTGCGTCTGCAGGAGTATGACATCACGGTCGTTTACAAGTCCGGTCTCAAACACAATGATGCTGATTGCTTATCACGTGCACCAATCGAATCTACGTCACCTGAATACGAGCAAGATTTCCCATTTCTTGGGGCTGTAAATATGGCGGAAATGGCTCATCACCAGCGTACAGATCCGGAATTACTCCTGCTCATCGAGTACCTGGAGGGTCGACAAGTGAAAGTGCCCCGAGTTTTCGTCCGCGGATTGTGTTCGTATGTCATCCGGAACAACTTCATCTACAAACGAAACTTCGAGCACACTGGTGAGACGTTTCTACTTCTCGTACCATCATCGCTGCGAGCTGAGGTCTTAGAAGCTTGCCATGATGATCCTGCAGCTGGCCACTTGGGCGTTAGTAGGACTCTGGCGAGAATCCGCCAGAAATATTACTGGCCGAAGTTGATGAACTCAGTGCAGCACTATGTCAAATCATGCCGAGATTGTCAAAGACGCAAAACACCGCCACTCAAACCAGCAGGTTTTCTGCAACCGATACAGCCACCAGCAACACCCTTTGAACAAATAGGAGTGGATTTACTTGGACCATTTCCCGTATCAACGTCAGGAAAGCGGTGCATTGTTGTAGCAACCGATTATCTGACTCGGTATGCTGAGACATCTTCTCTTACAAAAGGAACCGTCATTGAAGTGGCTCAGTTTTTTGTCACACACATAGTGTTACGACATGGCGCACCTAAAGTACTCATAACAGACAAAGGAACAGCTTTTGTTGCCCGTTTGATGCAGTCTGTTATGAATCTAACACATACTGCTCATAGAAAAACCACAGCGTACCATCCGCAAACAAACGGCCTGACTGAACGGCTCAATAGAACGCTCGCTGACATGATCTCAATGTACGTGGACATCGAGCATCGGACATGGGACAGTATTCTACCGTATGCTACCTTTGCGTATAATACTGCAGTACAAGAGACGACACATTTCACGCCATTTGAACTTGTTTACGGTCGGACAGTAACAACGACCCTAGACGCGATGTTACCTGTAAACAACAGCAGTGAAGACGACCCTAACGTTAGTGAGTACGTAGAAAGGGCAGAAGAAGCACGGCAGTTGGCAAGGCACCGTATCATACAACAGCAAAACGTCGACGCAAACCGGTACAACCTAGGGCGAAGAGAGGTACAGTACAACCCCGGAGACAAAGTGTGGGTATGGACGCCAATACGTACGCCCGGTCTTTCGGAGAAGCTACTGCGCCGTTACTTTGGCCCCTACAGAGTATTTCGCCGGCTAAGTCCCTTAAAATAGAAGATGTCCCCTTTGTGTGGGAGAAAGAACAAGAAGACGCCTTCTCTGAGCTACCACGACTTTTGCAGAGTCCTCCTATACTTGCCCATTTTGATGAAAATGCCGAAACGGACATCCACACCGATGCGAGTAACGTTGGTCTCGGTGCCATACTTATTCAGTGGCAGAATGGAGAAGAAAAAGTTACAAAAAGAATACAGTATCAGTATCTAGCAAGTTTTTATTTCACATTTTTCATCAATCATTAATGACAGGTCAGATACCCCAAGATTGGAAAACAGCCAAAGTCATACCCATTTTCAAAGACGCTGACAAGAACTTAACTGAGAACTACCGACCGATATCACTAACGTGCATATGCTGCAAAATGATGGAACATATTATTGCATCTCATATTTACCAACATCTAGAATCGAACAACTTCTTTTTTCATAATCAACATGGTTTCAGGAGAGGTTTGTCGTGCGAAACGCAACTGCTTGAATTTACGACAGATTTACATTTTAACATGGACTCAAACCTTCAAACTGACAGCATCTTTCTAGATTTTTCTAAAGCTTTTGACCGCGTAGCTCATTGTCGCCTGTTTTTGAAGTTATCATCATTAAAACTTAATTCACTAACACTATCCTGGCTTCGAAATTTTCTTTCTAACAGGCAGCAGTTTACTTTCGCTAACAGCTTCTCCTCGCCCCTTTCAGATGTTTCATCCGGTGTACCACAAGGAAGCGTTCTTGGTCCCTTACTCTTTCTGATATACATTAATGACATACCCAATAACTTATCATCATGCATGCGCATTTTCGCTGACGACTGCATTATCTATCGTTCTATTAACACCTCCGATGACCACCTTATCCTCCAAAATGATCTTAACGAAATCACTAATTGGTGTGACACCTGGCTAATGACTCTAAACTCATCAAAATGTAAAGTGATGTCCTTCACCCGCAAACGCAATAACTTGGACTATTCTTACTGTATTAAAAATGTCCCATTATCTCGGACCTCATCATTTAAATATCTAGGCGTTAATCTTTCAACAAACCTCTCCTGGACTTCCCACATTACTACCATCTGTGCCAGTGCTTCTCGATCACTGGGTTACCTGCGACGTAACCTTCGGAACTCACCTCCACTTATCCGCAAACTGGCATATCAAACATTTGTTCGCCCTCGACTTGAGTTCGCCGCTCCAATCTGGTCTCCCCATCAAAATTACCTAATTACCATGCTGGAATCAATCCAAAATAGAACCGCACGTTTCATTTCCCGAAATTATAACTACCGTTCTAGCGTAACTCAAATAAAGATTCACCTATCACTTCAGCTACTAAGTAATCGTCGCGACATAGCCCTTTTGTCATTATTTCATAAATACGCCCACCACACTAACAAACATTCCTTACACCTAGAAACGCCATCGCTCACGTCGCACAGATTATACAATCATCATAGCTTCACGCGCATCTATGGTAAAACAGAAGCATTTAACTCGTCTGCAATTCCACGTGCCATTCGGCTCTGGAACAACCTCCCCGACAACATAGTTTTGGAAACTGACCGTGATAAATTCAAGAGCTCACTGAACTCGCTTAACCCATGTTAACCATTAATATCACACTCACTGCTCTGTATTATTTCTTTGCCTTTTTCTTGCAGTGTTATACGTTGTTACTAACTTATATTGTTCCTTTTTATTGTAATCATATGCAGCTTTATGTAGCTAATATGTTTCATGACTTTTAGGCTGTGCACTTGGCTGTTTTCACTTGTTATTGTTGTTAATTGTATGTACTTGATTGTATGCCCCCCTTACTCAATCCCCAAGAAGGGGCCTTGTAAGGTATTTTACAAATAAATAAAAATAAATAAATAAATTACGAGGTAACTCCTGAAGGCCAAGTCTGCTCCACACGACGCAGGACTCGCCCAGAGGTCGTACACGTAGTACGAATGAAGCCTTACCATGAAAGGCATTGACAACCGGAATTTGCACGTACGATCAAGCCTAGCACCAGCCATCCCCTGACCACTGTCCTTTTAAAGCAGTTGGCTTCTCTATAGGCCTTTTCTACGCATCGGGACGATGCTTCTTCGGAGGGGGCTAATGCCGCCAGCATTGCGAGAACACAAGTCGACCGCCACATCCCAACTGCGTTTAAAAGAGCCGCCACACCGCAAGCGTCAAGAAAAGCACCGCAAGGCAACGCTGGGCCGGTGCTGACAGACCGGCGGCTCGTGCGTGAGAATCGGACTGGCACGCGACAGCAGGCGACAAAGAGGAGAACGACGTTAGATGTAGCGAAGCTCAAGGGACGTTTTGTTGACGGGCACAGGTTCGCCCAGAATAAACTAGTTTTCATAGAAACGGCCGTCGTAACTGTTGGTTACAATATGCACCCCCACACAAGTCACTACCTAGAGAGCAGGAGCGATTCCTCCGAGCTCTACAGGTTAATACATTACCCCACCCAACCAGAAATCACCTCATAGCTCATACACAATTCTCTCCGCAATGCCGCTCCTGCGCAGAGCCCAGGTCCCTCAGGCACATAGTAGGGGGTTGCAGAGCGGCACCATTATATCCTCCGAACCCTTACCCCACTAACGAGCTTTGGGAGAGAGCGTTGGCCAGCTCCGACCTCTAGGAACAGCAACGGCTGATTGCGAGGGCCCAGGACGCGGCCCGAGCTCAAGGCATTCTGGAATGAGGACGCCTCTCCAAAGCTGCATTCTCCCAATAAAAATGTTTATTCTCTCTCTCTCTCTACTATTGCCACCGCGCTACTTGACATAAACCGAAAGCTTCATGAACTGCTTCCTCTGAAGAAAGTCGTTCAAGACATGGAAGAATCCCTGAACATGATGGCCAAGAAATATGACACCATTGTTTCTGATGTTGCGAGGCTCAATGGTGAAATTAAGGACCAGAAAAACAGAATGTCCAAACTTGAGGAAATCGGTGCCTACGCAGAAATCAAAAAAAGTTTCTTGTGCCGTTAACGACCTGGAATACGACAGTAGGAAACTAAACATTGGACTTCACGGCATCCAGAAAAAAAAACACAACGAATGTTTAATGTCTGAGGTTAACGCTGTTACGTCAAACCTTCAGCTCGCACCATTAACTGAGCAAAGCGTATCTTGGATCCACCGGTAGGCCTTTAACTCAGATAAGATTCCTGGAATCCTCGTACGCTTCTCGAATCAATCGACTAGGGATCAATGGCTCGATAAGCATAAATATTTGCCAACAGTTCAGAACGGCGCGTACATGATGGAAAACCTAACTACGCAAAACCGGGCCCCACTGAAGTTGGCTAAAGCTTGGGCGCATGAGCACGATTTTTGCTATGCATGGTACCGAAATGGCAATGTTTTCGTCCGAAAAGAAGAGGGCGATCGTGCGCACTTACTAAAATGCCCCAGAGACCTTCCCAAACTTGTTCGTGAATTCCTGCTGACTCTATTTGTATACGTCAACCATGTCTTATGATGATTGGGTGTGCCCTTATGACTTGTTTAAATACTTTGGGCCTACACACAGAAATGGAGTAAATTGCGTCCATTTGAATTGTCAGTCTGCTTGGAATGTACATGAGCTCGACGTATTTCTTGGCAGTCTAAGCGTCTCTTCGATTTTATCATGTTGTCAGAAACGTGGTAGCACCAAAACTTGGCAGTTTGGCAACCTCCGAACTACAGATGCTTCGCGCTGTCTAGGACGATTACACGTGGCGATGGAGTTAGTATTCTGGTTCGCGATGAATTAGTAGTGCAGCGTATTGAAGGTTTCTGTACTGTGACCGAAGATTTGAGGTCCTTTCAGTTATATGTTCAAATTTATTGGTTACTGTATGGTATAGGCCGCCTCATGGTAACATTGAGCATTTATTTCTGTTCATTGAAAACTTCTTTACTTATATCTCTAATAATCACTATGAAGTTATTTGGGGTGGCGACCTTAATATTGACCTACTTGCATTAACCCCCTTGTGTCGTGACATGCTACATTGCTACGGTTTTTCAAATGTTATCTCGGTGCCGACAAGAGTGACCGGCCCCACGCCACCTGTATCCATTTATTTATTACGAATTTCGCCGAGTGCAAAACAAAAGCTGGTGTCTGTTCTTCTGTTTTGAGTGATCACATGCCAATTGTTTTCAGTGTAAACCGTACCATTAAAAGATGTTCCCTATGTGAATTTTCCACTTGGCTAATTACCCAATTGCGAATGCAGAAATTTCGTGATGAACAGCGACACATTGACTGGAGTTCAGTTTTTCAGTCAAAATGTGCTAACTTCGCGTATGAAACTTTCTTGGGCATTTTTTGTGGGCTTTACGACCGGCATTTTCCAACTCGTACTAAAACAAAGCGCTCCTCAAAGATAAGCAAACCGTGGATCACGGCAGAACTATTCCAAGAAATAAAAGAAAAAAATAATAGTCTATATAACAAGTTTATCGCGCCCCGTGACATGGCAGATCTAGACACGTTTAAGAGATACTGTAATAAACTTAATAAACCGCTGCAGCTTGCTAAGATTCGCTAGACTAACAAATATTTCGAGTACTGTTCGAGCGATAGTAGGAAAGTATAGAAGAAAGTCAATTCGCTACTCGGTCGTTCAAATGAGGCCCTACTCCCAGTTATTATTAAGAAATACGGGGTTGATATTAGCGCTGAAATGTTACCTGATGTTTTCAATGATTATTACACCAACGTTAGTACGTTGCGCACAAATATCAGTGTTCGCCATTATATTAAAGCCGCGCCTCATGACACCATTTTTCTCCGGCCGACTGATGAAGGTGTACTTATGTGCATTTTTTTCGAATTTAAAAGATAGTAGCCCGTGCGATATAGATAACCTGCAGATGAAACCTGTTAAATATGTTCTCGATGTAATTGTCCCACTGTTAACGCATATTTATAACCTTCCACACGCTAGTGGTGTCTTCCCATGTAGAATCCAAGCTGCAACAGTGTTACCTTTCTTCAAGAAAGGTGACAAAACAGCTATGTCCAACTACAGGCCAATATCTATACTCCCGATCTTTTCGAAAGCTTTAGAAAAAATAATTTTTATCCGTGCATCTAACTTCCTTGAAACTAAAAACCCCCTCACTGACTCGCAATATGCCTTTCGCAAACACAGATCGACTCAGCTTGCACTTCTTCAGCAGAAAGAATACATTTTACAAAATTTTGAGAACCGGCAGCTTAGTTTAAGGGGTATTTATTGACTTTAGTAAGGTATTCGATTCCATCAGTCATGAACTATTAATAAATAAACTTATCTACTTAGGTATCCGCGGTGTCGCCTTTAAATTATTTCAGTCATACTTGCAGCACAGATGCCACTATGCGTTCATTAACAACAAATCGTCCAACTTTGTTGTGTTACGGAACGTGTTCCCCAGGACAGTATCCTCGGGCCTCTTCTGTTTAATCTTTACGTCAATGATCTCGTTAATATTGATCCCGATGCCAAATTAATAATCTATGCCGACGACACTACTGTCCTATTTTCGTCCAACGATGCTCCGGAGCTAGTGCCAGTGACTAACTCTTGTTTCGAAAAAATAAACTTATGGTCTCTAGAAAATCGTCTCAAGATTAACGCTGAAAAAACAAAGGCAGTTTTATTCCAACCGAAGAATAAGAACACCTGTCTTTGTAGGGACGTGGTGTTAGGGTCTTCTAAAATTGAACTCGTCCCTTCTGTGAAATCACTCGGGGTCTTTCTCGATGAAAATATGAGCTGGAGCGATCACATTGATTTTCTTGCAGTCAAACTCTCCCAAATTACCTGACGCGTTTTTTCTATTCGCTACATGCCTTGGAAGATTAAAATGTTAATTTATAATGCTTTGTTTGCGAGCCCCATTCATAATTGCTGCCTTATTTGGGGCACCACATCTGTTACAAATATTAACCGTTTGCTTGTAATACAAAACAAAATTGTTCACATAATTAGTGATATACCCTTTGACTCCCCATCTGAGCCACTATTTAAAAAACTTCAGCTAATTAAAGTCAGTGATATGTTTAACTACCGCCTTGCTCTTGGATAACTAAGAGACACCAAGCAGAACTTAAGCGTTGTTTCATCTCTGGCTAGATCAAAAGACAACATCCCATGTTATAACACCAGTTCCCCGTGGCGCATGTGCGTTCAACCTATGGTAACCAAATTACTTGTTACACTCTCCCCACTCTGCTGAATAACCTCAGATATGCGTCCATCAATGTACCTAATCGTTCTGGCAGAGAACTGTATAAAGTTTAATTCCCCAAGAATTGGGTTTAACCATGTACCTAATATTTTTCTTTTTAAGAGTTTTGTGTATCTATATATCTATATTGTTTATTTTCCGAGCTGTTTCATTTGCGAAGCAAAATATTTAAGTGAGATCTATGTACTATATGCCATTACTCTCTTTTCTTTCTCAATTTTCGTTGTTCCTCAGTCCTTTCTTTTTCTTCTTTTTTTGTCGCTCCTTGCTGTCTGCTACCTTTTGGACCTTCTGGTTGTTAGGAATAGTCAAGTTGTTGTTGTAGCAGCTTTTTTCCTAATTCATTGGCACTTTGTACCACTTGTTTTTATGAATAAATGTATTATTATTATGACTAAAGGTATTATTATTCTTATTATATGTTACATGAGCAAGATTTGGCAGCTCCCCGAACCAAGAACACGTGCCTTCATAGAATACAGGATGTATCTTACTGAGTAATTATAGGTGTAGATATCTGTTAGTCTGTACACAGCGCCAATCCCTGGCCTGTTCTCTCATAAGGTTGGGGTGCGGGTGGCTGTATTTTTGTCTCTCTTTTTCCTGGTTTTCGAAGGTATCATATTGGTCAATGGGGATTTCTTCAAAGGACAGACTAGTGCTCGGATGCTCATTGCTCGAGCAGTTCGGTCCGCCCTCTCATTTCACTCGAGTCCAAAGTGCGCCGGAAACCAAATTACCTCATGGTGCAATTCTGTGAATTTTGCATGGGATGGTACCCGTCATGAACGAACACCATGTTGCCTTAGAGTCCATCACTGGCAATGCAGATTGTTTCTTTAGCTTCTGCATCTCAAAGGGCCAGTGCAATGGCTGCTGCCTCTATGGTGCAGGTTGAAGGGTGGCGAACGGAGGTCGTTATCGCTGTGGACCATTTGAAGGCCACTATTGTGAATTTGACTGTTACCACTCTGCACACATCTGTGTAGTATATGTCTGGATTTCTTTCATATTTCTTTTGTAAAGCCTTTGATCGCGCTTTTCTTCGGCTTTAGTGGTGTTGCATGCTCATATGCATTGGGGTTGGGCAAACTAGAATTTTTTCTCTTGTTTGTCTGGGTAGCAAAACAGGTTTTTCCCAGCCATACAGCGTCTTCAGGGGATATCTCACCTTTTGCAACAGGGCCAATGATGATGGCCTACATAACAAGGAAATTGTTCTGTCGAATTCCGACGTTCTCTCTGTGGCGTGACCACTGCCGTGGCATGTTGTTCATATGTGTTGTGAATACCAAGAGCCTCCAGCTTTTTGGCGCTTGTGTTTTAGGGAGCCGTAGCTGCCCTGATGATGGAGCTCACTTGAGTCATTTCAACCTTATTTAGTTTTTGAAAGGCGAGGCTATAGGTCACCCAGCTAATAACGAATGCTTGCACAACTCTGACCGCCTCCGCTTCTTTGAAGCCTTTCTGTTGTTTCGTGACTCTGTGGATCATTCGTGCCACATTCCTTATTATTTGTGTTAATGTATCTAGGATGTGTGATGCCCTGCCCTTGTCTTGGTACAAAATGTCAGAATAAATTCAAGCATGTAGACACCAAAGGCAACAAACAAGAAAGAGAATCGAGATTGGCTGCGTGCTTTCGTTTAATGCAGTGAAACGTAACTAAAGTCAAAGTATGCATTTACACGACATCTGCGCATGTAAACGTTACTAAAATACCTGAAAGCCTGGCCTAGTAGACACATTCGCAGGCCTCTTTAAATTTATTCTATTTATCCGTTACATGACTATGAAAACGCAGTTAGTGTCCGCATACAGAAAAAAAATTGCGCGCTGTAACTGCCTGAAACTGCGACTTCGTTACCTATTTTGAGAAGTATGGAAGTGACTCCGGGAAAGTTTCTCTTTGCCGCAAACGCTTCACTTGTAAGCAAGTTCTTCCAATCTTGAAAGACGTGGTGCTGCACGGATTTCATGCTGCACGCATGGATTGGTGCCAAACCACTTGTTAAGCATGCACATGCATCTTTTGGAAGACGCGGACGTTGTTTTCTGCCAAACCACAAACCACAAGTTATGCATGCACATGCTGCTTTTGGCAGAGCGCGATCGTGGATTTCTGCCAAACGACGTGCTAAGCACGCCCATACTACACTTTTTAGCATCCGCGCATGGATTTGTGCCAAACCACATGTTAAGCATGAACATGCATATTTTGGTAGACGCGGACGTTGTTTTCGGCAAAACCACAAGTTATGCACGCACATGCTGCTTTTGGAAGAGCGCGCACGTGGATTTCTGCCAAATGACGCGCTAAGCACGTCCATGCTGCTTTTTTCGCCCCCGCGCATGGATTTGTGCCAAGCCACTTGTTAAGCATTGATATGCATGTTTTGGCAGACGGGGACGTTGTTTTCTGCCAAACCACAAGTTATGGATGCACATGGTGCTTTTGGCAGAACGTGCATGTGGATTTCTGCCAAACGACATGCTAAGCACGCCCATGCTGCTCTTTTTAGCACCCGCGCATGGATTTGTGCCAAAGCACTTGTTAAGCATGCACATGCATCTTTTGGTAGACGCGGACGCGGACAAGTGGTTTGGCACAAATCCATTCGCGGGTGCTAAAAAGAGCAGCATGGGCGTGCTTAGCACGTCGTTTGGCAAAAATCCACGTGCGCGCTCTGCCAAATGCAGCATGTGCATGCATAACTTGTGGTTTGGCAAAAAACAACGAACGCGTCGACCAAAAGATGCATGTGCATGCTTGACAAGTGGTTTGGCAAAAATCAATGCGCGGGTGCTAAAAAGAGCAGCATCGCCGTGCTTAGCACGTCGTGTGGCAGAAATCCACGTGCGCGCTCTGCCAAAAGCAGCATGTGCATGCATAACTTGTGGTTTGGCAGAAATCAATGTCCGCATCTCCCAAAAGATGCATGTGCATGCTTAACAAGTGGTTGGGCACAAATCCATGCGCGGGTGCTAAAAAGAGCAGCATGGGCGTACTTAGCACGTCGTTTGGCAGAAATCCACGTGCGCGCTCTGCCAAAAGCAGCATGTCCATGCATAACTTGTAGTTTTGCAGAAAACAACGTCCGCGTCTACCAAAAGATGCATATGCTTGCTCAACAAGTGGTTTGGCACAAATGCATGCGCGGGTGCTAAAATGAGCAGTATGGGCGTGATAAACACGTCGTTTGGCAGAAATCCACGCACGCGCTCTGTCGAAAGCAGCATGTGCATGCATAACTTGTGGTTTGGCAGAAAACGATGTCCTCGTCTACCAAACGATGCATGTGCATGCTTAACAAGTGGTTGGGCACAAATCCATGCGCGGGTGCTAAAAACAGCAGCATGGGCGTGCTTAGCACGTCGTTTGGCAGTAATCCACGTGCGCGCTCTGCCAAAACAGCATGTGTATGTAAAGCTTGTGGTTTGGCAGAAAACAACGTCCGCGTCCACCAAACGATGCATATGCATGCTTAACAAGTGGTTTGGCACAAATCCATGCGCGGGTGCTAAAAAGAGCAGCATGGGCATGCCTATAGCGTCATTTGGCAGAAATCCACGTGCGCGCTCTGCCGAAAGCAGCATATGCATGCATAACTTGTGGTTTGTCAGAAAAGAACGTCCGCGTCTACTAAAAGATGTATGTTCATGCTTAACAAGTGGTTTAGCACAAATCCATGCGCGGGTGCTAAAAACAGCAGCATGGGCGTGCTTAACACATCGTTTGGCAGAAATCCACGCGCGCGCTCTGCTGAAAGCAGCATGTGCATGCATAACTTGTGGTTTCGCAGAAAACATTGTCCGCGTCTACAAAAAGATGCATATGCATGCTAAACAAGTGGTTTGGCACAAATCCATGCGCGAGTGCTAAAAAGAGCAGCATGGGCGTGCTTAGAACGTCGTTTGGCAGAAATCCACGTGCGCGCTCAAAAGCAGCATGTGCATGCATACCTTGTGGTTTGGCAGAAAACAACTTCAGCGTCTGTCAAAAGATGCATATGCATGCTTAACAAGTGGTTCGGCACAAATCCATGTGCGGCTGCTAAAAAGAGCAGCATGGGCGTGCTTAGCACGTCGTTTGGCAGAAATCCACGTGTGCGCTCTGCCGAAAGCAGCATGTGCATGCATACCTTGTGGTTTGGCAGAAAACAACATCCGCGTCAACCAAAAGATGCATGTGCATGCTTAACAAGTGGTTTGGCACAAATCCATGCGCGGGTGATAAAAAGAGCAGCATGGGCATGCCTAGCACGTAATTTGGCGATCCACGTGCGCGCTCTGCCGAAAGCAGCATGTGCATTCATAACTTGTGGTTCGTCAGAAAAGAACCTCCGCGTCTACGAAAAGATGCATGTGCATGCTTAACAAGTGGTTTAGCACAAATCCATGCGCGGGTGCTAAAAAGAGCAGCATGGGCGTGCTTAACACATCGTTTGGCAGAAATCCACGCGCGCGCTCTGCCGAATGCAGCATGTGCATGTATAACTTGTGGTTTCGCAGAAAACATTGTCCGCGTCTACCAAAAGATGCATGTGCATGCTTAACAAGTGGTTTGGCACAAATCCATACGCGGGTGCTAAAAAGAGCAGCATGGGCTTGCTTAGCACGTCGTTTGGCAGAAATCTATGTGCGCGCTCTGGCATAAGCAGCATGTGTATGCAAAACTTGTGGTTTTGCAGAAAACAACCTCCGCGTCTACCAAAAGATGCATGTGCATGCTTAACAAGCGGTTTGGCACAAATCCATGCGCGGGTGCTAAAAAGAGCAGCATGGGTGTGCTTAGAACGTCGTTTGGCAGAAATCCACGTGCGCGCTCAAAAGCAGCATGTGCATGCATACC
Source organism: Dermacentor variabilis (assembly GCF_050947875.1). Lineage (NCBI taxonomy): Eukaryota > Metazoa > Arthropoda > Arachnida > Ixodida > Ixodidae > Dermacentor > Dermacentor variabilis. The sequence goes on from NC_134571.1 coordinate 236,393,582, forward strand.
TTGTGGTTTGGCAGAAAACAACATCCGCGTCTACCAAAAGATGCATGTGCATGCTTAAAAAGTGGTTGGGCACAAATCCATGCGCGGGTGCTAAAAAAAGCAGCATGGGCGTGCTTAGCACGTCGTTTGACAGAAATCCACGTGCGCGCTCTGCCAAAAGCAGCATGTGTATGTATAGCTTGTGGTTTGGATAAAACAACGTCCGCGTCAACCAAAAGATGCATGTGCATGCTTAACAAGTGGTTTGGCACAAATCTATGCGCGGGTGCTAAAAAGAGCAGCATGGGCGTGCTTAACACATCGTTTGGCAGAAATCCACGCGCGCGCTCTACCGAAAGCAGCATGTGCATGCATAACTTGTGGTTTGGCAGAAAACGATGTCCGCGTCTACCAAACAATCCATGTGCATGCTTAACAAGTGGTTGGGCACAAATCCATGCGCGGGTGCTAAAAACAGCAGCATGGGCGTGCTTAACACATCGTTTGGCAGAAATCCACGCGCGCGCTCTGCTGAAAGCAGCATGTGCATGCATAACTTGTGGTTTCGCAGAAAACATTGTCCGCGTCTACAAAAAGATGCATATGCATGCTAAACAAGTGGTTTGGCACAAATCCATGCGCGAGTGCTAAAAAGAGCAGCATGGGCGTGCTTAGAACGTCGTTTGGCAGAAATCCACGTGCGCGTTCAAAAGCAGCATGTGCATGCATACATTGTGGTTTGGCAGCAAACAACTTCCGCGTCTGTCAAAAGATGCATATGCATGCTTAACAAGTGGTTTGGCACAAATCCATGCGCGGGTGCTAAAAAGAGCAGCATGGGCGTGCTTAGAACGTCGTTTGGCAGAAATCCACGTGTTCGCTCTGCCGAAAGCAGCATGTGTATGTATAGCTTGTGGTTTGGCAGAAAACAACACCCGCGTCTACCAAAATATGCATGTGCATGCTTAACAAGTGGTTGGGCAATATTCCATGGGCGGGTGCTAAAAAGAGCAGCATGGGCGTGCTTAACACATCGTTTGGCAGAAATTCACGCGCGCGCTCTGCCGAAAGCAGCATGTGCATGCATAACTTGTGGTTTCGCAGAAAACATTGTCCGCGTCTACCAAAAGATGCATGTGCATGCTCAACAAGTGGTTTGGCACAAATCCATGCGTGGGTGCGAAAAAGAGCAGCATGGGCGTGCTTAGCATGTCGTTTGGCAGAAATCCATGTGCGCGCTCTGCCAAAAGCAGCATGTGTATGCATAACATGTGGTTTTGCAGACAACAACCTCCGCGTCTACCAAAAGAAGCATCTGCATGCTTAACAAGTGGTTTGGCACAAAACCATGCGTGGGTGCTAAAAAGAGCAACATGGGCGTGCTTAGAACGTCGTTTGGGAGAAATCCACGTGTGCGCTCTGCCGAAAGCAACATCTGCATGCATAACTTGTGGTTTGGCAGAAAACAACATCCGCGTCTTCCAAAATATGCATGTGAATGCTTAACAAGTGGTTGGGCACAAATCCATGCGCGGGTGCTAAAAAGAGCAGCATGGGCGTGCTTAACACATCGTTTGGCAAAACTCCACGCACGCGCTCTGCCGAAAGCAGCATGTGCATGCATAACTTGTGGTTTCGCAGAAAACATTGTCCGCGTCTACCAAAAGATGCATGTGCATGCTTAACAAGTGGTTTGGCACAAATCCATGCGCGGGTGTGAGAAAGAGCAGCATGGGCGGGCTTAGCACGTCGCTTGGCCGAAATCCACGTGTGCGCTCTGCCGAAAGCAGCATGTGCATGCATAACTTGTGGTTTGGCAGAAAACAACATCCGCGTCTACCAAAATATGCATGTGCATGCTTAACAAGTGGTTGGGCACAAATCCATGCGCGGGTGCTAAAAAGAGCAGCATGGGCGTGCTTAGCACGTCGTTTGGCAGAAATCCACGTGCGCGCTCAAAAGGAGCATGTGCATGCATAACTTGTGGTTTGTGGTTTGGCAGAAAACAACGTCCGCGTCTGCCAAAAGATGCATATGCATGCTTAACAAGTGGTTTCATACAAATCCATGTGCGGGTGCTACAAAGAGCAGCATAGGCGTGTTAGCATGTCGTTTGGCAAAAATCCACGTGCGCGCTCTGCCAAAAGCAGCCTGTGCATTCATAACTTCTGGTTTGACAGAAAACAGCGTCCGCGTCTAGGAAAAGGTGCATGTGCATGCTTAAAAAGTGGTTTGCACAAATTCATGCGCGGGTGCTAAAAAGAGCAGCATGGGCGTGCTTAGTACGTTGTTTGGCAGAAATCCACGTGCGCGCTCTGCCAAAAGCAGCATGTGTATGTATAACTTGTGGTTTGGCAGCAAACAATGTCCGCGTCAACCAAAAGATGCATATGCATGTTAAACAAGTGGTTTGGCACAAATCCATGCGCGGGTGCTAAAAAGAGCAGCGTGGGCGTGCTTAGAACGTCGTTTGGCAGAAATCCACGTGCGCGCTCAAAAGCAGCATGTGCACGCATACCTTGTGGTTTGGCAGAAAACAACTTCCGCGTCTGTCAAAAGATGCATATGCATGCTTAACAAGTGGTTTGGCACAAATCCATGCGCGGGTGCTAAAAAGAGCAGCATGGGCGTGCTTAGAACGTCGTTTGGCAGACATCCACGTGTTCGCTCTGCCGAAAGCAGCATGTGTATGTATAGCTTGTGGTTTGGCAGAAAACCACACCCGCGTCTACCAAAATATGCATGTGCATGCTTAACAAGTGGTTGGGCACAATTCCATGGGCGGGTGCTAAAAAGAGCAGCATGGGCGTGCTTAGCACGTCGTTTGGCAGAAATCCACGTGCGCGCTCTGCCAAAAGCAGCATGTGTATGTATAGCTTGTGGTTTGGGAGAAAACAACGTCCGCGTCAACCAAAAGATGCATGTGCATGCTTAACAAGTGGCTTGGCACAAATCCATGCGCGGGTGCTAAAAAGAGCAGCATGGGCATGCCTAGCACGTCATTTGGCGGAAATCCACATGCGCGCTCTGCCGAAAGCAGCATGTGCATTCATAACTTGTGGTTTGTCAGAAAAGAACGTCCGCGTCTACCAAAAGATGCATGTGCATGCTTAAAAAGTGGTTTAGCACAAACCCATGCGCGGGTGCTAAAAAGAGCAACATGGGCGTGCTTAACACATCGTTTGGCAGAAATCCACGCGCGCGCTCTGCCGAAAGCAGCATGTTCATGCATAACTTGTGGTTTCGCAGAAAACATTGTCCGCGTCTACCAAAAGATGCATGTGCATGCTTAACAAGTGGTTTGGCACAAATCCATGCGCGGGTGTGAGAAAGAGCAGCATGAGCGGGCTTAGCACGTCGCTTGGCAGAAATCCACGTGTGCGCTCTGCCGAAAGCAGCATGTGCATACATAACTTGTGGTTTGGAAGAAAACAACATCCGCGTCTACCAAAAAAAGCATGTGCATGCTTAACAAGTGGTTGGGCACAAATCCATGCGCGGGTGCTAAAAAGAGCAGCATGGGCGTGCTTAGCACGTCGTTTGGCAGTAATCCACGTGCGCGCTCTGCCAAAAGCAGCATGTGTATGTATAGCATGTGGTTTGGCAGAAAACAACGTCCGCGTCAACCAAAAGATGCATGTGCATGCTTAACAAGTGGTTTGGCACAAATCCATGCGCGGGTGATAAAAAGAGCAGCATGGGCATGCCTAGCACGTCATTTGGCGGAAATCCACGTGCGCGCTCTGCCGAAAGCAGCATGTGCATTCATAACTTGTGGTTCGTCAGAAAAGAACGTCCGCGTCTACCAAAAGATGCATGTGCATGCTTAACAAGTGGTTTAGCACAAATCCATGCGCGGGTGCTAAAAAGAGCAGCATGGGCGTGCTTAACACATCGTTTGGCAGAAATCCACGCGCGCGCTCTGCCGAATGCAGCATGTGCATGCATAACTTGTGGTTTCGCAGAAAACATTGTCCGCGTCTACCAAAAGATGCATGTGCATGCTTAACAAGTGGTTTGGCACAAATCCATACGCGGGTGCTAAAAAGAGCAGCATGGGCTTGCTTAGCACGTCGTTTGGCAGAAATCTATGTGCGCGCTCTGGCATAAGCAGCATGTGTATGCAAAACTTGTGGTTTTGCAGAAAACAACCTCCGCGTCTACCAAAAGATGCATGTGCATGCTTAACAAGCGGTTTGGCACAAATCCATGCGCGGGTGCTAAAAAGAGCAGCATGGGTGTGCTTAGAACGTCGTTTGGCAGAAATCCACGTGCGCGCTCAAAAGCAGCATGTGCATGCATACCTTGTGGTTTGGCAGAAAACAACATCCGCGTCTACCAAAAGATGCATGTGCATGCTTAAAAAGTGGTTGGGCACAAATCCATGCGCGGGTGCTAAAAAGAGCAGCATGGGCGTGCTTAGCACGTCGTTTGACAGAAATCCACGTGCGCGCTCTGCCAAAAGCAGCATGTGTATGTATAGCTTGTGGTTTGGATAAAACAACGTCCGCGTCAACCAAAAGATGCATGTGCATGCTTAACAAGTGGTTTGGCACAAATCCATGCGCGGGTGATAAAAAGAGCAGCATGGGCATGCCTAGCACGTCATTTGGCGGAAATCCACGTGCGCGCTCTGCCGAAAGCAGCATGTGCATTCATAACTTGTGGTTCGTCAGAAAAGAACGTCCGCGTCTACCAAAAGATGCATGTGCATGCTTAACAAGTGGTTTAGCACAAATCCATGCGCGGGTGCTAAAAAGAGCAGCATGGGCTTGCTTAGCACGTCGTTTGGCAGAAATCCACGATCGCGCTCTGCCAAAAGCAGCATGTGCATGCATACCTTTTGGTTTGTGGTTTGGCAGAAAACAACGTCCGCGTCTGCCAAAAGATGCATATGCATGGTTAACAAGTGGTTTGATACAAATCCATGTGCGGGTGCTACAAAGAGCAGCATAGGCGTGTTAGCATGTCGTTTGGCAAAAATCCACGTGCGCCCTCTGCCAAAAGCAGCCTGTGCATGCATAACTTCTGGTTTGACAGAAAACAGCGTCCGCGTCTAGCAAAAGGTGCATGTGCATGCTTAAAAAGTGGTTTGCACAAATTCATGCGCGGGTGCTAAAAAGAGCAGCATGGGCGTGCTTAGTACGTCGTTTGGTAGAAATCCACGTGCGCGCTCTGCCAAAAGCAGCATGTGTATGTATAACTTGTGGTTTGGCAGCAAACAATGTCCGCGTCAACCAAAAGATGCATATGCATGCTTAACAAGTGGTTTGGCACAAATCCATGCCCGGGTGCCAAAAAGAGCAGCATAGGCGTGCTTAACACGTCGTTTTGCAGAAATCCACTTGCGCGCTCTGCCAAAAGCACCATGTGCATGCATAACTTGTGCTTTGGCTGAAACCAACGTCCGCGTCCACCAAACGATGCATATGCATGCTTAACAAGTGGTTTGGCACAAATCCATGCGCGGGTGCTAAAAAGAGCAGCATGCGCATGCCTATCACGTCATTTGGCAGAAGTCCATGTGCGCGCTCTGCCGAAAGCAGCATGTGCATGCATAACTTGTGGTTTGTCAGAAAAGAACGTCCGCGTCTACCAAAAGATGCATGTGCATGCTTAACAAGTGGTTTAGCACAAATCCATGCGCGGGTGCTAAAAACAGCAGCATGGGCGTGCTTAACACATCGTTTGGCAGAAATCCACGCGCGCGCTCTGCTGAAAGCAGCATGTGCATGCATAACTTGTGGTTTCGCAGAAAACATTGCCAGCGTCTACAAAAAGATGCATGTGCATGCTAAACAAGTGGTTTGGCACAAATCCATGCGCGGGTGCGAAAAAGAGCAGCATGGGCGTTCTTAGCACGTCGTTTGGCAGAAATCTATGTGCGCGCTCTGGCAAAAGCAGCATGTGTAGGTATAACTTGTGGTTTTGCAGAAAACAACCTCCGCGTCTACCAAAAGATGCATGTGCATGCTTAACAAATGGTTTGGCACAAATCCATGCGCGGGTGCTAAAAAGAGCAGCATGGGCGTGCTTAGAACGTCGTTTGGCAGAAATCCACGTGTGCGCTCTGCCGAAAGCAGCATGTGTATGTATAGCTTGTGGTTTGGCAGAAAACAACATCCGCGTCTACCAAAATATGCATGTGCATGCTTAACAAGTGGTTGGGCACAATTCCATGCGCGGGTGCTAAAAAGAGCAGCATGGGCGTGCTTAGCACGTCGTTTGGCAGAAATCCACGTGCGCGCTCTGCCAAAAGCAGCATGTGCATGCATAACTTGTGGTTTGGCAGAAAACAACATCCGCGTCTTCCAAAATATGCATGTGCATGCTTAACAAGTGGTTGGGCACAAATCCATGCGCGGGTGCTAAAAAGAGCAGCATGGGCGTGCTTAACACATCGTTTGGCAGAAATCCACGTGCGCGCTCTGCCAAAAGCAGCATGTGTATGTATAGCTTGTGGTTTGGGAGAAAACAACGTCCGCGTCAACCAAAAGATGCATGTGCATGCTTAACAAGTGGCTTGGCACAAATCCATGCGCGGGTGCTAAAAAGAGCAGCATGGGCATGCCTAGCACGTCATTTGGCGGAAATCCACATGCGCGCTCTGCCGAAAGCAGCATGTGCATTCATAACTTGTGGTTTGTCAGAAAAGAACGTCCGCGTCTACCAAAAGATGCATGTGCATGCTTAAAAAGTGGTTTAGCACAAACCCATGCGCGGGTGCTAAAAAGAGCAACATGGGCGTGCTTAACACATCGTTTGGCAGAAATCCACGCGCGCGCTCTGCCGAAAGCAGCATGTTCATGCATAACTTGTGGTTTCGCAGAAAACATTGTCCGCGTCTACCAAAAGATGCATGTGCATGCTTAACAAGTGGTTTGGCACAAATCCATGCGCGGGTGTGAGAAAGAGCAGCATGAGCGGGCTTAGCACGTCGCTTGGCAGAAATCCACGTGTGCGCTCTGCCGAAAGCAGCATGTGCATACATAACTTGTGGTTTGGAAGAAAACAACATCCGCGTCTACCAAAAAAAGCATGTGCATGCTTAACAAGTGGTTGGGCACAAATCCATGCGCGGGTGCTAAAAAGAGCAGCATGGGCGTGCTTAGCACGTCGTTTGGCAGAAATCCACGTGCGCGCTCTGCCAAAAGCAGCATGTGTATGTATAGCATGTGGTTTGGCAGAAAACAACGTCCGCGTCAACCAAAAGATGCATGTGCATGCTTAACAAGTGGTTTGGCACAAATCCATGCGCGGGTGATAAAAAGAGCAGCATGGGCATGCCTAGCACGTCATTTGGCGGAAATCCACGTGCGCGCTCTGCCGAAAGCAGCATGTGCATTCATAACTTGTGGTTCGTCAGAAAAGAACGTCCGCGTCTACCAAAAGATGCATGTGCATGCTTAACAAGTGGTTTAGCACAAATCCATGCGCGGGTGCTAAAAAGAGCAGCATGGGCTTGCTTAGCACGTCGTTTGGCAGAAATCCACGATCGCGCTCTGCCAAAAGCAGTGTGCATGCATAACTTATGGTTTGTGGTTTGGCAGAAAACAACGTCCGCGTCTGCCAAAAGATGCATATGCATGCTTAACAAGTGGTTTGATACAAATCCATGTGCGGGTGCTACAAAGAGCAGCATAGGCGTGTTAGCATGTCGTTTGGCAAAAATCCACGTGCGCCCTCTGCCAAAAGCAGCCTGTGCATGCATAACTTCTGGTTTGACAGAAAACAGCGTCCGCGTCTAGCAAAAGGTGCATGTGCATGCTTAAAAAGTGGTTTCCACAAATTCATGCGCGGGTGCTAAAAAGAGCAGCATGGGCGTGCTTAGTACGTCGTTTGGTAGAAATCCACGTGCGCGCTCTGCCAAAAGCAGCATGTGTATGTATAACTTGTGGTTTGGCAGCAAACAATGTCCGCGTCAACCAAAAGATGCATATGCATGCTTAACAAGTGGTTTGGCACAAATCCATGCACGGGTGCCAAAAAGAGCAGCATAGGCGTGCTTAACACGTCGTTTTGCAGAAATCCACTTGCGCGCTCTGCCAAAAGCACCATGTGCATGCATAACTTGTGCTTTGGCTGAAACCAACGTCCGCGTCCACGAAACGATGCATATGCATGCTTAACAAGTGGTTTGGCACAAATCCATGCGCGGGTGCTAAAAAGAGCAGCATGCGCATGCCTATCACGTCATTTGGCAGAAGTCCATGTGCGCGCTCTGCCGAAAGCAGCATGTGCATGCATAACTTGTGGTTTGTCAGAAAAGAACGTCCGCGTCTACCAAAAGATGCATGTGCATGCTTAACAAGTGGTTTAGCACAAATCCATGCGCGGGTGCTAAAAACAGCAGCATGGGCGTGCTTAACACATCGTTTGGCAGAAATCCACGCGCGCGCTCTGCTGAAAGCAGCATGTGCATGCATAACTTGTGGTTTCGCAGAAAACATTGCCAGCGTCTACAAAAAGATGCATGTGCATGCTAAACAAGTGGTTTGGCACAAATCCATGCGCGGGTGCAAAAAAGAGCAGCATGGGCGTTCTTAGCACGTCGTTTGGCAGAAATCTATGTGCGCGCTCTGGCAAAAGCAGCATGTGTAGGTATAACTTGTGGTTTTGCAGAAAACAACCTCCGCGTCTACCAAAAGATGCATGTGCATGCTTAACAAATGGTTTGGCACAAATCCATGCGCGGGTGCTAAAAAGAGCAGCATGGGCGTGCTTAGAACTTCGTTTGGCAGAAATCCACGTGCGCGCTCAAAAGCAGCATGTGCATGCATACCTTATGGTTTGGCAGAAAACAACTTCCGCGTCTGTCAAAAGATGCATATGCATGCTTAACAAGTGGTTTGGCACAAATCCATGCGCGGGTGCTAAAAAGAGCAGCATGGGCGTGCTTAGAACGTCGTTTGGCAGAAATCCACGTGTGCGCTCTGCCGAAAGCAGCATGTGTATGTATAGCTTGTGGTTTGGCAGAAAACAACATCCGCGTCTACCAAAATATGCATGTGCATGCTTAACAAGTGGTTGGGCACAATTCCATGCGCGGGTGCTAAAAAGAGCAGCATGGGCGTGCTTAGCACGTCGTTTGGCAGAAATCCACGTGCGCGCTCTGCCAAAAGCAGCATGTGCATGCATAACTTGTGGTTTGGCAGAAAACAACATCCGCGTCTTCCAAAATATGCATGTGCATGCTTAACAAGTGGTTGGGCACAAATCCATGCGCGGGTGCTAAAAAGAGCAGCATGGGCGTGCTTAACACATCGTTTGGCAAAAATCCACGCACGCGCTCTGCCGAAAGCAGCATGTGCATGCATAACTTGTGGTTTCGCAGAAAACATTGTCCGCGTCTACCAAAAGATGCATGTGCAATCTTAACAAGTGGTTTGGCACAAATCCATGCGCGGGTGCGAGAAAGAGCAGCATGGGCGTGCTTAGCACGTCGTTTGGCAGAAATCCACGTGTGCGCTCTGCCGAAAGCAGCATGTGCATGCATGTGCGTGGCATCGCTTTAGACCTGATTAGGTCATATCTGCGTCATAGATGCCAATTTGTGCAAATTAATAACATTTCATCCCAAGTTAAACCAGTTTATATTGGCGATCCGCAGGGTAGCATTTTAGGCCCTCTTCTTTTTATTACCCTTATTAATGATATTGTTAATGTAGATTTCGCCACCAAGTTTATTTTATATGCTGATGATGCAACCGCGTTGTTTTCCTCAAATAATGCTATAACACTGCTTACAGTTGCGAATTGTGTGCTTAAGAAATTATATACTTGGTCTCTCGAAAATGGGTTGAAAATAAACACAGAAAAAACTAAAGCAATTTTATTTCAAGCCAAGAATAAGAATGGTCTCCTGAAGGATGACATTATACTTGGCTCTTCAAAAATCATGCTCGTGAATTCCATTAAAACCTTAGGTGTTTTCTTTGATCATGACATGTCGTGGAACTGTCATACTAATTTTTTAACAAACAAGCTTTCTCAAGTTTCAGGCCTTCTTTTTACTATTAAACAGATTCCACAGAAGGTAAAACTTCTGCTCTATAACTCTTTATTTGTTTGTCACCTAAATTACGGCTGCCTGGTTTGGGGCACAACATCTGCCACTAACATTAATCGTATCTTTCGTCTACAAAAAAGAGCCATTCGTGTTGTGTGCAAAGTGACATTTGACTTTCAACTAATTCATTATTTAAAGACTTAAAGATACTTAAAGCTCCTGATCTCTTGAATTTTCGCTTAGCGTTAACATATGGTAAGGAATGCCAGAAAAACATTAACCACGTCAGGTCTATAGCCAACTTGACACGAAATAGAAGCTATTATGCTACAAGATTTCCGGAATATTGGTTTGTGCCATACCCACGTACCAACTATGCGAAACAAAAGCTCTCATATACTTTACCGCATTTATTAAATAAGTTAATGAACGATGGTATTGATGTCTTTTCTTGCAGTAAAAACAAGTTAATCAATTACTTTGGTGCCTATTAGCCTTTAACGTCTGTATAAGTAGGCTTCTTTTTATTGAGTTATGTATTTTTTCTATTGCTATCTGCTGTATGTACACTTGTATGAGAACGTTTACTGTTTTCTTTTTTTTTGTTTTTTTTTTGCCATGTGTTTGTTTACTGCTGCTGCTGTCACGAGAAGGATTAAGGACTAGTCAAGTTGCTCTTTTGTAACTTTTTTCCTTATATACTCCATAAACTTGCATATTTATGGAGATAAATTCATTCATTCATTCAACATGTGGTTTGGCAGAAAAGAACATCCGCGTCTACCAAAATATGCATGTGCATGCTTAACAAGTGGTTGGGCACAAATCCATGCGCGGGTGCTAAAAAGAGCAGCATGGGCGTGCTTAGCACGTCGTTTGGCAGAAATCCACGTGCGCGCTCTGCCGAAAGCAACATGTGAATACATAACTTGTGGTTCGTCAGAAAAGAACGTCTGCGTCTACCAAAAGATGCATGTGCATGCTTAAAAAGTGGTTTAGCACAAATCCATGCGCGGGTGCTAAAAAGAGCAGCATGGGCGTGCTTAACACATCGTTTGGCAGAAATCCACGCGCGCGCTCTGCCGAAAGCAGCATGTGCATGCATAACTTGTGGTTTCGCAGAAAACATTGTCCGCGTCTACCAAAAGATGCATGTGCATGCTCAACAAGTGGTTTGGCACAAATCCATGCGCGGGTGCGAAAAAGAGCAGCATCGGCGTGCTTAACACGTCCTTTGGCAGAAATACATGTGCGCGCTCTGCCAAAAGCAGCATGTGTATGCATAACTTGTGGTTTTGCAGACAACAACCTCCGCGTCTACCAAAAGAAGCATGTGCATGCTTAGCAAGTGGTTTGGCACAAAACCATGCGCGGGTGCTAAAAAGAGCAGCATGGGCGTGCTTAGAAAGTCGTTTGGGAGAAATCCACGTGTGGGCTCTGCCGAAAGCAGCATCTGCATGCATAACTTGTGGTTTGGCAGAAAACAACATCCGCGTCTTCCAAAATATGCATGTGCATGCTTAACAAGTGGTTGGGCACAAATCCATGCGCGGGTGCTAAAAAGAGCAGCATGGGCGAGCTTAGCGCGTCGTTTGGCAGAAATCCACGTGCGCGCTCTGCCAAAAGCAGCATGTGTATATATAGTTTGTGGTTTGGCAGAAAACAACGTCCGCGTCAACCAAAAGATGCATGTGCATGCTTAACAAGTGGTTTGGCACAAATCCATGCGCGGGTGATAAAAAGAGCAGCATGGGCATGCCTAGCGCGTCATTTGGCGGAAATCCACGTGCGCGCTCTGCCGAAAGCAGCATGTGCATTCATAACTTGTGGTTCGTCAGAAAAGAACGTCCGCGTCTACCAAAAGCTGCATGTGCATGCTGAACAAGTGGTTTAGCACAAATCCATGCGCGGGTGCTAAAAAGAGCAACATGGGCGTGCTTAACACATCGTTTGGCAGAAATCCACGCGCGCGCTCTGCCGAATGCAGCATGTGCATGTATAACTTGTGGTTTCGCAGAAAACATTGTCCGCGTCTACCAAAAGATGCATGTGCATGCTTAACAACTGGTTTGGCACAAATCCATACGCGGGTGCTAAAAAGAGCAGCATGGGCTTGCTTAGCACGTCGTTCGGCAGAAATCCACGATCGCGCTCTGCCAAAAGCAGCATGTGCATGCATAACTTATGGTTTGTGGTGTGGCAGAAAACAACGTCCGCGTCTGCCAAAAGATGCATATGCATGCTAACCAAGTGGTTTGATACAAATCCATGTGCGGGTGCTACAAAGAGCAGCATAGGCGTGTTAGCATGTCGTTTGGCAAAAATCCACGTGCGCGCTTTGCCAAAAGCAGCCTGTGCATGCATAACTTCTGGTTTGACAGAAAACAGCGTCCGCGTCTAGCAAAAGGTGCATGTGCATGCTTAAAAAGTGGTTTGCACAAATTCATGCGCGGGTGCTAAAAAGAGCAGCGTGGGCGTGCTTAGTACGTCGTTTGGTAGAAATCCACGTGCGCGCTCTGCCAAAAGCAGCATGTGTATGTATAACTTGTGGTTTGGCAGCAAACAATGTCCGCGTCAACCAAAAGATGCATATGCATGCTTAACAAGTGGTTTGGCACAAATCCATGCACGGGTGGTAAAAAGAGCAGCATAGGCGTGCTTAACACGTCGTTTTGCAGAAATCCACTTGCGCGCTCTGCCAAAAGCAGCATGTGCATGCATATCTTGTGGTTTGGCTTAAACCAACGTCCGCGTCCACCAAACGATGCATATGCATGCTTAACAAGTGGTTTGGCACAAATCCATGCGCGGGTGCTAAAAAGAGCAGCATGCGCATGCCTATCACGTCATTTGGCAGAAGTCCATGTGCGCGCTCTGCCGAAAGCAGCATGTGCATGCATAACTTGTGGTTTGTCAGAAAAGAACGTCCGCGTCTACCAAAAGATGCATGTGCATGCTTAACAAGTGGTTTAGCACAAATCCATGCGCGGGTGCTAAAAACAGCGACATGGGCGTGCTTAACACATCGTTTGGCAGAAATCCACGCGCGCGCTCTGCCGAATGCAGCATGTGCATGTATAACTTGTGGTTTCGCAGAAAACATTGTCCGCGTCTACCAAAAGATGCATGTGCATGCTTAACAACTGGTTTGGCACAAATCCATACGCGGGTGCTAAAAAGAGCAGCATGGGCTTGCTTAGCACGTCGTTCGGCAGAAATCCACGTGCGCGCTCTGCCAAAAGCAGCATGTGTATGTATAACTTGTGGTTTGGCAGCAAACAATGTCCGCGTCAACCAAAAGATGCATATGCATGCTTAACAAGTGGTTTGGCACAAATCCATGCACGGGTGCCAAAAAGAGCAGCATAGGCGTGCTTAACACGTCGTTTTGCAGAAATCCACTTGCGCGCTCTGCCAAAAGCACCATGTGCATGCATAACTTGTGCTTTGGCTGAAACCAACGTCCGAGTCCACCAAACGATGCATATGCATGCTTAACAAGTGGTTTGGCACAAATCCATGCGCGGGTGCTAAAAAGAGCAGCATGCGCATGCCTATCACGTCATTTGGCAGAAGTCCATGTGCGCGCTCTGCCGAAAGCAGCATGTGCATGCATAACTTGTGGTTTGTCAGAAAAGAACGTCCGCGTCTACCAAAAGATGCATGTGCATGCTTAACAAGTGGTTTAGCACAAATCCATGCGCGGGTGCTAAAAACAGCAGCATGGGCGTGCTTAACACATCGTTTGGCAGAAATCCACGCGCGCGCTCTGCTGAAAGCAGCATGTGCATGCATAACTTGTGGTTTCGCAGAAAACATTGCCAGCGTCTACAAAAAGATGCATGTGCATGCTAAACAAGTGGTTTGGCACAAATCCATGCGCGGGTGCGAAAAAGAGCAGCATGGGCGTTCTTAGCACGTCGTTTGGCAGAAATCTATGTGCGCGCTCTGGCAAAAGCAGCATGTGTAGGTATAACTTGTTGTTTTGCAGAAAACAACCTCCGCGTCTACCAAAAGATGCATGTGCATGCTTAACAAATGGTTTGGCACAAATCCATGCGCGGGTGCTAAAAAGAGCAGCATGGGCGTGCTTAGAACTTCGTTTGGCAGAAATCCACGTGCGCGCTCAAAAGCAGCATGTGCATGCATACCTTATGGTTTGGCAGAAAACAACTTCCGCGTCTGTCAAAAGATGCATATGCATGCTTAACAAGTGGTTTGGCACAAATCCATGCGCGGGTGCTAAAAAGAGCAGCATGGGCGTGCTTAGAACGTCGTTTGGCAGAAATCCACGTGTGCGCTCTGCCGAAAGCAGCATGTGTATGTATAGCTTGTGGTTTGGCAGAAAACAACATCCGCGTCTACCAAAATATGCATGTGCATGCTTAACAAGTGGTTGGGCACAATTCCATGCGCGGGTGCTAAAAAGAGCAGCATGGGCGTGCTTAGCACGTCGTTTGGCAGAAATCCACGTGCGCGCTCTGCCAAAAGCAGCATGTGCATGCATAACTTGTGGTTTGGCAGAAAACAACATCCGCGTCTTCCAAAATATGCATGTGCATGCTTAACAAGTGGTTGGGCACAAATCCATGCGCGGGTGCTAAAAAGAGCAGCATGGGCGTGCTTAACACATCGTTTGGCAAAAATCCACGCACGCGCTCTGCCGAAAGCAGCATGTGCATGCATAACTTGTGGTTTCGCAGAAAACATTGTCCGCGTCTACCTAAAGATGCATGTGCAATCTTAACAAGTGGTTTGGCACAAATCCATGCGCGGGTGCGAGAAAGAGCAGCATGGGCGTGCTTAGCACGTCGTTTGGCAGAAATCCACGTGTGCGCTCTGCCGAAAGCAGCATGTGCATGCATGTGCGTGGCATCGCTTTAGACCTGATTAGGTCATATCTGCGTCATAGATGCCAATTTGTGCAAATTAATAACATTTCATCCCAAGTTAAACCAGTTTATATTGGCGATCCGCAGGGTAGCATTTTAGGCCCTCTTCTTTTTATTACCTTTATTAATGATATTGTTAATGTAGATTTCGCCACCAAGTTTATTTTATATGCTGATGATGCAACCGCGTTGTTTTCCTCAAATAATGCTATAACACTGCTTACAGTTGCGAATTGTGTGCTTAAGAAATTATATACTTGGTCTCTCGAAAATGGGTTGAAAATAAACACAGAAAAAACTAAAGCAATTTTATTTCAAGCCAAGAATAAGAATGGTCTCCTGAAGGATGACATTATACTTGGCTCTTCAAAAATCATGCTCGTGAATTCCATTAAAACCTTGGGTGTTTTCTTTGATCATGACATGTCGTGGAACTGTCATACTAATTTTTTAACAAACAAGCTTTCTCAAGTTTCAGGCCTTCTTTTTACTATTAAACAGATTCCACAGAAGGTAAAACTTCTGCTCTATAACTCTTTATTTGTTTGTCACCTAAATTACGGCTGCCTGGTTTGGGGCACAACATCTGCCACTAACATTAATCGTATCTTTCGTCTACAAAAAAGAGCCATTCGTGTTGTGTGCAAAGTGACATTTGACTTTCAACTAATTCATTATTTAAAGACTTAAAGATACTTAAAGCTCCTGATCTCTTGAATTTTCGCTTAGCGTTAACATATGGTAAGGAATGCCAGAAAAACATTAACCACGTCAGGTCTATAGCCAACTTGACACGAAATAGAAGCTATTATGCTACAAGATTTCCGGAATATTGGTTTGTGCCATACCCACGTACCAACTATGCGAAACAAAAGCTCTCATATACTTTACCGCATTTATTAAATAAGTTAATGAACGATGGTATTGATGTCTTTTCTTGCAGTAAAAACAAGTTAATCAATTACTTTGGTGCCTATTAGCCTTTAACGTCTGTATAAGTAGGCTTCTTTTTATTGAGTTATGTATTTTTTCTATTGCTATCTGCTGTATGTACACTTGTATGAGAACGTTTACTGTTTTCTTTTTTTTTGTTTTTTTTTTTGCCATGTGTTTGTTTACTGCTGCTGCTGTCACGAGAAGGATTAAGGACTAGTCAAGTTGCTCTTTTGTAACTTTTTTCCTTATATACTCCATAAACTTGCATATTTATGGAGATAATTTCATTCATTCATTCAACATGTGGTTTGGCAGAAAAGAACATCCGCGTCTACCAAAATATGCATGTGCATGCTTAACAAGTGGTTGGGCCCAAATCCATGCGCGGGTGCTAAAAAGAGCAGCATGGGCGTGCTTAGCACGTCGTTTGGCAGAAATCCACGTGCGCGCTCTGCCGAAAGCAACATGTGAATACATAACTTGTGGTTCGTCAGAAAAGAACGTCTGCGTCTACCAAAAGATGCATGTGCATGCTTAAAAAGTGGTTTAGCACAAATCCATGCGCGGGTGCTAAAAAGAGCAGCATGGGCGTGCTTAACACATCGTTTGGCAGAAATCCACGCGCGCGCTCTGCCGAAAGCAGCATGTGCATGCATAACTTGTGGTTTCGCAGAAAACATTGTCCGCGTCTACCAAAAGATGCATGTGCATGCTCAACAAGTGGTTTGGCACAAATCCATGCGCGGGTGCGAAAAAGAGCAGCATCGGCGTGCTTAACACGTCCTTTGGCAGAAATACATGTGCGCGCTCTGCCAAAAGCAGCATGTGTATGCATAACTTGTGGTTTTGCAGACAACAACCTCCGCGTCTACCAAAAGAAGCATGTGCATGCTTAGCAAGTGGTTTGGCACAAAACCATGCGCGGGTGCTAAAAAGAGCAGCATGGGCGTGCTTAGAAAGTCGTTTGGGAGAAATCCACGTGTGGGCTCTGCCGAAAGCAGCATCTGCATGCATAACTTGTGGTTTGGCAGAAAACAACATCCGCGTCTTCCAAAATATGCATGTGCATGCTTAACAAGTGGTTGGGCACAAATCCATGCGCGGGTGCTAAAAAGAGCAGCATGGGCGAGCTTAGCGCGTCGTTTGGCAGAAATCCACGTGCGCGCTCTGCCAAAAGCAGCATGTGTATATATAGTTTGTGGTTTGGCAGAAAACAACGTCAGCGTCAACCAAAAGATGCATGTGCATGCTTAACAAGTGGTTTGGCACAAATCCATGCGCGGGTGATAAAAAGAGCAGCATGGGCATGCCTAGCGCGTCATTTGGCGGAAATCCACGTGCGCGCTCTGCCGAAAGCAGCATGTGCATTCATAACTTGTGGTTCGTCAGAAAAGAACGTCCGCGTCTACCAAAAGCTGCATGTGCATGCTGAACAAGTGGTTTAGCACAAATCCATGCGCGGGTGCTAAAAAGAGCAACATGGGTGTGCTTAACACATCGTTTGGCAGAAATCCACGCGCGCGCTCTGCCGAATGCAGCATGTGCATGTATAACTTGTGGTTTCGCAGAAAACATTGTCCGCGTCTACCAAAAGATGCATGTGCATGCTTAACAACTGGTTTGGCACAAATCCATACGCGGGTGCTAAAAAGAGCAGCATGGGCTTGCTTAGCACGTCGTTCGGCAGAAATCCACGATCGCGCTCTGCCAAAAGCAGCATGTGCATGCATAACTTATGGTTTGTGGTTTGGCAGAAAACAACGTCCGCGTCTGCCAAAAGATGCATATGCATGCTAACCAAGTGGTTTGATACAAATCCATGTGCGGGTGCTACAAAGAGCAGCATAGGCGTGTTAGCATGTCGTTTGGCAAAAATCCACGTGCGCGCTCTGCCAAAAGCAGCCTGTGCATGCATAACTTCTGGTTTGACAGAAAACAGCGTCCGCGTCTAGCAAAAGGTGCATGTGCATGCTTAAAAAGTGGTTTGCACAAATTCATGCGCGGGTGCTAAAAAGAGCAGCATGGGCGTGCTTAGTACGTCGTTTGGTAGAAATCCACGTGCGCGCTCTGCCAAAAGCAGCATGTGTATGTATAACTTGTGGTTTGGCAGCAAACAATGTCCGCGTCAACCAAAAGATGCATATGCATGCTTAACAAGTGGTTTGGCACAAATCCATGCACGGGTGGTAAAAAGAGCAGCATAGGCGTGCTTAACACGTCGTTTTGCAGAAATCCACTTGCGCGCTCTGCCAAAAGCAGCATGTGCATGCATATCTTGTGGTTTGGCTTAAACCAACGTCCGCGTCCACCAAACGATGCATATGCATGCTTAACAAGTGGTTTGGCACAAATTCATGCGCGGGTGCTAAAAAGAGCAGCATGCGCATGCCTATCACGTCACTTGGCAGAAGTCCATGTGCGCGCTCTGCCGAAAGCAGCATGTGCATGCATAACTTGTGGTTTGTCAGAAAAGAACGTCCGCGTCTACCAAAAGATGCATGTGCATGCTTAACAAGTGGTTTAGCACAAATCCATGCGCGGGTGCTAAAAACAGCAGCATGGGCGTGCTTAACACATCGTTTGGCAGAAATCCACGCGCGCGCTCTGCTGAAAGCAGCATGTGCATGCATAACTTGTGGTTTCGCAGAAAACATTGTCAGCGTCTACAAAAAGATGCATGTGCATGCTAAACAAGTGGTTTGGCACAAATCCATGCGCGGGTGCGAAAAAGAGCAGCATGGGCGTGCTTAGCACGTCGTTTGGCAGAAATCTATGTGCGCGCTCTGGCAAAAGCAGCATGTGTATGTATAACTTGTGGTTTTGCAGAAAACAACCTCCGCGTCTACCAAAAGATGCATGTGCATGCTTAACAAATGGTTTGGCACAAATCCATGCGCGGGTGCTAAAAAGAGCAGCATGGGCGTGCTTAGAACGTCGTTTGGCAGAAATCCACGTGCGCGCTCAAAAGCAGCATGTGCATGCATACCTTATGGTTTGGCAGAAAACAACTTCCGCGTCTGTCAAAAGATGTATATGCATGCTTAACAAGTGGTTTGGCACAAATCCATGCGCGGGTGCTAAAAAGAGCAGCATGGGCGTGCTTAGAACGTCGTTTGGCAGAAATCCACGTGTGCGCTCTGCCGAAAGCAGCATGTGTATGTATAGCTTGTGGTTTGGCAGAAAACAACATCCGCGTCTACCAAAATATGCATGTGCATGCTTAACAAGTGGTTGGGCACAATTCCATGCGCGGGTGCTAAAAAGAGCAGCATGGGCGTGCTTAGCACGTCGTTTGGCAGAAATCCACGTGCGCGCTCTGCCAAAAGCAGCATGTGCATGCATAACTTGTGGTTTGGCAGAAAACAACATCCGCGTCTTCCAAAATATGCATGTGCATGCTTAACAAGTGGTTGGGCACAAATCCATGCGCGGGTGCTAAAAAGAGCAGCATGGGCGTGCTTAACACATCGTTTGGCAAAAATCCACGCACGCGCTCTGCCGAAAGCAGCATGTGCATGCATAACTTGTGGTTTCGCAGAAAACATTGTCCGCGTCTACCAAAAGATGCATGTGCAATCTTAACAAGTGGTTTGGCACAAATCCATGCGCGGGTGCGAGAAAGAGCAGCATGGGCGTGCTTAGCACGTCGTTTGGCAGAAATCCACGTGTGCGCTCTGCCGAAAGCAGCATGTGCATGCATAACTTGTGGTTTGGCAGAAAAAAACATCCGCGTCTACCAAAATATGCATGTGCATGCTTAAAAAGTGGTTGGGCACAAATCCATGCGCGGGTGCTAAAAAGAGCAGCATGGGCGTGCTTAGCACGTCGTTTGGCAGAAATCCACGTGCGCGCTCTGCCGAAAGCAGCATGTGCATACATAACTTGTGGTTTGGCAGAAAACAACGTCCGCGTCAACCAAAAGATGCGTGTGCGTGCTTAACAAGTGGTTTGGCACAAATCCATGCGCGGGTGCTAAATAGAGCAGCATGGGCATGCCTAGCACGTCATTTGGCGGAAATCCACGTGCGCGCTCTGCCGAAAGCAGCATGTGCATGCATAACTTGTGGTTTGGCAGAAAACAACATCCGCGTCTACCAAAATATGCATGTGCATGCTTAACAAGTGGTTGGGCACAATTCCATGCGCGGGTGCTACAAAGAGCAGCATGGGCGTGCTTAGCACGTCGTTTGGCAGAAATCCACGCGCGCGCTCTGCCAAAAGCAGCATGTGCATTCATAACTTGTGGTTTGTCAGAAAAGATCGTCCGCGTCTACCAAAAGATGCATGTGCATGCTTAAAAAGTGGTTTAGCAAAAATCCATGCGCGGGTGCTAAAAAGAGCAGCATGGGCGTGCTTAACACATCGTTTGGTAGAAATCCACGCGCGCGCTCTGCCGAAAGCAGCATGTGCATGCATAACTTGTGGTTTCGCAGAAAACATTGTCCGCGTCTACCAAAAGATGCATGTGCATGCTTAACAAGTGGTTTGGCACAAATCCATGCGCGGGTGCGAAAAAGCAGCTTGGGCGTGCTAAACACGTCGTTTGGCAGAAATCCATGTGCGAGCTCTGCCAAAAGCTGCATGTGTATGCATAACTTGTGGTTTTGCAGACAACAACCTCCGCGTCTACCAAAAGAAGCATCTACATGCTTAACAAGTGGTTTGGCACAAATCCATGTGCGGGTGCTAAAAAGAGCAGCAAGGGCGTGCTTAACCAGTCGTTTTGGCAGAAATCCACGTGCGCGCTCTGCCAAAAGCAGCATGTGCATGCATAACTTGTGGTTTGGCAGAAAACAAAGTCCGCTTCTGCCAAAAGATGCATATGCATGCTTAACAAGTGGTTTGATACAAATCCATGTGCGGGTGCTAAAAAGAGCAGCATAGGCGTGCTTAGCATGTCGTTTGGCAAAAATCCACATGGCCGCTTTGCGAAAAGCAGCCTGTGCATGCATAACTTCTGGTTTGACAGAAAACAGCGCCCGCGTCTAGCAAAAGGTGCATGTGCATGCTTAAAAAGTGGTTTGCACCAATCCGTGCGCGGGTGCTAAGAAGAGCAGCATGGGCGTGCTTAGAACGTCGTTTGGCAGAAATCCACGTGCGCGCCCTAACAAAAGCTGCATGTGCATGCATAACTTGTGGTTTGGCAGAAAACAACATCCGTGTCTACCAAAATATGCATGTGCATGCTTAACAAGTGGTTGGGCACAATTCCATGCGCGGGTGCTAAAAAGAGCAGCATGGGCGTGCTTAGCACGTCGTTTGGCAGAAATCCACGCGCGCGCTCTGCCAAAAGCAGCATGTGCATTCATAACTTGTGGTTTGTCAGAAAAGATCGTCCGCGTCTACCAAAAGATGCATGTGCATGCTTAAAAAGTGGTTTAGCACAAATCCATGCGCGGGTGCTAAAAAGAGCAGCATGGGCGTGCTTAACACATCGTTTGGCAGAAATCCACGCGCGCGCTCTGCCGAAAGCAGCATGTGCATGCATAACTTGTGGTTTCGCAGAAAACGTTGTCCGCGTCTACCAAAAGATGCATGTGCATGCTTAACAAGTGGTTCGGCACAAATCCATGCGCGGGTGCGAAAAAGAGCAGCATGGGCGTGCTAAACACGTCGTTTGGCAGAAATCAATGTGCGAGCTCTGCCAAAAGCTGCATGTGTATGCATAAATTGTGGTTTTGCAGACAACAACCTCCGCGTCTACCAAAAGAAGCATCTGCATGCTTAACAAGTGGTTTGGCACAAAACCATGCGCGGTTGCTAAAAAGAGCAGCATGGGCGTGCTTAGAACGTCGTTTAGGAGAAATCCACGTGTGCGCTCTGCCGAAAGCAGCATGTGCATGCATAACTTGTGGTTTGGCAGAAAACAACCTCCGCGTCTGCCAAAAGATGCATGTGAATGCTCAACAAGTGGTTTGGCACAAATCCATGCGCGGGTGCTAAAAGAGCCGCATGGGCGTGCCTAGCACGTCGTATGGCAGCAATCCACGTGTGCGCTCTGCCGAAAGAAGCATGTGCATGCGTAACTTGTGGTTTGGCAGAAAACAACATCCGCGTCTACCAAATATGCATGTGAATGCTTAACAAGTGGTTGGACACAATTCCATGCGCGGGTGCTAAAAAGAGCAGCATGGGCGTGCTTAGCACGTCGTTTGGCAGAAATCCACGCGCGCGCTCTGCCAAAAGCAGCATGTGTATGTATAGCTTGTGGTTTGGCAGAAAACAACGTCGGCGTCAACCAAAAGATGCGTGTGCATGCTTAACAAATGGTTTGGCACAAATCCATGCGCGGGTGCTAAAAAGAGCAGCATGGGCGTGCTTAGCACGTCGTTTGGCAGAAATCCACGCGCGCGCTCTGCCAAAAGCAGCATGTGCATTCATAACTTGTGGTTTGTCAGAAAAGATCGTCCGCGTCTACCAAAAGATGCATGTGCATGCTTAAAAAGTGGTTTAGCACAAATCCATGCGCGGGTGCTTAAAAGAGCAGCATGGGCGTGCTTAACACATCGTTTGGCGGAAATCCACGCGCGCGCTCTGCCGAAAGCAGCATGTGCATGCATAACTTGTGGTTTCGCAGAAAACGTTGTCCGCGTCTACCAAAAGATGCATGTGCATGCTTAACAAGTGGTTTGGCACAAATCCATGCGCGGGTGCGAAAAAGAGCAGCATGGGCGTGCTAAACACGTCGTTTGGCAGAAATCCATGTGCGAGCTCTGCCAAAAGCTGCATGTGTATGCATAACTTGTGGTTTTGCAGACAACAACCTCCGCGTCTACCAAAAGAAGCATCTGCATGCTTAACAAGTGGTTTGGCACAAAACCATGCGCGGTTGCTAAAAAGAGCAGCATGGGCGTGCTTAGAACGTCGTTTAGGAGAAATCCACGTGTGCGCTCTGCCGAAAGCAGCATGTGCATGCATAACTTGTGGTTTGGCAGAAAACAACCTCCGCGTCTGCCAAAAGATGCATGTGAATGCTCAACAAGTGGTTTGGCACAAATCCATGCGCGGGTGCTAAAAGAGCAGCATGGGCGTGCCTAGCACGTCGTTTGGCAGCAATCAACGTGCGCGCTCTGCAAAAAGCACTATGTGCATGCATAACTTGTGGTTTTGCAGAAAACAACATCCACGTCTACCAAAAGATGCATGTGCATGCCTAACAAGTGGTTTGGCACAAATCCATGCGCGGGTGCTAAAAAGAGCAGCGTGGGCGTGCTTGGCACGTCGTTTGGCAGAAATCCACGTGCGCGCTCAAAAGCAGCATGTGCATGCATACCTTGTGGTTTGGCAGAAAACAACTTCCGCGTCTGTCAAAAGATGCATATGCATGCTTAACAAGTGGTTGGGCACAAATCCATGTGCGGGTGCTAAAAAGAGCAGCATGGGCGTGCTTAGCACGTCGTTTGGCAGAAATCCACGTGTGCGCTCTGCCGAAAGAAGCATGTGCATGCGTAACTTGTGGTTTGGCAGAAAACAACATCCGCGTCTACCAAATATGCATGTGAGTGCTTAACAAGTGGTTGGGCACAATTCCATGCGCGGGTGCTAAAAAGAGCAGCATGGGCGTGCTTAGCACGTCGTTTGGCAGAAATCCACGCGCGCGCTCTGCCAAAAGCAGCATGTGTATGTATAGCTTGTGGTTTGGCAGAAAACAACGTCGGCGTCAACCAAAAGATGCGTGTGCATGCTTAACAAGTGGTTTGGCACAAATCCATGCGCGGGTGCTAAAAAGAGCAGCATGGGCATGCCTAGCACGTCATTTGGCGGAAATCCACGTGCGCGCTCTGCCGAAAGCAGCATTTGCATGCATAACTTGTGGTTTGGCAGAAAACAACATCCGCGTCTACCAAAATATGCATGTGCATGCTGAACAAGTGGTTGGGCACAATTCCATGCGCGGGTGCTAAAAAGAGCAGCATGGGCGTGCTTAGCACGTCGTTTGGCAGAAATCCACGCGCGCGCTCTGCCAAAAGCAGCATGTGCATTCATAACTTGTGGTTTGTCAGAAAAGATCGTCCGCGTCTACCAAAAGATGCATGTGCATGCTTAAAAAGTGGTTTAGCACAAATCCATGCGCGGGTGCTAAAAAGAGCAGCATGGGCGTGCTTAACACATCGTTTGGCAGAAATCCACGCGCGCGCTCTGCCGAAAGCAGCATGTGCATGCATAACTTGTGGTTTCGCAGAAAACATTGTCCGCGTCTACCAAAAGATGCATGTGCATGCTTAACAAGTGGTTTGGCACAAAACCATGCGCGGTTGCTAAAAAGAGCAGCATGGGCGTGCTTAGAACGTCGTTTAGGAGAAATCCACGTGTGCGCCCTGCCGAAAGCAGCATGTGCATGCATAACTTGTGGTTTTGCAGAAAACAACATCCACGTCTACCAAAAGATGCATGTGCATGCCTAACAAGTGGTTTGGCACAAATCCATGCGCGGGTGCTAAAAAGAGCAGCGTGGGCGTGCTTGGCACTTCGTTTGGCAGAAATCCACGTGCGCGCTCAAAAGCAGCATGTGCATGCATACCTTGTGGTTTGGCAGAAAACAACTTCCGCGTCTGTCAAAAGATGCATATGCATGCTTAACAAGTGGTTGGGCACAAATCCATGTGCGGGTGCTAAAAAGAGCAGCATGGGCGTGCTTAGCACGTCGTTTGGCAGAAATCCACGTGTGCGCTCTGCCGAAAGCAGCATGTGCATGCGTAACTTGTGGTTTGGCAGAAAACAACATCCGCGTCTACCAAATATGCATGTGAATGCTTAACAAGTGGTTGGGCACAATTCCATGCGCGGGTGCTAAAAAGAGCAGCAAGGGCGTGCTTAGCCAGTCGTTTTGGCAGAAATCCACGTGCGCGCTCTGCCAAAAGCAGCATGTGCATGCATAACTTGTGGTTTGGCAGAAAACAAAGTCCGCTTCTGCCAAAAGATGCATATGCATGCTTAACAAGTGGTTTGATACAAATCCATGTGCGGGTGCTAAAAAGAGCAGCATAGGCGTGCTTAGCATGTCGTTTGGCAAAAATCCACATGGGCGCTTTGCGAAAAGCAGCCTGTGCATGCATAACTTCTGGTTTGACAGAAAACAGCGCCCGCGTCTAGCGAAAGGTGCATGTGCATGCTTAAAAAGTGGTTCGCACCAATCCGTGCGCGGGTGCTAAGAAGAGCAGCATGGGCGTGCTTAGCACGTCGTTTGGCAGAAATCCACGTGCGCGCCCTAACAAAAGCAGCATGTGCATGCATAACTTGTGGTTTGGCAGAAAACAACGCCCGCGTCTGCCAAAAGATGCATATACATGCTTAACAAGTGGTTTACCACATATCCATGCGCGGGTGCTCAAAAGAGTAGCATGGGCGTGCTTAACACGTCGTTTGGTAGAAATCCACGCGCGCGCTCTGCTCAAAGCAGCATGTGCATGCATAACATGTGGTTTTGCAGAAAACAACATCCGCGTCTACCAAAAGATGCATGTGCATGCTCAACAAGTGGTTTGGCACAAATCCATGCGCGGGTGCTAAAAGAGCAGCATGGGCGTGCCTAGCACGTCGTTTGGCAGCAATCAACGTGCGCGCTCTGCAAAAAGCACTATGTGCATGCATAACTTGTGATTTTGCAGAAAACAACATCCACGTCTACCAAAAGATGCATGTGCATGCCTAACAAGTGGTTTGGCACAAATCCATGCGAGGGTGCTAAAAAGAGCAGCAAGGGCGTGCTTAGCACGTTGTTTGGCAGAAATCCACGTGCGCGCTCTGCCAAAACAGCATGTGTATGTATAGCTTGTGGTTTGGCAGAAAACAACGTCCGCGTCCACCAAACGATGCATATGCATGCTTAACAAGTGGTTTGGCACAAATCCATGCGCGAGTGCTAAAAAGAGCAGCATGGACATGCCTATCACGTCATTTGGCAGAAATCCACGTGCGCGCTCTGCCGAAAGCAGCATGTGCATGCATAACTTGTGGTTTGTCAGAAAAGAACGTCCGCATCTACCAAAAGATATATGTTAATGCTTAACAAGTGGTTTAGCACAAATCCATGCGCGGGTGCTAAAAACAGCAGCATGGGCGTGCTTAACACATCGTTTGGCAGAAATCCACGCGCGCGCCCTCCTGAAAGCAGCATGTGCATGCATAACTTGTGGTTTCGCAGAAAACATTGTCCGCGTCTACAAAAGAAGCATGTGCATGCTAAACAAGTGGTTTGGCACATATCCATGCGCGGGTGCTAAAAAGAGCAGCATGGGCGTGCTTAGAACGTCGTTTGGCAGAAATCACGTGCGCGCTCAAAAGCAGCATGTGCATGCATACCTTGTGGTTTTGCAGACAACAATCTCCGCGTCTACCAAAAGAAGCATCTGCATGATTAACAAGTGGTTTGGCACAAAACCATGCGCGGGTGCTAAAAAGAGCAGCATGGGCGTGCTTAGAACGTCGTTTGGGAGAAATCCACGTGTGGGCTCTGTCGAAAGCAGCATCTGCATGCATAACTTGTGGTTTGGCAGAAAACAACATCCGCGTCTTCCAAAATATGCATGTGCATGCTTAACAAGTGGTTGGGCACAAATCCATGCGCGGGTCCTAAAAAGAGCAGCATGGGCGTGCTTAGCGCGTCGTTTGGCAGAAATCCACGTGCGCGCTCTGCCAAAAGCAGCATGTGTATGTATAGTTTGTGGTTTGGCAGAAAACAACGTCCGCGTCAACCAAAAGATGCATGTGCATGCTTAACAAGTGGTTTGGCACAAATCCATGCGCGGGTGATAAAAAGAGCAGCATGGGCATGCCTAGCACATCATTTGGCGGAAATCCACGTGCGCGCTCTGCCGAAAGCAGCATGTGCATTCATAACTTGTGGTTCGTCAGAAAAGAACGTCCGCGTCTTCCAAAAGATGCATGTGCATGCTTAACAAGTGGTTTAGCACAAATCCATGCGCGGGTGCTAAAAAGAGCAACATGGGCGTGCTTAACACATCGTTTGGCAGAAATCCACGCTCGCGCTCTGCCGAATGCAGCATGTGCATGTATAACTTGTGGTTTCGCAGAAAACATTGTCCGCGTCTACCAAAAGATGCATGTGCATGCTTAACAAGTGGTTTGGCACAAATCCATACGCGGGTGCTAAAAAGAGCAGCATGGGCTTGCTTAGCACGTCGTTTGGCAGAAATCCACGATCGCGCTCTGCCAAAAGCAGCCTGTGCATGCATAACTTCTGGTTTGACAGAAAACAGCGTCCGCGTCTAGCAAAAGGTGCATGTGCATGCTTAAAAAGTGGTTTGCACAAATTCATGCGCGGGTGCTAAAAAAAGCAGCATGGGCGTGCTTAGTACGTCGTTTGGTAGAAATCCACGTGCGCGCTCTGCCAAAACAGCATGTGTATGTATAGCTTGTGGTTTGGCAGAAAACAACGTCCGCGTCCACCAAACGATGCATATGCAAGCTTAACAAGTGGTTTGGCACAAATCCATGCGCGAGTGCTAAAAAGAGCAGCATGGACATGCCTATCACGTCATTTGGCAGAAATCCACGTGCGCGCTCTGCCGAAAGCAGCATGTGCATGCATAACTTGTGGTTTGTCAGAAAAGAACGTCCGCATCTACCAAAAGATATATGTTAATGCTTAACAAGTGGTTTAGCACAAATCCATGCGCGGGTGCTAAAAACAGCAGCATGGGCGTGCTTAACACATCGTTTGGCAGAAATCCATGCGCGCGCTCTCCTGAAAGCAGCGTGTGCATGCATAACTTGTGGTTTCGCAGAAAACATTGTCCGCGTCTACAAAAGAAGCATGTGCATGCTAAACAAGTGGTTTGGCACATATCCATGCGCGGGTGCTAAAAAGAGCAGCATGGGCGTGCTTAGAACGTCGTTTGGCAGAAATCCACGTGCGCGCTCAAAAGCAGCATGTGCATGCATACCTTGTGGTTCGGCAGAAAACAACTTCCGCGTCTGTCAAAAGATGCATATGCATGCTTAACAAGTGGTTGGGCACAAATCCATGTGCGGGTGCTAAAAAGAGCAGCATGGGCGTGCTTAGCGCGTCGTTTGGCAGAAATCCACGTGCGCGCTCTGCCAAAAGCAGCATGTGTATGTATAGTTTGTGGTTTGGCAGAAAACAACGTCCGCGTCAACCAAAAGATGCATGTGCATGCTTAACAAGTGGTTTGGCACAAATCCATGCGCGGGTGATAAAAAGAGCAGCATGGGCATGCCTAGCACATCATTTGGCGGAAATCCACGTGCGCGCTCTGCCGAAAGCAGCATGTGCATTCATAACTTGTGGTTCGTCAGAAAAGAACGTCCGCGTCTTCCAAAAGATGCATGTGCATGCTTAACAAGTGGTTTAGCACAAATCCATGCGCGGGTGCTAAAAAGAGCAACATGGGCGTGCTTAACACATCGTTTGGCAGAAATCCACGCTCGCGCTCTGCCGAATGCAGCATGTGCATGTATAACTTGTGGTTTCGCAGAAAACATTGTCCGCGTCTACCAAAAGATGCATGTGCATGCTTAACAAGTGGTTTGGCACAAATCCATACGCGGGTGCTAAAAAGAGCAGCATGGGCTTGCTTAGCACGTCGTTTGGCAGAAATCCACGATCGCGCTCTGCCAAAAGCAGCCTGTGCATGCATAACTTCTGGTTTGACAGAAAACAGCGTCCGCGTCTAGCAAAAGGTGCATGTGCATGCTTAAAAAGTGGTTTGCACAAATTCATGCGCGGGTGCTAAAAAAAGCAGCATGGGCGTGCTTAGTACGTCGTTTGGTAGAAATCCACGTGCGCGCTCTGCCAAAACAGCATGTGTATGTATAGCTTGTGGTTTGGCAGAAAACAACGTCCGCGTCCACCAAACGATGCATATGCATGCTTAACAAGTGGTTTGGCACAAATCCATGCGCGAGTGCTAAAAAGAGCAGCATGGACATGCCTATCACGTCATTTGGCAGAAATCCACGTGCGCGCTCTGCCGAAAGCAGCATGTGCATGCATAACTTGTGGTTTGTCAGAAAAGAACGTCCGCATCTACCAAAAGATATATGTTAATGCTTAACAAGTGGTTTAGCACAAATCCATGCGCGGGTGCTAAAAACAGCAGCATGGGCGTGCTTAACACATCGTTTGGCAGAAATCCATGCGCGCGCTCTCCTGAAAGCAGCGTGTGCATGCATAACTTGTGGTTTCGCAGAAAACATTGTCCGCGTCTACAAAAGAAGCATGTGCATGCTAAACAAGTGGTTTGGCACATATCCATGCGCGGGTGCTAAAAAGAGCAGCATGGGCGTGCTTAGAACGTCGTTTGGCAGAAATCCACGTGCGCGCTCAAAAGCAGCATGTGCATGCATACCTTGTGGTTCGGCAGAAAACAACTTCCGCGTCTGTCAAAAGATGCATATGCATGCTTAACAAGTGGTTGGGCACAAATCCATGTGCGGGTGCTAAAAAGAGCAGCATGGGCGTGCTTAGCACGTCGTTTGGCAGAAATCCACGTGTGCGCTCTGCCGAAAGCAGCATGTGCATGCATAACTTGTGGTTTGGCAGAAAACAACATCCGCGTCTACCAAAATATGCATGTGCATGCTTAACAAGTGGTTGGGCACAATTCCATGTGCGGGTGCTACAAAGAGCAGCATAGGCGTGTTAGCATGTCGTTTGGCAGAAATCCACATGCGCGCTCTGCCAAAAGCAGCCTGTGCATGCATAACTTCTGGTTTGACAGAAAACAGCATCCGCGTCTAGGAAAAGGTGCATGTGCATGCTTAAAAAGTGGTTTGCACAAATTCATGCGCGGGTGCTAAAAAATTGGAGGACACTTAAGCTTCGCCTTCAAGAGTGGAACGCGACAGCGTTACCATTGACCCGCCAAGGGGTGTAAGACAAAGCGCTACGGCGCAGGGATCACTTACGAGGCGCCCCGCATCGGACTGTGCGCCCACCTATCACACGGAGAGCGTCGAGCAACGCAGCGTTCTGCGCGGCAACGAAACGTGCGCCTGAGCAAACGGAACGAACCAAAGAACTCGGTGTCTCGGAGGGGGAAACGATCTACGCCAGCCAAACGTCGTGATCGGCACGGGCAGAGAGATGGACAGATAGTAATCTAAAGAAAGGAACGGCGCTCGATTCTGCAACCCGCGTGGGAGCACGGCGAAGCGTCGCCAGGGGAGAGGGAGTCGGGGCCGCAACGCGCCTGGCACCGGTCCGCGCACAGCACATCCCCAATGCGCACATGGCGCGCCACCTGTCGGGGCAGCGCCGTACATTGAGAGGAGGGGTCTTCTGTGTTTGCCGCAAGATGGCTCTGCGTGTGCGGTAAGCGCAGAAGAAATGTAGCGGAAACGTACTTCGCTATTCGTGTAAATGCGACTTCTGTAAGTTACGTGCTCATAATTACCGATATACACCGCAGTATAACATTCTACGGCACGTTTTTAAGGCAACACCGCGTTCACTAAAAGCGCGTTTGTACCGATTTCACGCATCGAACTCGTGGCTGAGTGGTAGCGTCTCCGTCTCACACTCCGGAGACCCTGGTTCGATTCCCACCCAGCCCATCTTGGAAGTTGCTTTTTATTCATGA
Source organism: Dermacentor variabilis (assembly GCF_050947875.1). NCBI lineage: Eukaryota > Metazoa > Arthropoda > Arachnida > Ixodida > Ixodidae > Dermacentor > Dermacentor variabilis. Next base: position 236,423,962 of record NC_134571.1, read on the forward strand.
AATACCTGCCATGATTTATCGCTCACGGCCAACGCCGCGGACGCCGACGCCGACACCCGACACCGACGCCGACGACACCGGCTTTTCTGCGACACGAGCTCCTTAACGCTATCGCGTTAAAAAGAGCAGCATGGACGTGCTTAGTACGTCGTTTGGCAGAAATCCACGTGCGCGCTCTGCCAAAAGCAGCATGTGTAGGTATAACTTGTGGTTTGGCAGCAAACAATGTCCGCGTCAACCAAAAGATGCATATGCATGCTTAACAAGTGGTTTGGCACAAATCCATGCACGGGTGCCAAAAAGAGCAGCATAGGCGTGCTTAACACGTCGTTTTGCAGAAATCCACTTGCGCGCTCTGCCAAAAGCAGCATGTGCATGCATAACTTGTGGTTTGGCTGAAACCAACGTCCGCATCCACCAAACGATGCATATGCATGCTTAACAAGTGGTTTGGCACAAATCCATGCGCGGGTGCTAAAAAGAGCAGCATGCGCATGCCTATCACGTCATGTGGCAGAAGTCCATGTGCGCGCTCTGCCGAAAGCAGCATGTGCATGCATAACTTGTGGTTTGTCAGAAAAGAACGTCCGCATCTACCAAAAGATATATGTTAATGCTTAACAAGTGGTTTAGCACAAATCCATGCGCGGGTGCTAAAAACAGCAGCATGGGCGTGCTTAACACATCGTTTGGCAGAAATCCACGCGCGCGCCCTCCTGAAAGCAGCATGTGCATGCATAACTTGTGGTTTCGCAGAAAACATTGTCCGCGTCTACAAAAGAAGCATGTGCATGCTAAACAAGTGGTTTGGCACATATCCATGCGCGGGTGCTAAAAAGAGCAGCATGGGCGTGCTTAGAACGTCGTTTGGCAGAAATCCACGTGCGCGCTCAAAAGCAGCATGTGCATGCATACCTTGTGGTTTGGCAGAAAAGAACGTCCGCGTCTACCAAAAGATGCATGTGCATGCTTAACAAGTGGTTTAGCACAAATCCATGCGCGGGTGCTAAAAACAGCAGCATGGGCGTGCTTAGAACGTCGTTTGGCAGAAATCCACGTGTGCGCTCTGCCGAAAGCAGCATGTGTATGTATAGCTTGTGGTTTGGCAGAAAACAACATCCGCGTCTACCAAAATATGTATGTGCATGCTTAACAAATGGTTTGGCACAAATCCATGCGGGGGTGCTAAAAAGAGCAGCATGGGCGTGCTTAGAACGTCGTTTGGCAGAAATCCACGTGCGCGCTCAAAAGCAGCATGTGCATGCATACCTTGTGGTTTGGCAGAAAACAACTTCCGCGTCTGTCAAAAGATGCATATGCATGCTTAACAAGTGGTTTGGCACAAATCCATGCGCGGGTGCTAAAAAGAGCAGCATGGGCGTGCTTAGAACGTCGTTTGGCAGAAATCCACGTGTGCGCTCTGCCGAAAGCAGCATGTGTATGTATAGCTTGTGGTTTGGCAGAAAACAACACCCGCGTCAACCAAAATATGTATGTGCATGCTTAACAAGTGGTTGGGCACAATTCCATGCGCGGGTGCTAAAAAGAGCAGCATGGGCGTGCTTAGCACGTCGTTTGGCAGAAATCCACGTGCGCGCTCTGCCAAAAGCAGCATGTGTATGTATAGCTTGTGGTTTGGCAGAAAACAACGTCCGCGTCAACCAAAAGATGCATGTCCATACTTAACAAGTGGCTTGGCACAAATCCATGCGCGGGTGCTAAAAAGAGCAGCATGGGCATGCCTAGCACGTCATTTGGCGGAAATCCACGTGCGCGCTCTGCCGAAAGCAGCATGTGCATTCATAACTTGTGGTTTGTCAGAAAAGAACGTCCGCGTCTACCAAAAGATGCATGTGCATGCTTAAAAAGTGGTTTAGCACAAATCCATGCGCGGGTGCTAAAAAGAGCAGCATGGGCGTGCTTAACACATCGTTTGGCAGAAATCCACGCGCGCGCTCTGCCGAAAGCAGCATGTGCATGCATAACTTGTGGTTTCGCAGAAAACATTGTCCGCGTCTACCAAAAGATGCATGTGCATGCTCAACAAGTGGTTTGGCACAAATCCATGCGCGGGTGCGAAAAAGAGCAGCATCGGCGTGCTTAACACGTCCTTTGGCAGAAATACATGTGCGCGCTCTGCCAAAAGCAGCATGTGTTTGCATAACTTGTGGTTTTGCAGACAACAACCTCCGCGTCTACCAAAAGAAGCATCTGTATGCTTAACGTGGTTTGGCACAAAACCATGCGCGGGTGCTAAAAAGAGCAGCATGGGCGTGCTTAGAACGTCGTTTGGGAGAAATCCACGTGTGGGCTCTGTCGAAAGCAGCATGTGTATGTATAGTTTGTGGTTTGGCAGAAAACAACGTCCGCGTCAACCAAAAGATGCATGTGCATGCTTAACAAGTGGTTTGGCACAAATCCATGCGCGGGTGATAAAAAGAGCAGCATGGGCATGCCTAGCGCGTCATTTGGCGGAAATCCACGTGCGCACTCTGCCGAAAGCAGCATGTGCATTCATAACTTGTGGTTCGTCAGAAAAGAACGTCCGCGTCTACCAAAAGATGCATGTGCATGCTTAACAAGTGGTTTAGCACAAATCCATGCGCGGGTGCTAAAAAGAGCAACATGGGCGTGCTTAACACATCGTTTGGCAGAAATCCACGCGCGCGCTCTGCCGAATGCAGCATGTGCATGTATAACTTGTGGTTTCGCAGAAAACATTGTCCGCGTCTACCAAAAGATGCATGTGCATGCTTAACAAGTGGTTTGGCACGAATCCATACGCGGGTGCTAAAAAGAGCAGCATGGGCTTGCTTAGCACGTCGTTTGGCAGAAATCCACGATCGCGCTCTGCCAAAAGCAAGCATGTGCATGCATAACTTGTGGTTTGTGGTTTGGCAGAAAACAACGTCCGCGTCTGCCAAAAGATGCATATGCATGCTTAACGAGTGGTTTGATACAAATCCATGTGCGGGTGCTACAAAGAGCAGCATAGGCGTGTTAGCATGTCGTTTGGCAGAAATCCACGTGCGCGCTCTGCCAAAAGCAGCCTGTGCATGCATAACTTCTGGTTTGACAGAAAACAGCGTCCGCGTCTAGCAAAAGGTGCATGTGCATGCTTAAAAAGTGGTTTGCACAAATTCATGCGCGGGTGCTAAAAAGAGCAGCATGGGCGTGCTTAGTACGTCGTTTGGTAGAAATCCACGTGCGCGCTCTGCCAAAAGCAGCATGTCCATGCATAACTTGTGGTTTGGCTGAAACCAACGTCCGCGTCCACCAAACGATGCATATGCATGCTTAACAATTGGTTTGGCACAAATCCATGCGCGGGTGCTAAAAAGAGCAGCATGCGCATGCCTATCACGTCATTTGGCAGAAGTCCATGTGCGCGCTCTGCCGAAAGAAGCATGTGCATGCATAACTTGTGGTTTGTCAGAAAAGAACGTCCGCGTCTACCAAAAAATGCATGTGCATGCTTAACAAGTGGTTTAGCACAAATCCATGCGCGGGTGCTAAAAACAGCAGCATGGGCGTGCTTAACACATCGCTTGGCAGAAATCCACGCGCGCGCACTGCTGAAAGCAGCATGTGCATGCATAACTTGTGGTTTCGCAGAAAACATTGTCAGCGTCTACAAAAAGATGCATGTGCATGCTAAACAAGTGGTTTGGCACAAATCCATGCGCGGGTGCGAAAAAGAGCAGCATGGGCGTGCTTAGCACGTCGTTTGGCAGAAATCTATATGCGCGCTCTCGCAAAAGCAGCATGTGTATGCATAACTTGTGGTTTTGCAGAAAACAACCTCCGCGTCTACCAAAAGATGCATGTGCATGCTTAACAAATGGTTTGGCACAAATCCATGCGCGGGTGCTAAAAAGAGCAGCATGGGCGTGCTTAGAACGTCGTTTGGCAGAAATCCACGTGCGCGCTCAAAAGCAGCATGTGCATGCATACCTTATGGTTTGGCAGAAAACAACTTCCGCGTCTGTCAAAAATGCATATGCATGCTTAACAAGTGGTTTGGCACAAATCCATGCGCGGGTGCTAAAAAGAGCAGCTTGGGCGTGCTTAGAACGTCGTTTGGCAGAAATCCACGTGTGCGCTCTGCCGAAAGCAGCATGTGTATGTATAGCTTGTGGTTTGGCAGAAAACAACATCCGCGTCTACCAAAAGATGTATATGCATGCTTAACAAGTGGTTTGGCACAAATCCATGCACGGGTGCTAAAAAGAGCAGCATGCGCATGCCTATCACGTCATGTGGCAGAAGTCTATGTGCGCGCTCTGCCGAAAGCAGCATGTGCATGCATAACTTGTGGTTTGGCAGAAAACAACATCCGCGTCTACCAAAATATGCATGTGCATGCTTAACAAATGGTTTGGCACAAATCCATGCGGGGGTGCTAAAAAGAGCAGCATGGGCGTGCTTAGAACGTCGTTTGGGAGAAATCCACGTGCGCGCTCAAAAGCAGCATGTGCATGCATACCTTGTGGTTTGGCAGAAAACAACTTCCGCGTCTGTCAAAAGATGCATATGCATGCTTAACAAGTGGTTTGGCACAAATCCATGCGCGGGTGCTAAAAAGAGCAGCATGGGCGTGCTTAGAACGTCGTTTGGCAGAAATCCACGTGTGCGCTCTGCCGAAAGCAGCATGTATATGTATAGCTTGTGGTTTGGCAGAAAACAACATCCGCGTCTACTAAAATATGTATGTGCATGCTTAACAAGTGGTTGGGCACAATTCCATGTGCGGGTGCTACAAAGAGCAGCATAGGCGTGTTAGCATGTCGTTTGGGAGAAATCCACATGCGCGCTCTGCCAAAAGCAGCCTGTGCATGCATAACTTCTGGTTTGACAGAAAACAGCATCCGCGTCTAGGAAAAGGTGCATGTGCATGCTTAAAAAGTGGTTTGCACAAATTCATGCGCGGGTGCTCAAAAGAGCAGCATGGGCGTGCTTAGTACGTCGTTTGGCAGAAATCCACGTGCGCGCTCTGCCAAAAGCAGCATGTGTATGTATAACTTGTGGTTTGGCAGCAAACAATGTCCGCGTCAACCAAAAGATGCATATGCATGCTTAACAAGTGGTTTGGCACAAATCCATGCACGGGTGCCAAAAAGAGCAGCATAGGCGTGCTTAACACATCGTTTGGCAGAAATCCACGCGCGCGCTCTGCTGAAAGCAGCAGGTGCATGCATAACTTGTTATTTCGCAGAAAACATTGTCCGCATCTACAAAAAGATGCATGTGCGTGCTAAACAAGTGGTTTGGCACAAATCCATGCGCGGGTGCGAAAAAGAGCAGCATGGGCGTGCTTAGCACGTCGTTTGGCAGAAATCTATGTGCGCGCTCTGGCAAAAGCAGCATGTGTATGCAGAACTTCTGGTTTTGCAGAAAACAACCTCCGCGTCTACCAAAAGATGCATGTGCATGCTTAACAAATGGTTTGGCACAAATCCATGCGGGGGTGCTAAAAAGAGCAGCATGGGCGTGCTTAGAACGTCGTTTGGCAGAAATCCACGTGCGCGCTCAAAAGCAGCATGTGCATGCATACCTTGAGTTTTGGCAGAAAACAACTTCCGCGTCTGTCAAAAGATGCATATGCATGCTTAACAAGTGGTTTGGCACAAATCCATGCGCGGGTGCTAAAAAGAGCAGCATGGGCGTGCTTAGAACGTCGTTTGGCAGAAATCCCCGTGTGCGCTCTGCCGAAAGCAGCATGTGTGTGTATAGCTTGTGGTTTGGCAGAAAACAACATCCGCGTCTACCAAAATATGTATGTGAATGCTTAACAAGTGGTTGGGCACAATTCCATGCGCGGGTGCTAAAAAGAGCAGCATGGGCGTGCTTAGCACGTCGTTTGGCAGAAATCCACGTGCGCGCTCTGCCAAAAGCAGCATGTGTATGTATAGCTTGTGGTTTGGCAGAAAACAACGTCCGCGTCAACCAAAAGATGCACGTCCATGCTTAACAAGTGGCTTGGCACAAATCCATGCGCGGGTGCTAAAAAGAGCAGCATGGGCATGCCTAGCACGTCATTTGGCGGAAATCCACGTGCGCGCTCTGCCGAAAGCAGCATGTGCATTCATAACTTGTGGTTTGTCAGAAAAGAACGTCCGCGTCTACCAAAAGATGCATGTGCATGCTTAAAAAGTGGTTTAGCACAAATCCATGCGCGGGTGCTAAAAAGAGCAGCATGGGCATGCTTAACACATCGTTTGGCAGAAATCCACGCGCGCGCTCTGCCGAATGCAGCATGTGTATGTATAGCTTGTGGTTTGGCAGAAAACAACATCCGCGTCTACCAAAAGATGTATATGCATGCTTAACAAGTGGTTTGGCACAAATCCATGCACGGGTGCTAAAAAGAGCAGCATGCGCATGCCTATCACGTCATGTGGCAGAAGTCTATGTGCGCGCTCTGCCGAAAGCAGCATGTGCATGCATAACTTGTGGTTTGGCAGAAAACAACATCCGCGTCTACCAAAATATGCATGTGCATGCTTAACAAATGGTTTGGCACAAATCCATGCGGGGGTGCTAAAAAGAGCAGCATGGGCGTGCTTAGAACGTCGTTTGGGAGAAATCCACGTGCGCGCTCAAAAGCAGCATGTGCATGCATACCTTGTGGTTTGGCAGAAAACAACTTCCGCGTCTGTCAAAAGATGCATATGCATGCTTAACAAGTGGTTTGGCACAAATCCATGCGCGGGTGCTAAAAAGAGCAGCATGGGCGTGCTTAGAACGTCGTTTGGCAGAAATCCACGTGTGCGCTCTGCCGAAAGCAGCATGTGTATGTATAGCTTGTGGTTTGGCAGAAAACAACATCCGCGTCTACTAAAATATGTATGTGCATGCTTAACAAGTGGTTGGGCACAATTCCATGTGCGGGTGCTACAAAGAGCAGCATAGGCGTGTTAGCATGTCGTTTGGGAGAAATCCACATGCGCGCTCTGCCAAAAGCAGCCTGTGCATGCATAACTTCTGGTTTGACAGAAAACAGCATCCGCGTCTAGGAAAAGGTGCATGTGCATGCTTAAAAAGTGGTTTGCACAAATTCATGCGCGGGTGCTCAAAAGAGCAGCATGGGCGTGCTTAGTACGTCGTTTGGCAGAAATCCACGTGCGCGCTCTGCCAAAAGCAGCATGTGTATGTATAACTTGTGGTTTGGCAGCAAACAATGTCCGCGTCAACCAAAAGATGCATATGCATGCTTAACAAGTGGTTTGGCACAAATCCATGCACGGGTGCCAAAAAGAGCAGCATAGGCGTGCTTAACACATCGTTTGGCAGAAATCCACGCGCGCGCTCTGCTGAAAGCAGCAGGTGCATGCATAACTTGTTATTTCGCAGAAAACATTGTCCGCATCTACAAAAAGATGCATGTGCGTGCTAAACAAGTGGTTTGGCACAAATCCATGCGCGGGTGCGAAAAAGAGCAGCATGGGCGTGCTTAGCACGTCGTTTGGCAGAAATCTATGTGCGCGCTCTGGCAAAAGCAGCATGTGTATGCAGAACTTCTGGTTTTGCAGAAAACAACCTCCGCGTCTACCAAAAGATGCATGTGCATGCTTAACAAATGGTTTGGCACAAATCCATGCGGGGGTGCTAAAAAGAGCAGCATGGGCGTGCTTAGAACGTCGTTTGGCAGAAATCCACGTGCGCGCTCAAAAGCAGCATGTGCATGCATACCTTGAGTTTTGGCAGAAAACAACTTCCGCGTCTGTCAAAAGATGCATATGCATGCTTAACAAGTGGTTTGGCACAAATCCATGCGCGGGTGCTAAAAAGAGCAGCATGGGCGTGCTTAGAACGTCGTTTGGCAGAAATCCCCGTGTGCGCTCTGCCGAAAGCAGCATGTGTGTGTATAGCTTGTGGTTTGGCAGAAAACAACATCCGCGTCTACCAAAATATGTATGTGAATGCTTAACAAGTGGTTTGGCACAAATCCATGCGCGGGTGCTAAAAAGAGCAGCATGGGCGTGCTTAGAACGTCGTTTGGGAGAAATCCACGTGTGGGCTCTGTCGAAAGCAGCATCTGCATGCATAACTTGTGGTTTGGCAGAAAAGAACATCCGCGTCTTCCAAAATATGCATGTGCATGCTTAACAAGTGGTTGGGCACAAATCCATGCGCGGGTGCTAAAAAGAGCAGCATGGGCGTGCTTAGCGCGTCGTTTGGCAGAAATCCACGTGCGCGCTCTGCCAAAAGCAGCATGTGTATGTATAGTTTGTGGTTTGGCAGAAAACAACGTCCGCGTCAACCAAAAGATGCATGTGCATGCTTAACAAGTGGTTTGGCACAAATCCATGCGCGGGTGATAAAAAGAGCAGCATGGGCATGCCTAGCGCGTCATTTGGCGGAAATCCACGTGCGCGCTCTGCCGAAAGCAGCATGTGCATTCATAACTTGTGGTTCGTCAGAAAAGAACGTCCGCGTCTACCAAAAGATGCATGTGCATGCTTAACAAGTGGTTTAGCACAAATCCATGCGCGGGTGCTAAAAAGAGCAACATGGGCGTGCTTAACACATCGTTTGGCAGAAATCCACGCGCGCGCTCTGCCGAATGCAGCATGTGCATGTATAACTTGTGGTTTCGCAGAAAACATTGTCCGCGTCTACCAAAAGATGCATGTGCATACTTAACAAGTGGTTTGGCACAAATCCATACGCGGGTGCTAAAAAGAGCAGCATGGGCTTGCTTAGCACGTCGTTTGGCAGAAATCCACGATCGCGCTCTGCCAAAAGCAGCATGTGCATGCATAACTTGTGGTTTGTGGTTTGGCAGAAAACAACGTCCGCGTCTGCCAAAAGATGCATATGCATGCTTAACGAGTGGTTTGATACAAATCCATGTGCGGGTGCTACAAAGAGCAGCATAGGCGTGTTAGCATGTCGTTTGGCAAAAATCCACGTGCGCGCTCTGCCAAAAGCAGCCTGTGCATGCATAACTTCTGGTTTGACAGAAAACAGCGTCCGCGTCTAGCAAAAGGTGCATGTGCATGCTTAAAAAGTGGTTTGCACAAATTCATGCGCGGGTGCTAAAAAGAGCAGCATGGGCGTGCTTAGTACGTCGTTTGGTAGAAATCCACGTGCGCGCTCTGCCAAAAGCAGCATGTGCATGCATAACTTGTGGTTTGGCTGAAACCAACGTCCGCGTCCACCAAACGATGCATATGCATGCTTAACAAGTGGTTTGGCACAAATCCATGCGCGGGTGCTAAAAAGAGCAGCATGCGCATGCCTATCACGTCATTTGGCAGAAGTCCATGTGCGCGCTCTGCCGAAAGAAGCATGTGCATGCATAACTTGTGGTTTGTCAGAAAAGAACGTCCGCGTCTACCAAAAGATGCATGTGCATGCTTAACAAGTGGTTTAGCACAAATCCATGCGCGGGTGCTAAAAACAGCAGCATGGGCGTGCTTAACACATCGCTTGGCAGAAATCCACGCGCGCGCACTGCTGAAAGCAGCATGTGCATGCATAACTTGTGGTTTCGCAGAAAACATTGTCAGCGTCTACAAAAAGATGCATGTGCATGCTAAACAAGTGGTTTGGCACAAATCCATGCGCGGGTGCGAAAAAGAGCAGCATGGGCGTGCTTAGCACGTCGTTTGGCAGAAATCTATATGCGCGCTCTGGCAAAAGTAGCATGTGTATGCATAACTTGTGGTTTTGCAGAAAACAACCTCCGCGTCTACCAAAAGATGCATGTGCATGCTTAACAAATGGTTTGGCACAAATCCATGCGCGGGTGCTAAAAAGAGCCACATGGGCGTGCTTAGAACGTCGTTTGGCAGAAATCCACGTGCGCGCTCAAAAGCAGCATGTGCATGCATACCTTATGGTTTGGCAGAAAACAACTTCCGCGTCTGCCAAAAATGCATATGCATGCTTAACAAGTGGTTTGGCCCAAATCCATGCGCGGGTGCTAAAAAGAGCAGCATGGGCGTGCTTAGAACGTCGTTTGGCAGAAATCCACGTGTGCGCTCTGCCGAAAGCAGCATGTGTATGTATAGCTTGTGGTTTGGCAGAAAACAACATCCGCGTCTACCAAAATATGCATGTGCATGCTTAACAAGTGGTTGGGCACAATTCCATGCGCGGGTGCTAAAAAGAGCAGCATGGGCGTGCTTAGCACGTCGTTTGGCAGAAATCCACGTGCGCGCTCTGCCAAAAGCAGCATGTGCATGCATAACTTGTGGTTTGGCAGAAAACAACATCCGCGTCTTCCAAAATATGCATGTGCATGCTTGACAAGTGGTTTAGCACAAATCCATGCGCGGGTGCTAAAAAGAGCAACATGGGCGTGCTTAACACATCGTTTGGCAGAAATCCACGCGCGCGCTCTGCCGAATGCAGCATGTGCATGTATAACTTGTGGTTTCGCAGAAAACATTGTCCGCGTCTACCAAAAGATGCATGTGCATACTTAACAAGTGGTTTGGCACAAATCCATACGCGGGTGCTAAAAAGAGCAGCATGGGCTTGCTTAGCACGTCGTTTGGCAGAAATCCACGATCGCGCTCTGCCAAAAGCAGCATGTGCATGCATAACTTGTGGTTTGTGGTTTGGCAGAAAACAACGTCCGCGTCTGCCAAAAGATGCATATGCATGCTTAACGAGTGGTTTGATACAAATCCATGTGCGGGTGCTACAAAGAGCAGCATAGGCGTGTTAGCATGTCGTTTGGCAAAAATCCACGTGCGCGCTCTGCCAAAAGCAGCCTGTGCATGCATAACTTCCGGTTTGACAGAAAACAGCGTCCGCGTTTAGCAAAAGGTGCATGTGCATGCTTAAAAAGTGGTTTGCACAAATTCATGCGCGGGTGCTAAAAAGAGCAGCATGGGCGTGCTTAGTACGTCGTTTGGTAGAAATCCACGTGCGCGCTCTGCCAAAAGCAGCATGTGCATGCATAACTTGTGGTTTGGCTGAAACCAACGTCCGCGTCCACCAAACGATGCATATGCATGCTTAACAAGTGGTTTGGCACAAATCCATGCGCGGGTGCTAAAAAGAGCAGCATGCGCATGCCTATCACGTCATTTGGCAGAAGTCCATGTGCGCGCTCTGCCGAAAGAAGCATGTGCATGCATAACTTGTGGTTTGTCAGAAAAGAACGTCCGCGTCTACCAAAAGATGCATGTGCATGCTTAACAAGTGGTTTAGCACAAATCCATGCGCGGGTGCTAAAAACAGCAGCATGGGCGTGCTTAACACATCGCTTGGCAGAAATCCACGCGCGCGCACTGCTGAAAGCAGCATGTGCATGCATAACTTGTGGTTTCGCAGAAAACATTGTCAGCGTCTACAAAAAGATGCATGTGCATGCTAAACAAGTGGTTTGGCACAAATCCATGCGCGGGTGCGAAAAAGAGCAGCATGGGCGTGCTTAGCACGTCGTTTGGCAGAAATCTATATGCGCGCTCTGGCAAAAGTAGCATGTGTATGCATAACTTGTGGTTTTGCAGAAAACAACCTCCGCGTCTACCAAAAGATGCATGTGCATGCTTAACAAATGGTTTGGCACAAATCCATGCGCCGGTGCTAAAAAGAGCAGCATGGGCGTGCTTAGAACGTCGTTTGGCAGAAATCCACGTGCGCGCTCAAAAGCAGCATGTGCATGCATACCTTATGGTTTGGCAGAAAACAACTTCCGCGTCTGTCAAAAATGCATATGCATGCTTAACAAGTGGTTTGGCACAAATCCATGCGCGGGTGCTAAAAAGAGCAGCATGGGCGTGCTTAGAACGTCGTTTGGCAGAAATCCACGTGTGCGCTCTGCCGAAAGCAGCATGTGTATGTATAGCTTGTGGTTTGGCAGAAAACAACATCCGCGTGTACCAAAATATGCATGTGCATGCCTAACAAGTGGCTGGGCACAATTCCATGCGCGGGTGCTAAAAAGAGCAGCATGGGCGTGCTTAGCACGTCGTTTGGCAGAAATCCACGTGCGCGCTCTGCCAAAAGCAGCATGTGCATGCATAACTTGTGGTTTGGCAGAAAACAACATCCGCGTCTTCCAAAATATGCATGTGCATGCTTAACAAGTGGTTGGGCACACATCCATGCGCGGGTGCTAAAAAGAGCAGCATGGGCGTGCTTAACACATCGTTTGGCAGAAATCCACGCGCGCGCTGTGCCGAAAGCAGCAGGTGCATGCATAACTTGTGGTTTCGCAGAAAACACTGTCCGCGTCTACCAAAAGATGCATGTGCATGCTCAGCAAGTGGTTTGGCACAAATCCATGCGCGGGTGCGAAAAAGAGCAGCATGGGCGTGCTAAACACGTCGTTTGGCAGAAATCCATGTGCGAGCTCTGCCAAAAGCTGCATGTGTATGCATAACTTGTGGTTTTGCAGACAACAACCTCCGCGTCTACCAAAAGAAGCATCTGCATGCTTAACAAGTGGTTTGGCACAAAACCATGCGCGGGTGCTAAAAACAGCAGCATGGGCCTGCTTAGCACGTTGTTTGGCAGAAATCCACGTGCGCGCTCTGCCAAAAGAGCATGTGTATGTATAGCTTGTGGTTTGGCAGAAAACAACGTCCGCGTCCACCAAACGATGCATATGCATGTTTAACAAGTGGTTTGGCACAAATCCATGCGCGAGTGCTAAAAAGAGCAGCATGGACATGCCTATCACGTCATTTGGCAGAAATCCACGTGCGCGCTCTGCCGAAAGCAGCATGTGCATGCATAACTTGTGGTTTGTCAGAAAAGAACGTCCGCATCTACCAAACGATATATGTTCATGCTTAACAAGTGGTTTAGCACAAATCCATGCGCGGGTGCTAAAAACAGCAGCATGGGCGTGCTTAACACATCGTTTGGCAGAAATCCACGCGCGCGCTCTCCTGAAAGCAGCATGTGCTTGCATAACTTGTGGTTTCGCAGAAAACATTGTCCGCGTCTACAAAAGAAGCATGTGCATGCTAAACAAGTGGTTTGGCACATATCCATGCGCGGGTGCTAAAAAGAGCAGCATGGGCGTGCTTAGAACGTCGTTTGGCAGAAATCCACGTGCGCGCTCAAAAGCAGCATGTGCATGCATACCTTGTGGTTTTGCAGAAAACAACTTCCGCGTCTGTCAAAAGATGCATATGCATGCTTAACAAGTGGTTGGGCACAAATCCATGTGCGGGTGCTAAAAAGAGAAGCATGGGCGTGCTTAGCACGTCGTTTGGCAGAAATCCACGTGTGCGCTCAGCCGAAAGCAGCATGTGCATGCATAACTTGTGGTTTGGCAGAAAACAACATCCGCGTCTACCAAAATATGCATGTGCATGCTTAACAAGTGGTTGGGCACAATTCCATGTGCGGGTGCTACAAAGAGCAGCACAGGCGTGTTAGCATGTCGTTTGGCAGAAATCCACATGCGCGCTCTGCTAAAAGCAGCCTGTGTATGCATAACTTCTGGTTTGACAGAAAACAGCATCCGCGTCTAGGAAAAGGTGCATGTGCATGCTTAAAAAGTGGTTTGCACAAATTCATGCGCGGGTACTAAAAAGAGCAGCATGGGCGTGCTTAGTACGTCGTTTGGCAGAAATCCACGTGCGCGCTCTGCCAAAAGCAGCATGTGTATGTATAACTTGTGGTTTGGCAGCAAACAATGTCCGCGTCAACCAAAAGATGCATATGCATGCTTAACAAGTGGTTTGGCACAAATCCATGCACGGGTGCCAAAAAGAGCAGCATAGGCGTGCTTAACACGTCGTTTTGCAGAAATCCACTTGCGCGCTCTGCCAAAAGCACCATGTGCATGCATAACTTGTGCTTTGGCTGAAACCAACGTCCGCGTCCACCAAACGATGCATATGCATGCTTAACAAGTGGTTTGGCACAAATCCATGCGCGGGTGCTAAAAAGAGCAGCATGCGCATGCCTATCACGTCATGTGGCAGAAGTCCATGTGCGCGCTCTGCCGAAAGCAGCATGTGCATGCATAACTTGTGGTTTGTCAGAAAAGAACGTCTGCGTCTACCAAAAGATGCATGTGCATGCTTAACAAGTGGTTTAGCACAAATCCATGCGCGGGTGCTAAAAACAGCAGCATGGACGTGCTTAACACATCGTTTGGCAGAAATCCACGCGCGCGCTCTGCTGAAAGCAGCATGTGCATGCATAACTTGTTATTTCGCAGAAAACATTGTCCCCGTCTGCCAAAAGATGCATATGCATGCTTAACGAGTGGTTTGATACAAATCCATGTGCGGGTGCTACAAAGAGCAGCATAGGCGTGTTAGCATGTCGTTTGGCAAAAATCCACGTGCGCGCTCTGCCAAAAGCAGCCTGTGCATGCATAACTTCTGGTTTGACAGAAAACAGCGTCCGCGTCTAGCAAAAGGTGCATGTGCATGCTTAAAAAGTGGTTTGCACAAATTCATGCGCGGGTGCTAAAAAGAGCAGCATGGGCGTGCTTAGTACGTCGTTTGGTAGAAATCCACATGCGCGCTCTGCCAAATGCAGCATGTGTATGTATAACTTGTGGTTTGGCAGCAAACAATGTCCGCGTCAACCAAAAGATGCATATGCATGCTTAACAAGTGGTTTGGCACAAATCCATGCACGGGTGCCAAAAAGAGCAGCATAGGCGTGCTTAACACGTCGTTTTGCAGAAATCCACTTGCGCGCTCTGCCAAAAGCAGCATGTGCATGCATAACTTGTGGTTTGGCTGAAACCAACGTCCGCGTCCACCAAACGATGCATATGCATGCTTAACAAGTGGTTTGGCACAAATCCATTGCGCGGGTGCTAAAAAGAGCAGCATGCGCATGCCTATCACGTCATTTGGCAGAAGTCCATGTGCGCGCTCTGCCGAAAGCAGCATGTGCATGCATAACTTGTGGTTTGTCAGAAAAGAACGTCCGCGTCTACCAAAAGATGCATGTGCATGCTTAACAAGTGGTTTAGCACAAATCCATGCGCGGGTGCTAAAAACAGCAGCATGGGCGTGCTTAACACATCGTTTGGCAGAAATCCACGCGCGCGCACTGCTGAAAGCAGCATGTGCATGCATAACTTGTGGTTTCGCAGAAAACATTGTCAGCGTCTACAAAAAGATGCATGTGCATGCTAAACAAGTGGTTTGGCACAAATTCATGCGCGGGTGCAAAAAAGAGCAGCATGGGCGTGCTTAGCACGTCGTTTGGCAGAAATCTATGTGCGCGCTCTGGCAAAAGCAGCATGTGTATGCATAACTTGTGGTTTTGCAGAAAACAACCTCCGCGTCTACCAAAAGATGCATGTGCATGCTTAACAAATGGTTTGGCACAAATCCATGCGCGGGTGCTAAAAAGAGTAGCATGGGCGTGCTTAGCACGTCGTTTGGCAGAAATCCACGTGCGCGCTCTGCCAAAAGCAGCATGTGCATGCATAACTTGTGGTTTGGCAGAAAACAACATCCGCGTCTTCCAAAATATGCATGTGCATGCTTAACAAGTGGTTGGGCACAAATCCATGCGCGGGTGCTAAAAAGAGCAGCATGGGCGTGCTTAACACATCGTTTGGCAGAAATCCACGCGCGCGCTCTGCCGAAAGCAGCATGTGCATGCATAACTTGTGGTTTCGCAGAAAACATTGTCCGCGTCTACCAAAAGATGCATGTGCATGCTTAACAAGTGGTTTTGCACAAATCCATGCGCGGGTGCGAAAAAGAGCAGCATGGGCGTGCTAAACACGTCGTTTGGCAGAAATCCATGTGCGAGCTCTGCCAAAAGCTGCATGTGTATGCATAACTTGTGGTTTTGCAGACAACAACCTCCGCGTCTACCAAAAGAAGCATCTGCATGCTTAACAAGTGGTTTGACACAAAACCATGCGCGGTTGCTAAAAAGAGCAGCATGGGCGTGCTTAGAACTTCGTTTAGGAGAAATCCACGTGTGCGCTCTGCCGAAAGCAGCATGTGCATGCATAACTTGTGGTTTGGCAGAAAACAACATCCGCGTCTAGCAAAAGGTGCATGTGCATGCTTAAAAAGTGGTTTGCACCAATCCGTGCGCGGGTGCTAAGAAGAGCAGCATGGGCGTGCTTAGCACGTCGTTTGGCAGAAATCCACGTGCGCGCCCTAACAAAAGCAGCATGTGCATGCATAACTTGTGGTTTGGCAGAAAACAACGCCCGCGTCTGCCAAAAGATGCATATACATGCTTAACAAGTGGTTTACCACATATCCATGCGCGGGTGCTCAAAAGAGTAGCATGGGCGTGCTTAACACGTCGTTTGGTAGAAATCCACGCGCGCGCTCTGCTGAAAGCAGCCTGTGCATGCATAACATGTGGTTTTGCAGAAAACAAGCTCCGCGTCTACCAAAAGATGCATGTGCATGCTCAACAAGTGGTTTGGCACAAATCCATGCGCGGGTGCTAAAAGAGCAGCATGGGCGTGCCTAGCACGTCGTTTGGCAGCAATCAACGTGCGCGCTCTGCAAAAAGCACTATGTGCATGCATAACTTGTGGTTTTGCAGAAAACAACATCCACGTCTACCAAAAGATGCATGTGCATGCCTAACAAGTGGTTTGGCACAAATCCATGCACGGGTGCTAAAAGAGCAGCGTGGGCGTGCTTGGCACGTCGTTTGGCAGAAATACACGTGCGCGCTCTGCCAAAAGCGCCATGTGTATGCACAACTAGTGGTTTGGCAGAAAACAACGTCCGCGTCTGCCAAAAGATGCATATGCATGCTTAACAAGTGGTTTGGCACAAATCCATGTGCGGGTGCTAAAAAGAGCAGCAAGGGCGTGCTTAACACGTCGTTTGGCAGAAATCCACGCGCGCGCTCTACCGAAAGCAGCATGTGCATGCATAACTTGTGGTTTGGCAGAAAACGATGTCCGCGTCTACCAAACGATGCATCTGCATACTTAACAAGTGGTTGGGCACAAATCCATGCGCGGGTGCTAAAAACAGCAGCATGGGCGTGCTTAGCACGTTGTTTGGCAGAAATCCACGTGCGCGCTCTGCCAAAACAGCATGTGTATGTATAGCTTGTGGTTTGGCAGAAAACAACGTCCGCGTCCACCAAACGATGCATATGCATGCTTAACAAGTGATTTGGCACAAATCCATGCGCGAGTGCTAAAAAGAGCAGCATGGACATGCCTATCACGTCATTTGGCAGAAATCCACGTGCGCGCTCTGCCGAAAGCAGCATGTGCATGCATAACTTGTGGTTTGTCAGAAAAGAACGTCCGCATCTACCAAAAGATATATGTTCATGCTTAACAAGTGGTTTAGCACAAATCCATGCGCGGGTGCTAAAAAGAGCAGCATGGGCGTGCTTAGAACGTCGTTTGGCAGAAATCCACGTGCGCGCTCAAAAGCAGCATGTGCATGCATAACTTGTGGTTTGGCAGAAAACAACTTCCGCGTCTGTCAAAAGATGCATATGCTTGCTTAACAAGTGGTTGGGCACAAATCCATGTGCGGGTGCTAAAAAGAGCAGCATGGGCGTGCTTAGCACGTCGTTTGGCAGAAATCCACGTGTGCGCTCTGCCGAAAGCAGCATGTGCATGCATAACTTGTGGTTTGGCAGAAAACAACATCCGCGTCTACCAAAATATGCATGTGCATGCTTAACAAGTGGTTGGGCACAATTCCATGTGCGGGTGCTACAAAGAGCAGCATAGGCGTGTTAGCATGTCGTTTGGCAGAAATCCACATGCGCGCTCTGCCAAAAGCAGCCTGTGCATGCATAACTTCTGGTTTGACAGAAAACAGCATCCGCGTCTAGGAAAAGGTGCATGTGCATGCTTAAAAAGTGGTTTCCACAAATTCATGCGCGGGTGCTAAAAAGAGCAGCATGAGCGTGCTTAGTACGTCGTTTGGCAGAAATCCACGTGCGCGCTCTGCGAAAAGCAGCATGTGTATGTATAACTTGTGGTTTGGCAGCAAACAATGTCCGCGTCAACCAAAAGATGCATATGCATGCTTAACAAGTGGTTTGGCACATATCCATGCACGGGTGCCAAAAAGAGCAGCATAGGCGTGCTTAACACGTCGTTTTGCAGAAATCCACTTGCGCGCTCTGCCAAAAGCAGCACGTGCATGCATAACTTGTGGTTTGGCTGAAACCAACGTCCGCGTCCACCAAACGATGCATATGCATGCTTAACAAGTGGTTTGGCACAAATCCATGCGCGGGTGCTAAAAAGAGCAGCATGCGCATGCCTATCACGTCATGTGGCAGAAGTCCATGTGCGCGCTCTGCCGAAAGCAGCATGTGCATGCATAACTTGTGGTTTGTCAGAAAAGAACGTCCGCGTCTACCAAAAGATGCATGTGCATGCTTAACAAGTGGTTTAGCACAAATCCATGCGCGGGTGCTAAAAACAGCAGCATGGGCGTGCTTAACACATCGTTTGGCAGAAATCCACGCGCGCGCTCTGCTGAAAGCAGCATGTGCATGCATAACTTGTTATTTCGCAGAAAACATTGTCCGCGTCTACAAAAAGATGCATGTGCGTGCTAAACAAGTGGTTTGGCACAAATCCATGCGCGGGTGCGAAAAAGAGCAGCATGGGCGTGCTTGGCACGTCGTTTGGCAGAAATCTATGTGCGCGCTCTGGCAAAAGCAGCATGTGTATGCACAACTTGTGGTTTTGCAGAAAACAACCTCCGCGTCTACCAAAAGATGCATGTGCATGCTTAACAAATGGTTTGGCACAAATCCATGCGGGGGTGCTAAAAAGAGCAGCATGGGCGTGCTTAGAACGTCGTTTGGCAGAAATCCACGTGCGCGCTCAAAAGCAGCATGTGCATGCATACCTTGTGGTTTGGCAGAAAACAACTTCCGCGTCTGTCAAAAGATGCATATGCATGCTTAACAAGTGGTTTGGCACAAATCCATGCGCGGGTGCTAAAAAGAGCAGCATGGGCGTGCTTAGAACGTCGTTTGGCAGAAATCCACGTGTGCGCTCTGCCGAAAGCAGCATGTGCATGTATAGCTTGTGGTTTGGCAGAAAACAACATCCGCGTCTACCAAAATATGTACGTGCATGCTTAACAAGTGGTTGGGCACAATTCCATGAGCGGGTGCTAAAAAGAGCAGCATGGGCGTGCTTAGCACGTCGTTTGGCAGAAATACACGTGCGCGCTCTGCCAAAAGCAGCATGTGTATGTATAGCTTGTGGTTTGGCAGAAAACAACGTTCGCGTCAACCAAAAGATGCATGTCCATGCTTAACAAGTGGCTTGGCACAAATCCATGCGCGGGTGCTAAAAAGAGCAGCATGGGCATGCCTAGCACGTCATTTGGCGGAAATCCACGGGCGCGCTATGCCGAAAGCAGCATGTGCATTCATAACTTGTGGTTTGTCAGAAAAGAACGTCCGCGTCTACCAAAAGATGCATGTGCATGCTTAAAAAGTGGTTTAGCACAAATCCATGCGCGGGTGCTAAAAAGAGCAGCATGGGCGTGCTTAACACATCGTTTGGCAGAAATCCACGCGCGCGCTCTGCCGAAAGCAGCATGTGTATGCATAACTTGTGGTTTTGCAGACAACAACCTCCGCGTCTACCAAAAGAAGCATCTGCATGCTTAACAAGTGGTTTGGCACAAAACCATGCGCGGGTGCTAAAAACAGCAGCATGGGCGTGCTTAGAACGTCGTTTGGGAGAAATCCACGTGTGGGCTCTGTCGAAAGCAGCATCTGCATGCATAACTTGTGGTTTGGCAGAAAACAACATCCGCGTCTTCCAAAATATGCATGTGCATGCTTAACAAGTGGTTGGGCACAAATCCATGCGCGGGTGCTAAAAAGAGCAGCATGGGCGTGCTTAGCGCGTCGTTTGGCAGAAATCCACGTGCGCGCTCTGCCGAAAGCAGCATGTGCATTCATAACTTGTGGTTCGTCAGAAAAGAACGTCCGCGTCTACCAAAAGATGCATGTGCATGCTTAACAAGTGGTTTAGCACAAATCCATGCGCGGGTGCTAAAAAGAGCAACATGGGCGTGCTTAACACATCGTTTGGCAGAAATCCACGCGCGCGCTCTGCCGAATGCAGCATGTGCATGTATAACTTGTGGTTTCGCAGAAAACATTGTCCGCGTCTACCAAAAGATGCATGTGCATGCTTAACAACTGGTTTGGCACAAATCCATACGCGGGTGCTAAAAAGAGCAGCATGGGCTTGCTTAGCACGTCGTTCGGCAGAAATCCACGATCGCGCTCTGCCAAAAGCAGCATGTGCACGCATAACTTATGGTTTGTGGTTTGGCAGAAAACAACGTCCGCGTCTGCCAAAAGATGCATATGCATGCTAACCAAGTGGTTTGATACAAATCCATGTGCGGGTGCTACAAAGAGCAGCATAGGCGTGTTAGCATGTCGTTTGGCAAAAATCCACGTGCGCGCTCTGCCAAAAGCAGCCTGTGCATGCATAACTTCTGGTTTGACAGAAAACAGCGTCCGCGTCTAGCAAAAGGTGCATGTGCATGCTTAAAAAGTGGTTTGCACAAATTCATGCGCGGGTGCTAAAAAGAGCAGCATGGGCGTGCTTAGTACGTCGTTTGGTAGAAATCCACGTGCGCGCTCTGCCAAAAGCAGCATGTGTATGTATAACTTGTGGTTTGGCAGCAAACAATGTCCGCGTCAACCAAAAGACGCATATGCATGCTTAACAAGTGGTTTGGCACAAATCCATGCACGGGTGGTAAAAAGAGCAGCATAGGCGTGCTTAACACGTCGTTTTGCAGAAATCCACTTGCGCGCTCTGCCAAAAGCAGCATGTGCATGCATATCTTGTGGTTTGGCTTAAACCAACGTCCGCGTCCACCAAACGATGCATATGCATGCTTAACAAGTGGTTTGGCACAAATCCATGCGCGGGTGCTAAAAAGAGCAGCATGCGCATGCCTATCACGTCATTTGGCAGAAGTCCATGTGCGCGCTCTGCCGAAAGCAGCATGTGCATGCATAACTTGTGGTTTGTCAGAAAAGAACGTCCGCGTCTACCAAAAGATGCATGTGCATGCTTAACAAGTGGTTTAGCACAAATCCATGCGCGGGTGCTAAAAACAGCAACATGGGCGTGCTTAACACATCGTTTGGCAGAAATCCACGCGCGCGCTCTGCCGAATGCAGCATGTGCATGTATAACTTGTGGTTTCGCAGAAAACATTGTCCGCGTCTACCAAAAGATGCATGTGCATGCTTAACAACTGGTTTGGCACAAATCCATACGCGGGTGCTAAAAAGAGCAGCATGGGCTTGCTTAGCACGTCGTTCGGCAGAAATCCACGTGCGCGCTCTGCCAAAAGCAGCATGTGTATGTATAACTTGTGGTTTGGCAGCAAACAATGTCCGCGTCAACCAAAAGATGCATATGCATGCTTAACAAGTGGTTTGGCACAAATCCATGCACGGGTGCCAAAAAGAGCAGCATAGGCGTGCTTAACACGTCGTTTTGCAGAAATCCACTTGCGCGCTCTGCCAAAAGCACCATGTGCATGCATAACTTGTGCTTTGGCTGAAACCAACGTCCGCGTCCACCAAACGATGCATATGCATGCTTAACAAGTGGTTTGGCACAAATCCATGCGCGGGTGCTAAAAAGAGCAGCATGCGCATGCCTATCACGTCATTTGGCAGAAGTCCATGTGCGCGCTCTGCCGAAAGCAGCATGTGCATGCATAACTTGTGGTTTGTCAGAAAAGAACGTCCGCGTCTACCAAAAGATGCATGTGCATGCTTAACAAGTGGTTTAGCACAAATCCATGCGCGGGTGCTAAAAACAGCAGCATGGGCGTGCTTAACACATCGTTTGGCAGAAATCCACGCGCGCGCTCTGCTGAAAGCAGCATGTGCATGCATAACTTGTGGTTTCGCAGAAAACATTGCCAGCGTCTACAAAAAGATGCATGTGCATGCTAAACAAGTGGTTTGGCACAAATCCATGCGCGGGTGCGAAAAAGAGCAGCATGGGCGTTCTTAGCACGTCGTTTGGCAGAAATCCACGTGTGCGCTCTGCCGAAAGCAGCATGTGTATGTATAGCTTGTGGTTTGGCAGAAAACATCATCCGCGTCTACCAAAATATGCATGTGCATGCTTAACAAGTGGTTGGCCACAATTCCATGCGCGGGTGCTAAAAAGAGCAGCATGGGCGTGCTTAGCACGTCGTTTGGCAGAAATCCACGTGCGCGCTCTGCCAAAAGCAGCATGTGCATGCATAACTTGTGGTTTGGCAGAAAACAACATCCGCGTCTTCCAAAATATGCATGTGCATGCTTAACAAGTGGTTGGGCACAAATCCATGCGCGGGTACTAAAAAGAGCAGCATGGGCGTGCTTAACACATCGTTTGGCAAAAATCCACGCACGCGCTCTGCCGAAAGCAGCATGTGCATGCATAACTTGTGGTTTCGCAGAAAACATTGTCCGCGTCTACCAAAAGATGCATGTGCAATCTTAACAAGTGGTTTGGCACAAATCCATGCGCGGGTGCGAGAAAGAGCAGCATGGGCGTGCTTAGCACGTCGTTTGGCAGAAATCCACGTGTGCGCTCTGCCGAAAGCAGCATGTGCATGCATGTGCGTGGCATCGCTTTAGACCTGATTAGGTCATATCTGCGTCATAGATGCCAATTTGTGCAAATTAATAACATTTCATCCCAAGTTAAACCAGTTTATATTGGCGATCCGCAGGGTAGCATTTTAGGCCCTCTTCTTTTTATTACCTTTATTAATGATATTGTTAATGTAGATTTCGCCACCAAGTTTATCTTATATGCTGATGATGCAACCGCGTTGTTTGCCTCAAATAATGCTATAACACTGCTTACGGTTGCGAATTGTGTGCTTAAGAAATTATATACTTGGTCTCTCGAAAATGGGTTGAAAATAAACACAGAAAAAACTAAAGCAATTTTATTTCAAGCCAAGAATAAGAATGGTCTCCTGAAGGATGACATTATACTTGGCTCTTCAAAAATCATGCTCGTGAATTCCATTAAAACCTTAGGTGTTTTCTTTGATCATGACATGTCGTGGAACTGTCATACTAATTTTTTAACAAACAAGCTTTCTCAAGTTTCAGGCCTTCTTTTTACTATTAAACAGATTCCACAGAAGGTAAAACTTCTGCTCTATAACTCTTTATTTGTTTGTCACCTAAATTACGGCTGCCTGGTTTGGGGCACAACATCTGCCACTAACATTAATCGTATCTTTCGTCTACAAAAAAGAGCCATTCGTGTTGTGTGCAAAGTGACATTTGACTTTCAACTAATTCATTATTTAAAGACTTAAAGATACTTAAAGCTCCTGATCTCTTGAATTTTCGCTTAGCGTTAACATATGGTAAGGAATGCCAGAAAAACATTAACCACGTCAGGTCTATAGCCAACTTGACACGAAATAGAAGCTATTATGCTACAAGATTTCCGGAATATTGGTTTGTGCCATACCCACGTACCAACTATGCGAAACAAAAGCTCTCATATACTTTACCGCATTTATTAAATAAGTTAATGAACGATGGTATTGATGTCTTTTCTTGCAGTAAAAACAAGTTAATCAATTACTTTGGTGCCTATTAGCCTTTAACGTCTGTATAAGTAGGCTTCTTTTTATTGAGTTATGTATTTTTTCTATTGCTATCTGCTGTATGTACACTTGTATGAGAACGTTTACTGTTTTCTTTTTTTTTTGTTTTTTTTTTTGCCATGTGTTTGTTTACTGCTGCTGCTGTCACGAGAAGGATTAAGGACTAGTCAAGTTGCTCTTTTGTAACTTTTTTCCTTATATACTCCATAAACTTGCATATTTATGGAGATAAATTCATTCATTCATTCAACATGTGGTTTGGCAGAAAAGAACATCCGCGTCTACCAAAATATGCATGTGCATGCTTAACAAGTGGTTGGGCACAAATCCATGCGCGGGTGCTAAAAAGAGCAGCATGGGCGTGCTTAGCACGTCGTTTGGCAGAAATCCACGTGCGCGCTCTGCCGAAAGCAACATGTGAATACATAACTTGTGGTTCGTCAGAAGAAAACGTCTGCGTCTACCAAAAGATGCATGTGCATGCTTAAAAAGTGGTTTAGCACAAATCCATGCGCGGGTGCTAAAAAGAGCAGCATGGGCGTGCTTAACACATCGTTTGGCAGAAATCCACGCGCGCGCTCTGCCGAAAGCAGCATGTGCATGCATAACTTGTGGTTTCGCAGAAAACATTGTCCGCGTCTACCAAAAGATGCATGTGCATGCTCAACAAGTGGTTTGGCACAAATCCATGCGCGGGTGCGAAAAAGAGCAGCATCGGCGTGCTTAACACGTCCTTTGGCAGAAATACATGTGCGCGCTCTGCCAAAAGCAGCATGTGTATGCATAACTTGTGGTTTTGCAGACAACAACCTCCGCGTCTACCAAAAGAAGCATGTGCATGCTTAGCAAGTGGTTTGGCACAAAACCATGCGCGGGTGCTAAAAAGAGCAGCATGGGCGTGCTTAGAAAGTCGTTTGGGAGAAATCCACGTGTGGGCTCTGCCGAAAGCAGCATCTGCATGCATAACTTGTGGTTTGGCAGAAAACAACATCCGCGTCTTCCAAAATATGCATGTGCATGCTTAACAAGTGGTTGGGCACAAATCCATGCGCGGGTGCTAAAAAGAGCAGCATGGGCGAGCTTAGCGCGTCGTTTGGCAGAAATCCACGTGCGCGCTCTGCCAAAAGCAGCATGTGTATATATAGTTTGTGGTTTGGCAGAAAACAACGTCCGCGTCAACCAAAAGATGCATGTGCATGCTTAACAAGTGGTTTGGCACAAATCCATGCGCGGGTGATAAAAAGAGCAGCATGGGCATGCCTAGCGCGTCATTTGGCGGAAATCCACGTGCGCGCTCTGCCGAAAGCAGCATGTGCATTCATAACTTGTGGTTCGTCAGAAAAGAACGTCCGCGTCTACCAAAAGCTGCATGTGCATGCTGAACAAGTGGTTTAGCACAAATCCATGCGCGGGTGCTAAAAAGAGCAACATGGGCGTGCTTAACACATCGTTTGGCAGAAATCCACGCGCGCGCTCTGCCGAATGCAGCATGTGCATGTATAACTTGTGGTTTCGCAGAAAACATTGTCCGCGTCTACCAAAAGATGCATGTGCATGCTTAACAACTGGTTTGGCACAAATCCATACGCGGGTGCTAAAAAGAGCAGCATGGGCTTGCTTAGCACGTCGTTTGGCAGAAATCCACGTGTGCGCTCTGCCGAAAGCAGCATGTGCATGCATAACTTGTGGTTTGGCAGAAAAAAACATCCGCGTCTACCAAAATATGCATGTGCATGCTTAAAAAGTGGTTGGGCACAAATCCATGCGCGGGTGCTAAAAAGAGCAGCATGGGCGTGCTTAGCACGTCGTTTGGCAGAAATCCACGTGCGCGCTCTGCCGAAAGCAGCATGTGCATACATAACTTGTGGTTTGGCAGAAAACAACGTCCGCGTCAACCAAAAGATGCGTGTGCGTGCTTAACAAGTGGTTTGGCACAAATCCATGCGCGGGTGCTAAATAGAGCAGCATGGGCATGCCTAGCACGTCATTTGGCGGAAATCCACGTGCGCGCTCTGCCGAAAGCAGCATGTGCATGCATAACTTGTGGTTTGGCAGAAAACAACATCCGCGTCTACCAAAATATGCATGTGCATGCTTAACAAGTGGTTGGGCACAATTCCATGCGCGGGTGCTACAAAGAGCAGCATGGGCGTGCTTAGCACGTCGTTTGGCAGAAATCCACGCGCGCGCTCTGCCAAAAGCAGCATGTGCATTCATAACTTGTGGTTTGTCAGAAAAGATCGTCCGCGTCTACCAAAAGATGCATGTGCATGCTTAAAAAGTGGTTTAGCACAAATCCATGCGCGGGTGCTAAAAAGAGCAGCATGGGCGTGCTTAACACATCGTTTGGTAGAAATCCACGCGCGCGCTCTGCCGAAAGCAGCATGTGCATGCATAACTTGTGGTTTCGCAGAAAACATTGTCCGCGTCTACCAAAAGATGCATGTGCATGCTTAACAAGTGGTTTGGCACAAATCCATGCGCGGGTGCGAAAAAGCAGCTTGGGCGTGCTAAACACGTCGTTTGGCAGAAATCCATGTGCGAGCTCTGCCAAAAGCTGCATGTGTATGCATAACTTGTGGTTTTGCAGACAACAACCTCCGCGTCTACCAAAAGAAGCATCTACATGCTTAACAAGTGGTTTGGCACAAATCCATGTGCGGGTGCTAAAAAGAGCAGCAAGGGCGTGCTTAACCAGTCGTTTTGGCAGAAATCCACGTGCGCGCTCTGCCAAAAGCAGCATGTGCATGCATAACTTGTGGTTTGGCAGAAAACAAAGTCCGCTTCTGCCAAAAGATGCATATGCATGCTTAACAAGTGGTTTGATACAAATCCATGTGCGGGTGCTAAGAAGAGCAGCATGGGCGTGCTTAGAACGTCGTTTGGCAGAAATCCACGTGCGCGCCCTAACAAAAGCTGCATGTGCATGCATAACTTGTGGTTTGGCAGAAAACAACATCCGTGTCTACCAAAATATGCATGTGCATGCTTAACAAGTGGTTGGGCACAATTCCATGCGCGGGTGCTAAAAAGAGCAGCATGGGCGTGCTTAGCACGTCGTTTGGCAGAAATCCACGCGCGCGCTCTGCTAAAAGCAGCATGTGCATTCATAACTTGTGGTTTGTCAGAAAAGATCGTCCGCGTCTACCAAAAGATGCATGTGCATGCTTAAAAAGTGGTTTAGCACAAATCCATGCGCGGGTGCTAAAAAGAGCAGCATGGGCGTGCTTAACACATCGTTTGGCAGAAATCCACGCGCGCGCTCTGCCGAAAGCAGCATGTGCATGCATAACTTGTGGTTTCGCAGAAAACGTTGTCCGCGTCTACCAAAAGATGCATGTGCATGCTTAACAAGTGGTTTGGCACAAATCCATGCGCGGGTGCGAAAAAGAGCAGCATGGGCGTGCTAAACACGTCGTTTGGCAGAAATCAATGTGCGAGCTCTGCCAAAAGCTGCATGTGTATGCATAAATTGTGGTTTTGCAGACAACAACCTCCGCGTCTACCAAAAGAAGCATCTGCATGCTTAACAAGTGGTTTGGCACAAAACCATGCGCGGTTGCTAAAAAGAGCAGCATGGGCGTGCTTAGAACGTCGTTTAGGAGAAATCCACGTGTGCGCTCTGCCGAAAGCAGCATGTGCATGCATAACTTGTCGTTTGGCAGAAAACAACCTCCGCGTCTGCCAAAAGATGCATGTGAATGCTCAACAAGTGGTTTGGCACAAATCCATGCGCGGGTGCTAAAAGAGCAGCATGGGCGTGCCTAGCACGTCGTTTGGCAGCAATCCACGTGTGCGCTCTGCCGAAAGAAGCATGTGCATGCGTAACTTGTGGTTTGGCAGAAAACAACATCCGCGTCTACCAAATATGCATGTGAATGCTTAACAAGTGGTTGGGCACAATTCCATGCGCGGGTGCTAAAAAGAGCAGCATGGGCGTGCTTAGCACGTCGTTTGGCAGAAATCCACGCGCGCGCTCTGCCAAAAGCAGCATGTGTATGTATAGCTTGTGGTTTGGCAGAAAACAACGTCGGCGTCAACCAAAAGATGCGTGTGCATGCTTAACAAATGGTTTGGCACAAATCCATGCGCGGGTGCTAAAAAGAGCAGCATGGGCATGCCTAGCACGTCATTTGGCGGAAATCCACGTGCGCGCTCTGCCGAAAGCAGCATTTGCATGCATAACTTGTGGTTTGGCAGAAAACAACATCCGCGTCTACCAAAATATGCATGTGCATGCTTAACAAGTGGTTGGGCACAATTCCATGCGCGGGTGCTAAAAAGAGCAGCATGGGCGTGCTTAGCACGTCGTTTGGCAGAAATCCACGCACGCGCTCTGCCAAAAGCAGCATGTGCATTCATAACTTGTGGTTTGTCAGAAAAGATCGTCCGCGTCTACCAAAAGATGCATGTGCATGCTTAAAAAGTGGTTTAGCACAAATCCATGCGCGGGTGCTAAAAAGAGCAGCATGGGCGTGCTTAACACATCGTTTGGCAGAAATCCACGCGCGCGCTCTGCCGAAAGCAGCATGTGCATGCATAACTTGTGGTTTCGCAGAAAACGTTGTCCGCGTCTACCAAAAGATGCATGTGCATGCTTAACAAGTGGTTTGGCACAAATCCATGCGCGGGTGCGAAAAAGAGCAGCATGGGCGTGCTAAACACGTCGTTTGGCAGAAATCCATGTGCGAGCTCTGCCAAAAGCTGCATGTGTATGCATAACTTGTGGTTTTGCAGACAACAACCTCCGCGTCTACCAAAAGAAGCATCTGCATGCTTAACAAGTGGTTTGGCACAAAACCATGCGCGGTTGCTAAAAAGAGCAGCATGGGCGTGCTTAGAACGTCGTTTAGGAGAAATCCACGTGTGCGCTCTGCCGAAAGCAGCATGTGCATGCATAACTTGTGGTTTGGCAGAAAACAACCTCCGCGTCTACCAAAAGATGCATGTGAATGCTCAACAAGTGGTTTGGCACAAATCCATGCGCGGGTGCTAAAAGAGCAGCATGGGCGTGCCTAGCACGTCGTTTGGCAGCAATCAACGTGCGCGCTCTGCAAAAAGCACTATGTGCATGCATAACTTGTGGTTTTGCAGAAAACAACATCCACGTCTACCAAAAGATGCATGTGCATGCCTAACAAGTGGTTTGGCACAAATCCATGCGCGGGTGCTAAAAAGAGCAGCGTGGGCGTGCTTGGCACGTCGTTTGGCAGAAATCCACGTGCGCGCTCAAAAGCAGCATGTGCATGCATACCTTGTGGTTTGGCAGAAAACAACTTCCGCGTCTGTCAAAAGATGCATATGCATGCTTAACAAGTGGTTGGGCACAAATCCATGTGCGGGTGCTAAAAAGAGCAGCATGGGCGTGCTTAGCACGTCGTTTGGCAGAAATCCACGTGTGCGCTCTGCCGAAAGAAGCATGTGCATGCGTAACTTGTGGTTTGGCAGAAAACAACATCCGCGTCTACCAAATATGCATGTGAATGCTTAACAAGTGGTTGGGCACAATTCCATGCGCGGGTGCTAAAAAGAGCAGCATGGGCGTGCTTAGCACGTCGTTTGGCAGAAATCCACGCGCGCGCTCTGCCAAAAGCAGCATGTGTATGTATAGCTTGTGGTTTGGCAGAAAACAACGTCGGCGTCAACCAAAAGATGCGTGTGCATGCTTAACAAGTGGTTTGGCACAAATCCATGAGCGGGTGCTAAAAAGAGCAGCATGGGCATGCCTAGCACGTCATTTGGCGGAAATCCACGTGCGCGCTCTGCCGAAAGCAGCATTTGCATGCATAACTTGTGGTTTGGCAGAAAACAACATCCGCGTCTACCAAAATATGCATGTGCATGCTTAACAAGTGGTTGGGCACAATTCCATGCGCGGGTGCTAAAAAGAGCAGCATGGGCGTGCTTAGCACGTCGTTTGGCAGAAATCCACGCGCGCGCTCTGCCAAAAGCAGCATGTGCATTCATAACTTGTGGTTTGTCAGAAAAGATCGTCCGCGTCTACCAAAAGATGCATGTGCATGCTTAAAAAGTGGTTTAGCACAAATCCATGCGCGGGTGCTAAAAAGAGCAGCATGGGCGTGCTTAACACATCGTTTGGCAGAAATCCACGCGCGCGCTCTGCCGAAAGCAGCATGTGCATGCATTACTTGTGGTTTCGCAGAAAACATTGTCCGCGTCTACCAAAAGATGCATGTGCATGCTTAACAAGTGGTTTGGCACAAAACCATGCGCGGTTGCTAAAAAGAGCAGCATGGGCGTGCTTAGAACGTCGTTTAGGAGAAATCCACGTGTGCGCTCTGCCGAAAGCAGCATGTGCATGCATAACTTGTGGTTTTGCAGAAAACAACATCCACGTCTACCAAAAGATGCATGTGCATGCCTAACAAGTGGTTTGGCACAAATCCTTGCGCGGGTGCTAAAAAGAGCAGCGTGGGCGTGCTTGGCACGTCGTTTGGCAGAAATCCACGTGCGCGCTCAAAAGCAGCATGTGCATGCATACCTTGTGGTTTGGCAGAAAACAACTTCCGCGTCTGTCAAAAGATGCATATGCATGCTTAACAAGTGGTTGGGCACAAATCCATGTGCGGGTGCTAAAAAGAGCAGCATGGGCGTGCTTAGCACGTCGTTTGGCAGAAATCCACGTGTGCGCTCTGCCGAAACCAGCATGTGCATGCGTAACTTGTGGTTTGGCAGAAAACAACATCCGCGTCTACCAAATATGCATGTGAATGCTTAACAAGTGGTTGGGCACAATTCCATGCGCGGGTGCTAAAAAGAGCAGCAAGGGCGTGCTTAGCCAGTCGTTTTGGCAGAAATCCACGTGCGCGCTCTGCCAAAAGCAGCATGTGCATGCATAACTTGTGGTTTGGCAGAAAACAAAGTCCGCTTCTGCCAAAAGATGCATATGCATGCTTAACAAGTGGTTTGATACAAATCCATGTGCGGGTGCTAAAAAGAGCAGCATAGGCGTGCTTAGCATGTCGTTTGGCAAAAATCCACATGGGCGCTTTGCGAAAAGCAGCCTGTGCATGCATAACTTCTGGTTTGACAGAAAACAGCGCCCGCGTCTAGCGAAAGGTGCATGTGCATGCTTAAAAAGTGGTTCGCACCAATCCGTGCGCGGGTGCTAAGAAGAGCAGCATGGGCGTGCTTAGCACGTCGTTTGGCAGAAATCCACGTGCGCGCCCTAACAAAAGCAGCATGTGCATGCATAACTTGTGGTTTGGCAGAAAACAACGCCCGCGTCTGCCAAAAGATGCATATACATGCTTAACAAGTGGTTTACCACATATCCATGCGCGGGTGCTCAAAAGAGTAGCATGGGCGTGCTTAACACGTCGTTTGGTAGAAATCCACGCGCGCGCTCTGCTCAAAGCAGCATGTGCATGCATAACATGTGGTTTTGCAGAAAACAACATCCGCGTCTACCAAAAGATGCATGTGCATGCTCAACAAGTGGTTTGGCACAAATCCATGCGCGGGTGCTAAAAGAGCAGCATGGGCGTGCCTAGCACGTCGTTTGGCAGCAATCAACGTGCGCGCTCTGCAAAAAGCACTATGTGCATGCATAACTTGTGATTTTGCAGAAAACAACATCCACGTCTACCAAAAGATGCATGTGCATGCCTAACAAGTGGTTTGGCACAAATCCATGCGAGGGTGCTAAAAAGAGCAGCAAGGGCGTGCTTAACACGTCGTTTGGCAGAAATCCACGCGCGCGCTCTACCGAAAGCAGCATGTGCATGCATAACTTGTGGTTTGGCAGAAAACGATGTCCGCGTCTACCAAACGATGCATGTGCATACTTAACAAGTGGTTGGGCACAAATCCATGCGCGGGTGCTAAAAACAGCAGCATGGGCGTGCTTAGCACGTTGTTTGGCAGAAATCCACGTGCGCGCTCTGCCAAAACAGCATGTGTATGTATAGCTTGTGGTTTGGCAGAAAACAACGTCCGCGTCCACCAAACGATGCATATGCATGCTTAACAAGTGGTTTGGCACAAATCCATGCGCGAGTGCTAAAAAGAGCAGCATGGACATGCCTATCACGTCATTTGGCAGAAATCCACGTGCGCGCTCTGCCGAAAGCAGCATGTGCATGCATAACTTGTGGTTTGTCAGAAAAGAACGTCCGCATCTACCAAAAGATATATGTTAATGCTTAACAAGTGGTTTAGCACAAATCCATGCGCGGGTGCTAAAAACAGCAGCATGGGCGTGCTTAACACATCGTTTGGCAGAAATCCACGCGCGCGCCCTCCTGAAAGCAGCATGTGCATGCATAACTTGTGGTTTCGCAGAAAACATTGTCCGCGTCTACAAAAGAAGCATGTGCATGCTAAACAAGTGGTTTGGCACATATCCATGCGCGGGTGCTAAAAAGAGCAGCATGGGCGTGCTTAGAACGTCGTTTGGCAGAAATCCACGTGCGCGCTCAAAAGCAGCATGTGCATGCATACCTTGTGGTTTGGCAGAAAAGAACGTCCGCGTCTACCAAAAGATGCATGTGCATGCTTAACAAGTGGTTTAGCACAAATCCATGCGCGGGTGCTAAAAACAGCAGCATGGGCGTGCTTAGAACGTCGTTTGGCAGAAATCCACGTGTGCGCTCTGCCGAAAGCAGCATGTGTATGTATAGCTTGTGGTTTGGCAGAAAACAACATCCGCGTCTACCAAAATATGTATGTGCATGCTTAACAAATGGTTTGGCACAAATCCATGCGGGGGTGCTAAAAAGAGCAGCATGGGCGTGCTTAGAACGTCGTTTGGCAGAAATCCACGTGCGCGCTCAAAAGCAGCATGTGCATGCATACCTTGTGGTTTGGCAGAAAACAACTTCCGCGTCTGTCAAAAGATGCATATGCATGCTTAACAAGTGGTTTGGCACAAATCCATACGCGGGTGCTAAAAAGAGCAGCATGGGCGTGCTTAGAACGTCGTTTGGCAGAAATCCACGTGTGCGCTCTGCCGAAAGCAGCATGTGTATGTATAGCTTGTGGTTTGGCAGAAAACAACATTTGCGTCAACCAAAATATGTATGTGCATGCTTAACAAGTGGTTGGGCACAATTCCATGCGCGGGTGCTAAAAAGAGCAGCATGGGCGTGCTTAGCACGTCGTTTGGCAGAAATCCACGTGCGCGCTCTGCCAAAAGCAGCATGTGTATGTATAGCTTGTGGTTTGGCAGAAAACAACGTCCGCGTCAACCAAAAGATGCATGTCCATACTTAACAAGTGGCTTGGCACAAATCCATGCGCGGGTGCTAAAAAGAGCAGCATGGGCATGCCTAGCACGTCATTTGGCGGAAATCCACGTGCGCGCTCTGCCGAAAGCAGCATGTGCATTCATAACTTGTGGTTTGTCAGAAAAGAACGTCCGCGTCTACCAAAAGATGCATGTGCATGCTTAAAAAGTGGTTTAGCACAAATCCATGCGCGGGTGCTAAAAAGAGCAGCATGGGCGTGCTTAACACATCGTTTGGCAGAAATCCACGCGCGCGCTCAAAAGCAGCATGTGCATGCATACCTTGTGGTTTGGCAGAAAACAACTTCCGCGTCTGTCAAAAGATGCATATGCATGCTTAACAAGTGGTTGGGCACAAATCCATGTGCGGGTGCTAAAAAGAGCAGCATGGGCGTGGTTAGCACGTCGTTTGGCAGAAATCCACGTGTGCGCTCTGCCGAAAGCAGCATGTGCATGCGTAACTTGTGGTTTGGCAGAAAACAACATCCGCGTCTACCAAATATGCATGTGAATGCTTAACAAGTGGTTGGGCACAATTCCATGCGCGGGTGCTAAAAAGAGCAGCAAGGGCGTGCTTAGCCAGTCGTTTTGGCAGAAATCCACGTGCGCGCTCTGCCAAAAGCAGCATGTGCATGCATAACTTGTGGTTTGGCAGAAAACAAAGTCCGCTTCTGCCAAAAGATGCATATGCATGCTTAACAAGTGGTTTGATACAAATCCATGTGCGGGTGCTAAAAAGAGCAGCATAGGCGTGCATAGCATGTCGTTTGGCAAAAATCCACATGGGCGCTTTGCGAAAAGCAGCCTGTGCATGCATAACTTCTGGTTTGACAGAAAACAGCGCCCGCGTCTAGCGAAAGGTGCATGTGCATGCTTAAAAAGTGGTTCGCACCAATCCGTGCGCGGGTGCTAAGAAGAGCAGCATGGGCGTGCTTAGCACGTCGTTTGGCAGAAATCCACGTGCGCGCCCTAACAAAAGCAGCATGTGCATGCATAACTTGTGGTTTGGCAGAAAACAACGCCCGCGTCTGCCAAAAGATGCATATACATGCTTAACAAGTGGTTTACCACATATCCATGCGCGGGTGCTCAAAAGAGTAGCATGGGCGTGCTTAACACGTCGTTTGGTAGAAATCCACGCGCGCGCTCTGCTCAAAGCAGCATGTGCATGCATAACATGTGGTTTTGCAGAAAACAACATCCGCGTCTACCAAAAGATGCATGTGCATGCTCAACAAGTGGTTTGGCACAAATCCATGCGCGGGTGCTAAAAGAGCAGCATGGGCGTGCCTAGCACGTCGTTTGGCAGCAATCAACGTGCGCGCTCTGCAAAAAGCACTATGTGCATGCATAACTTGTGATTTTGCAGAAAACAACATCCACGTCTACCAAAAGATGCATGTGCATGCCTAACAACTGGTTTGGCACAAATCCATGCGAGGGTGCTAAAAAGAGCAGCAAGGGCGTGCTTAACACGTCGTTTGGCAGAAATCCACGCGCGCGCTCTACCGAAAGCAGCATGTGCATGCATAACTTGTGGTTTGGCAGAAAACGATGTCCGCGTCTACCAAACGATGCATGTGCATACTTAACAAGTGGTTGGGCACAAATCCATGCGCGGGTGCTAAAAACAGCAGCATGGGCGTGCTTAGCACGTTGTTTGGCAGAAATCCACGTGCGCGCTCTGCCAAAACAGCATGTGTATGTATAGCTTGTGGTTTGGCAGAAAACAACGTCCGCGTCCACCAAACGATGCATATGCATGCTTAACAAGTGGTTTGGCACAAATCCATGCGCGAGTGCTAAAAAGAGCAGCATGGACATGCCTATCACGTCATTTGGCAGAAATCCACGTGCGCGCTCTGCCGAAAGCAGCATGTGCATGCATAACTTGTGGTTTGTCAGAAAAGAACGTCCGCATCTACCAAAAGATATATGTTAATGCTTAACAAGTGGTTTAGCACAAATCCATGCGCGGGTGCTAAAAACAGCAGCATGGGCGTGCTTAACACATCGTTTGGCAGAAATCCACGCGCGCGCCCTCCTGAAAGCAGCATGTGCATGCATAACTTGTGGTTTCGCAGAAAACATTGTCCGCGTCTACAAAAGAAGCATGTGCATGCTAAACAAGTGGTTTGGCACATATCCATGCGCGGGTGCTAAAAAGAGCAGCATGGGCGTGCTTAGAACGTCGTTTGGCAGAAATCCACGTGCGCGCTCAAAAGCAGCATGTGCATGCATACCTTGTGGTTTGGCAGAAAAGAACGTCCGCGTCTACCAAAAGATGCATGTGCATGCTTAACAAGTGGTTTAGCACAAATCCATGCGCGGGTGCTAAAAACAGCAGCATGGGCGTGCTTAGAACGTCGTTTGGCAGAAATCCACGTGTGCGCTCTGCCGAAAGCAGCATGTGTATGTATAGCTTGTGGTTTGGCAGAAAACAACATCCGCATCTACCAAAATATGTATGTGCATGCTTAACAAGTGGTTGGGCACAATTCCATGTGCGGGTGCTACAAAGAGCAGCATAGGCGTGTTAGCATGTCGTTTGGGAGAAATCCACATGCGCGCTCTGCCAAAAGCAGCCTGTGCATGCATAACTTCTGGTTTGACAGAAAACAGCATCCGCGTCTAGGAAAAGGTGCATGTGCATGCTTAAAAAGTGGTTTGCACAAATTCATGCGCGGGTGCTCAAAAGAGCAGCATGGGCGTGCTTAGTACGTCGTTTGGCAGAAATCCACGTGCGCGCTCTGCCAAAAGCAGCATGTGTATGTATAACTTGTGGTTTGGCAGCAAACAATGTCCGCGTCAACCAAAAGATGCATATGCATGCTTAACAAGTGGTTTGGCACAAATCCATGCACGGGTGCCAAAAAGAGCAGCATAGGCGTGCTTAACACGTCGTTTTGCAGAAATCCACTTGCGCGCTCTGCCAAAAGCAGCATGTGCATGCATAACTTGTGGTTTGGCTGAAACCAACGTCGGCGTCCACCAAACGATGCATATGCATGCTTAACAAGTGGTTCGGCACAAATCCATGCGCGGGTGCTAAAAAGAGCAGCATGCGCATGCCTATCACGTCATGTGGCAGAAGTCCATGTGCGCGCTCTGCCGAAAGCAGCATGTGCATGCATAACTTGTGGTTTGTCAGAAAAGAACGTCCGCGTCTACCAAAAGATGCATGTGCATGCTTAACAAGTGGTTTAGCACAAATCCATGCGCGGGTGCTAAAAACAGCAGCATGGGCGTGCTTAACACATCGTTTGGCAGAAATCCACGCGCGCGCTCTGCTGAAAGCAGCATGTGCATGCATAACTTGTTATTTCGCAGAAAACATTGTCCGCGTCTACAAAAAGATGCATGTGCGTGCTAAACAAGTGGTTTGGCACAAATCCATGCGCGGGTGCGAAAAAGAGCAGCATGGGCGTGCTTAGCACGTCGTTTGGCAGAAATCTATGTGCGCGCTCTGGCAAAAGCAGCATGTGTATGCACAACTTGTGGTTTTGCAGAAAACAACCTCCGCGTCTACCAAAAGATGCATGTGCATGCTTAACAAATGGTTTGGCACAAATCCATGCGGGGGTGCTAAAAAGAGCAGCATGGGCGTGCTTAGAACGTCGTTTGGCAGAAATCCACGTGCGCGCTCAAAAGCAGCATGTGCATGCATACCTTGTGGTTTGGCAGAAAACAACTTCCGCGTCTGTCAAAAGATGCATATGCATGATTAACAAGTGGTTTGGCACAAATCCATGCGCGGGTGCTAAAAAGAGCAGCATGGGCGTGCTTAGAACGTCGTTTGGCAGAAATCCACGTGTGCGCTCTGCCGAAAGCAGCATGTGTATGTATAGCTTGTAGTTTGGCAGAAAACAACATCCGCGTCTACCAAAATATGTATGTGCATGCTTAACAAGTGGTTGGGCACAATTCCATGCGCGGGTGCTAAAAAGAGCAGCATGGGCGTGCTTAGCACGTCGTTTGGCAGAAATCCACGTGCGCGCTCTGCCAAAAGCAGCATGTGCATTAATAACTTGTGGTTTGTCAGAAAAGAACGTCCGCGTCTACCAAAAGATGCATGTGCATGCTTAAAAGGTGGTTTAGCACAAATCCATGCGCGGGTGCTAAAAAGAGCAGCATGGGCGTGCTTAACACATCGTTTGGCAGAAATCCACGCGCGCGCTCTGCCGAAAGCAGCATGTGCATGCATAACTTGTGGTTTCGCAGAAAACATTGTCCGCGTCTACCAAAAGATGCATGTGCATGCTCAACAAGTGGTTTGGCACAAATCCATGCGCGGGTGCGAAAAAGAGCAGCATCGGCGTGCTTAACACGTCCTTTGGCAGAAATACATGTGCGCGCTCTGCCAAAAGCAGCATGTGTATGCATAACTTGTGGTTTTGCAGACAACAATCTCCGCGTCTACCAAAAGAAGCATCTGCATGATTAACAAGTGGTTTGGCACAAAACCATGCGCGGGTGCTAAAAAGAGCAGCATGGGCGTGCTTAGAACGTCGTTTGGGAGAAATCCACGTGTGGGCTCTGTCGAAAGCAGCATCTGCATGCATAACTTGTGGTTTGGCAGAAAACAACATCCGCGTCTTCCAAAATATGCATGTGCATGCTTAACAAGTGGTTGGGCACAAATCCATGCGCGGGTCCTAAAAAGAGCAGCATGGGCGTGCTTAGCGCGTCGTTTGGCAGAAATCCACGTGCGCGCTCTGCCAAAAGCAGCATGTGTATGTATAGTTTGTGGTTTGGCAGAAAACAACGTCCGCGTCAACCAAAAGATGCATGTGCATGCTTAACAAGTGGTTTGGCACAAATCCATGCGCGGGTGATAAAAAGAGCAGCATGGGCATGCCTAGCACATCATTTGGCGGAAATCCACGTGCGCGCTCTGCCGAAAGCAGCATGTGCATTCATAACTTGTGGTTCGTCAGAAAAGAACGTCCGCGTCTTCCAAAAGATGCATGTGCATGCTTAACAAGTGGTTTAGCACAAATCCATGCGCGGGTGCTAAAAAGAGCAACATGGGCGTGCTTAACACATCGTTTGGCAGAAATCCACGCGCGCGCTCTGCCGAATGCAGCATGTGCATGTATAACTTGTGGTTTCGCAGAAAACATTGTCCGCGTCTACCAAAAGATGCATGTGCATGCTTAACAAGTGGTTTGGCACAAATCCATACGCGGGTGCTAAAAAGAGCAGCATGGGCTTGCTTAGCACGTCGTTTGGCAGAAATCCACGATCGCGCTCTGCCAAAAGCAGCCTGTGCATGCATAACTTCTGGTTTGACAGAAAACAGCGTCCGCGTCTAGCAAAAGGTTCATGTGCATGCTTAAAAAGTGGTTTGCACAAATTCATGCGCGGGTGCTAAAAAAAGCAGCATGGGCGTGCTTAGTACGTCGTTTGGTAGAAATCCACGTGCGCGCTCTGCCAAAACAGCATGTGTATGTATAGCTTGTGGTTTGGCAGAAAACAACGTCCGCGTCCACCAAACGATGCATATGCATGCTTAACAAGTGGTTTGGCACAAATCCATGCGCGAGTGCTAAAAAGAGCAGCATGGACATGCCTATCACGTCATTTGGCAGAAATCCACGTGCGCGCTCTGCCGAAAGCAGCATGTGCATGCATAACTTGTGGTTTGTCAGAAAAGAACGTCCGCATCTACCAAAAGATATATGTTAATGCTTAACAAGTGGTTTAGCACAAATCCATGCGCGGGTGCTAAAAACAGCAGCATGGGCGTGCTTAACACATCGTTTGGCAGAAATCCACGCGCGCGCTCTCCTGAAAGCAGCGTGTGCATGCATAACTTGTGGTTTCGCAGAAAACATTGTCCGCGTCTACAAAAGAAGCATGTGCATGCTAAACAAGTGGTTTGGCACATATCCATGCGCGGGTGCTAAAAAGAGCAGCATGGGCGTGCTTAGAACGTCGTTTGGCAGAAATCCACGAGCGCGCTCAAAAGCAGCATGTGCATGCATACCTTGTGGTTTGGCAGAAAACAACTTCCGCGTCTGTCAAAAGATGCATATGCATGCTTAACAAGTGGTTGGGCACAAATCCATGTGCGGGTGCTAAAAAGAGCAGCATGGGCGTGCTTAGCACGTCGTTTGGCAGAAATCCACGTGTGCGCTCTGCCGAAAGCAGCATGTGCATGCATAACTTGTGGTTTGGCAGAAAACAACATCCGCGTCTACCAAAATATGCATGTGCATGCTTAACAAGTGGTTGGGCACAATTCCATGTGCGGGTGCTACAAAGAGCAGCATAGGCGTGTTAGCATGTCGTTTGGCAGAAATCCACATGCGCGCTCTGCCAAAAGCAGCCTGTGCATGCATAACTTCTGGTTTGACAGAAAACAGCATCCGCGTCTAGGAAAAGGTGCATGTGCATGCTTAAAAAGTGGTTTGCACAAATTCATGCGCGGGTGCTAAAAAATTGGAGGACACTTAAGCTTCGCCTTCAAGAGTGGAACGCGACAGCGTTACCATTGACCCGCCAAGGGGTGTAAGACAAAGCGCTACGGCGCAGGGATCACTTACGAGGCGCCCCGCATCGGACTGTGTGCCCACCTATCACACGGAGAGCGTCGAGCAACGCAGCGTTCTGCGCGGCAACGAAACGTGCGCCTGAGCAAACGGAACGAACCAAAGAACTCGGTGTCTCGGAGGGGGAAACGATCTACGCCAGCCAAACGTCGTGATCGGCACGGGCAGAGAGATGGACAGATAGTAATCTAAAGAAAGGAACGGCGCTCGATTCTGCAACCCGCGTGGGAGCACGGCGAAGCGTCGCCAGGGGAGAGGGAGTCGGGGCCGCAACGCGCCTGGCACCGGTCCGCGCACAGCACATCCCCAATGCGCACATGGCGCGCCACCTGTCGGGGCAGCGCCGTACATTGAGAGGAGGGGTCTTCTGTGTTTGCCGCAAGATGGCTCTGCGTGTGCGGTAAGCGCAGAAGAAATGTAGCGGAAACGTACTTCGCTATTCGTGTAAATGCGACTTCTGTAAGTTACGTGCTCATAATTACCGATATACACCGCAGTATAACATTCTACGGCACGTTTTTAAGGCAACACCGCGTTCACTAAAAGCGCGTTTGTACCGATTTCACGCATCGAACTCGTGGCTGAGTGGTAGCGTCTCCGTCTCACACTCCGGAGACCCTGGTTCGATTCCCACCCAGCCCTTCTTGGAAGTTGCTTTTTATTCATGAAATACCTGCCATGATTTATCGCTCACGGCCAACGCCGCGGACGCCGACGCCGACACCCGACACCGACGCCGACGACACCGGCTTTTCTGCGACACGAGCTCCTTAACGCTATCGCGTTAAAAAGAGCAGCATGGGCGTGCTTAGTACGTCGTTTGGCAGAAATCCACGTGCGCGCTCTGCCAAAAGCAGCATGTGTAGGTATAACTTGTGGTTTGGCAGCAAACAATGTCCGCGTCAACCAAAAGATGCATATGCATGCTTAACAAGTGGTTTGGCACAAATCCATGCACGGGTGCCAAAAAGAGCAGCATAGGCGTGCTTAACACGTCGTTTTGCAGAAATCCACTTGCGCGCTCTGCCAAAAGCAGCATGTGCATGCATAACTTGTGGTTTGGCTGAAACCAACGTCCGCATCCACCAAACGATGCATATGCATGCTTAACAAGTGGTTTGGCACAAATCCATGCGCGGGTGCTAAAAAGAGCAGCATGCGCATGCCTATCACGTCATGTGGCAGAAGTCCATGTGCGCGCTCTGCCGAAAGCAGCATGTGCATGCATAACTTGTGGTTTGTCAGAAAAGAACGTCCGCATCTACCAAAAGATATATGTTAATGCTTAACAAGTGGTTTAGCACAAATCCATGCGCGGGTGCTAAAAACAGCAGCATGGGCGTGCTTAACACATCGTTTGGCAGAAATCCACGCGCGCGCCCTCCTGAAAGCAGCATGTGCATGCATAACTTGTGGTTTCGCAGAAAACATTGTCCGCGTCTACAAAAGAAGCATGTGCATGCTAAACAAGTGGTTTGGCACATATCCATGCGCGGGTGCTAAAAAGAGCAGCATGGGCGTGCTTAGAACGTCGTTTGGCAGAAATCCACGTGCGCGCTCAAAAGCAGCATGTGCATGCATACCTTGTGGTTTGGCAGAAAAGAACGTCCGCGTCTACCAAAAGATGCATGTGCATGCTTAACAAGTGGTTTAGCACAAATCCATGCGCGGGTGCTAAAAACAGCAGCATGGGCGTGCTTAGAACGTCGTTTGGCAGAAATCCACGTGTGCGCTCTGCCGAAAGCAGCATGTGTATGTATAGCTTGTGGTTTGGCAGAAAACAACATCCGCGTCTACCAAAATATGTATGTGCATGCTTAACAAATGGTTTGGCACAAATCCATGCGGGGGTGCTAAAAAGAGCAGCATGGGCGTGCTTAGAACGTCGTTTGGCAGAAATCCACGTGCGCGCTCAAAAGCAGCATGTGTATGTATAGCTTGTGGTTTGGCAGAAAACAACATCCGCGTCAACCAAAATATGTATGTGCATGCTTAACAAGTGGTTGGGCACAATTCCATGCGCGGGTGCTAAAAAGAGCAGCATGGGCGTGCTTAGCACGTCGTTTGGCAGAAATCCACGTGCGCGCTCTGCCAAAAGCAGCATGTGTATGTATAGCTTGTGGTTTGGCAGAAAACAACGCCCGCGTCAACCAAAAGATGCATGTCCATACTTAACAAGTGGCTTGGCACAAATCCATGCGCGGGTGCTAAAAAGAGCAGCATGGGCATGCCTAGCACGTCATTTGGCGGAAATCCACGTGCGCGCTCTGCCGAAAGCAGCATGTGCATTCATAACTTGTGGTTTGTCAGAAAAGAACGTCCGCGTCTACCAAAAGATGCATGTGCATGCTTAAAAAGTGGTTTAGCACAAATCCATGCGCGGGTGCTAAAAAGAGCAGCATGGGCGTGCTTAACACATCGTTTGGCAGAAATCCACGCGCGCGCTCTGCCGAAAGCAGCATGTGCATGCATAACTTGTGGTTTCGCAGAAAACATTGTCCGCGTCTACCAAAAGATGCATGTGCATGCTCAACAAGTGGTTTGGCACAAATCCATGCGCGGGTGCGAAAAAGAGCAGCATCGGCGTGCTTAACACGTCCTTTGGCAGAAATACATGTGCGCGCTCTGCCAAAAGCAGCATGTGTTTGCATAACTTGTGGTTTTGCAGACAACAACCTCCGCGTCTACCAAAAGAAGCATCTGTATGCTTAACAAATGGTTTGGCACAAATCCATGCGCGGGTGCTAAAAAGAGCAGCATGGGCGTGCTTAGAACGTCGTTTGGCAGAAATCCACGTGCGCGCTCAAAAGCAGCATGTGCATGCATACCTTATGGTTTGGCAGAAAACAACTTCCGCGTCTGTCAAAAATGCATATGCATGCTTAACAAGTGGTTTGGCACAAATCCATGCGCGGGTGCTAAAAAGAGCAGCATGGGCGTGCTTAGAACGTCGTTTGGCAGAAATCCACGTGTGCGCTCTGCCGAAAGCAGCATGTGTATGTATAGCTTGTGGTTTGGCAGAAAACAACATCCGCGTCTACCAAAAGATGCATATGCATGCTTAACAAGTGGTTTGGCACAAATCCATGCACGGGTGCTAAAAAGAGCAGCATGCGCATGCCTATCACGTCATGTGGCAGAAGTCTATGTGCGCGCTCTGCCGAAAGCAGCATGTGCATGCATAACTTGTGGTTTGGCAGAAAACAACATCCGCGTCTACCAAAATATGCATGTGCATGCTTAACAAATGGTTTGGCACAAATCCATGCGGGGGTGCTAAAAAGAGCAGCATGGGCGTGCTTAGAACGTCGTTTGGGAGAA
Organism: Dermacentor variabilis; assembly: GCF_050947875.1. Taxonomy (NCBI): domain Eukaryota; kingdom Metazoa; phylum Arthropoda; class Arachnida; order Ixodida; family Ixodidae; genus Dermacentor; species Dermacentor variabilis. Next base: position 236,466,627 of record NC_134571.1, read on the forward strand.
ATCCACGTGCGCGCTCAAAAGCAGCATGTGCATGCATACCTTGTGGTTTGGCAGAAAACAACTTCCGCGTCTGTCAAAAGATGCATATGCATGCTTAACAAGTGGTTTGGCACAAATCCATGCGCGGGTGCTAAAAAGAGCAGCATGGGCGTGCTTAGAACGTCGTTTGGCAGAAATCCACGTGTGCGCTCTGCCGAAAGCAGCATGTGTATGTATAGCTTGTGGTTTGGCAGAAAACAACATCCGCGTCTACTAAAATATGTATGTGCATGCTTAACAAGTGGTTGGGCACAATTCCATGTGCGGGTGCTACAAAGAGCAGCATAGGCGTGTTAGCATGTCGTTTGGGAGAAATCCACATGCGCGCTCTGCCAAAAGCAGCCTGTGCATGCATA